>NC_143054.1:187305357-187622500 GCF_052426305.1 Pelodiscus sinensis | reverse complement strand
TATAGAAAGAAAGAAAGAAAGAAATTATACTGTGTGTCTAAATGAAAAAAGTTCCATAATCATTGTATTACTGTCCCATGAGCAACATTTGATATTCTTTCCTACTGACCACTCTTTGCATTTTAACATAGTTTGCAATGATGCGTTTCTTTTAAACTTCAGAGATTCCTGTAGGGAGAATTGACATCCATCAATTTCTTGTATGTATTTGTGAAAGTACTTATGTAGAGATCACAAATATGCACGCAGCAGCTATCTCGTTGTGCAAGTTTAATCAGAATCCCAGAATGTGTCATTGTGACTGTATGCAAATGTATTTACATAGGAATAGGTCTTGGGTCCTTGAAAGAAGGCAACAAAGTTGAAAACTGAGGCCAACAAATAAATGAAAGTTTCTCTAAATCCATTGGATAATAGAGGCAGTGTTAAGGCTAACCACAGTGTTGAACTAAACAGAGGGATTACTCCTGGGTTTTGCATCAGTTGTTTTCTGCCGGGTGGCCTCACTTGTCAAAAAAAAAAAAAAAAGTTTAACGGGAGAACATTCACATGGCACATTGAGAAAAGAAGTATGCTTAATTCCATCAAAGCTCAGAAATCAGTCATTAATTTATTCTAACCTCCAATTGTTGGTCATTTGTGAAACATCTGGCCTTTAAGTCATAGGAACCTAAACATAAGTACAATGTGAGCTCTTCTCAAGATGTAAGTTTGGTATAATGGGGGACACTGTCTTAGCTTGTATGTACGTATACGTGTGCATGTATGTATATAGGTTACATATGTTTCAACTGGTACTTAATTTCTAAGACTTTGAAAACATATTAGAATGAATCCTTCATTTAATTTACTCTAGAAATCAGATTATTGTTCATTTGCATCTTAGAAAAGTTCTGCCATTAGAAAGAATCTCTTTTTTTCATGGTGGGTTAGCAGTTAGATATTTAGCAATCTTGCGGCTTACAAGTGAGAAATAGTTCCTAATGAAGTTGAAATTCAAGATAGAAAATGTATAAAAGCTTTCAGGAAAAAACATACCCTATTTTCCATATGGCTAACTAATTGTTATGATATTTGTTTTAAAGCTGGACTTAGACACTCCTGACTGCCCTCTAATTTGATATGGCTGGCCCAGACGATTCTTATTCAAGAAACTTTGGTTAGGAGAATGCAGTGAAGGAGATAAATAATTTTGCAGCCATAAGCACATTGCAAAATATAGAGCGTAAATCAGTCATTTATACAGTACTGAGTAGAACACTTTCCAGTTCATTTAAATTCGTTATGGGTTTGAACCTGGTTGTAAAGTAGCAAAATGTTTTGAAATAGATTTGGTGAAATCCTGAAGTTGGCAGAATCCTATGTGTGATTGATCTTAAAATAATGAAAGCAGTGCACTATACTCACTTCTCAGAGGTATTTTTGTGATATATTTTATCATGTATAAACTTTAACATTGCAAAATGCTCATTGATGAAGCCACAGTATTGCATGAGATGTGAAAAGGAAATTTGAATTCAAATCGGATGGGCAACATATAGCTGTGCCAGTCCACAGCCAAAATGTAATTTAGGTATTTCAGAGCTTTCAAAGTCTCAAGAAATTTACCTATGTGGACGGATTTTTTTTAATACCATTCTCTCTGTAGTCAGCCCATTTATTTTCCTCATAAGAAGAAAGAATTTGATGCAGCTATGATGTTATTTTGACAAAGAGAGGGATGCTTTCTGAACATATAACAAAGCAAAGCAATTTTTAAGGCTTTATATAAATTGGGTCCTTTCAATTAATATTAGCACAAATCCATAGTCCATTGCAAATTTTCTAGTTTCAGTAATTCCTTTCAAGGCAAATGTTGTTCTAACAAAGTCTGAGAATATATACAATAGAGAAAATTATGTCCCCTCATTTTTCATGGATTGCATTAAAAATACAAACAACATATTAGGTGTTGCCTAGTATATTTGGGTGTCATCTTGTTTACTTGTTGCTTTTGTAATGTGGCCAAACTTTTGTAATATGTGTGTATAGATATGAGAGTGAGTTTGTGTAAAAATAAGAATGTAGATGCCATATGCTGAAGTCATGCTTAAACTTTGTTTAACCCATCATTTCAGAAGTACTGATGTCAAAAGTACTGTTAGGATAGTAGAGATGAGAGAAAAATCACTTTAAACAGCTTGTGAAATGTAATGTTTGAAATGGTTCTTTGAGAATGTGCAGATTATGGCTTGCATAGTGACTCTTTCCAGCTTTCTGGGAAATGAGCTGTTGACATTCTTTTGGGTCATCATCCAAGATAGGAGGGCAACCACAAGGATTTAGCAGATAAATGCATCCAAAAAGACCTTTATCCATTTCACTGCAACTTGGAAACATTCATGTCGAATAGCAGCATTAATGTAGCCCTTTTAGCCCTTCAAAGTGAGCCTTATATTTAAAAAAAAATCAAATGACCACAGTAATAACTTCTTTCTGTCTTCTAAGAGGTAATTCATTATTTACATAATTCTGGAGCGTAAACCAATCTTTTCTTCAGGACTCTCTGAAATAGAATTGGGAACTTAGTGAAAAAGATGCTTTTGAATTCTAATCAACCAAATCTGTCTCAAATTCATTTCTAGTTTATTGTAAACATTAGAATTTAAAATAATTTATTTTTTTATCTGGTCTTTTGAAGAGAAATAGTAACCTGTTTTCACATTTTGTTTTGGTTGGGGGCATTGACTTTTAAATTCAGGTGTCTGGATGGGTGGGTGCTGATAGCATGGCGTGAGTTATACATTAGTGTGGGTTATTACAATATAAATAGAAAAAAAACTTTTTGACTCGAACTAAAATGATACTATATGGGCTGAATGTGCAGGAAAGATTCCCACAATGCACTGTGAAAACCTAGGCTAACAAACACCCTGCTGCGTTGAAAACCCCCCCAAAAAAGACAAAAGCACAATGAAATAGAAAGCTTACCACCGGTAGCTTTCAAAATGACAAACTAGGCAAACTATACATCTCCACCACTCCAATTTTGTCAGAATGCTAATGAGCTTGCTCTGATCTTTACTCGGCTTCCCGTGTTTTCTACATCTTCAAGGACCACATGGCGCTAGCAAAATAAAGACAACTAAATGAGAATTTCGAATGCTTTTTGTGTTGGGACCTGGTGCCTTTCAGTTGACGCACTCGTTGAATATTCTCAACTTAAAAGAGTACAACAGGGGGTTGGGTATGAACTTTTTAACAGGGGGAAATTTGTACAAAAGTAAATTAGTGTGATGAGGAAAATATGAGAAAAATTTCTGATTAATTTCCACTCCATAATATCAATGACACCTTCAGTCCCACTCATACTCTTCTAACAAGAGATGCTGATAAAAGATGAATGATTCTGTGTTGTTCGCAGTGAATGTTTAGTGGTTTTTTAATAGCAGCATTCTACATAAAAGGCACCAGGAAGTACTCTGCATTAGCAGTTGAGATCACTAGTTAATAGGATGATGTCTTTTAGCTTTTGTCACAAGATTATTAGAAAGGAGGGTTTCTGGTCTCATTGTGCCATAGTTTGGAGTGCTTGTTGAGTACAAGTACTAAAATACAGGTTTCTCAGTATTGTTTCACATGTAAAGTGAAAGGCTTTTAATGCAACACCTTTTACTTTTTTTTTACCAGGTGATTTTGTCATTGATCTCTTATCTGCCCCCTTTAGCTGTTTTAATCATTTGAAGTGTTCTGCTTTTCAATGGCCCCTTAATGATGGATATGTGTATAGATTCATTATAAAAAATAAATCCCCAAAAATAATGTCCTATATCTTCACAAACCTTATTACAAAGCTGTATTTACCAGTTTGTATTGTCGACTCCTGAATGCTTAGTCTATCAGTCTGTGTAATTCAGTTTTGCAATTGTTTTTTTTAAGCATACTGCCTAAAACAAGCTTTGTCTTTAAACATAATTAAAATCTCAAAAAGTAATGACAAATCTGTAGCCACTAATGTTAGTGGTAAGAGAAAATATCACGAGTATTCAAGTTCACTAGGGAAATAGAGACCCTAACACCATCCAAAATCACTTCCATTGCTGCCTTATGGATCATTAGGGTAGGATGTATTTGCATATCTGTGCACGTTCAAATCTAGGGGGGCATGCTTTGTGTGTGAGACAGGGTTTATCCCTTTTTAATATTGTATATTAGTGTTTTTAAAATGATCTGTATTTGGGCTTCTTTAGTATTAATCTGTGTAAAACACACAAAGATTTAATATCTCACTATACCACCCTTTCTCACTTTAAGTAATATAATATTCCTTGATTACTCCCATTAGTTTCTAATCATGGAGTAAAATGTTACTCAGCATGACGACTGACAACAAAAATAAGGCTCTTTTATAGAAACTAAGCAGTAGAAAAGTCGATAGAGTATAATTCAAATAATTTCAATCATTCATGCATATACATAAGGAAATACCTGTAGTTTACTTAAGTGATAGATACATTATGAACTTTTTATATTTACCATCTTGCTTAAATCAGCAAAAACAAAGAAGACTGCAATTACTACATCCGTTTGCCAGATTTGCATTCCGTGTATGGCATGATTTTTACTTACCTCAGCATAATTAACTCTAGGTGAATTGAAATCTGGCCAAATAATGAGATTTGTAAGGAGGTATCCAATCATATTGTGGGAGATTTTAATATACACATAAAACCATAGCAACAACAAAAACAGTGTGGCAACAATAGTTGCTACAATAAAAGAAGAAGAGAAATATATTCCTCAAAAATGATGTTCTCTATTCATCTTTAATCATAAAATAGGAAAGGAAAATATCTTACCAAACATTTGAAATACATCAATGATGTAGATGTGGTGTCACTATCTGCGTTGCTATGGGTAAAGGTTTGTTGGCATTTCTGTTTTCTTATATAACCATACAAAATTACCCTATAGGGGCATGTCTACACTAAGAAATAATTTCAAAATAAGTAAAATCAAAATAACAACTCCGGAAATAACAAAATCACAATAGCATGTCTACACTAGGGGGGAGTATCAGAACAGCTCAAAATTATTTCGGAATAGCTCATCCACACTGATTGGAACTGCCTTGGATTTCGATCCCCTGGAAGCACTCCAGGGAGGGCACCAGGCGGGCAGACACTTCCTGTGGCTGCTTGGTCAGGCAAGGTAAGACGTGCTTTCAGGGGCTCCTCTCTACAGCTGCGTCTCACTCTGCTCCCACACTGCCTACCCTTTGTGAGACACCAAACAGAGAAAGTGAGCCCTGGTTGCCCTTGCAGACACCACAGCACTGACATCATGGAGCCGGAGCTGCTGCAAAGCAGTGCCACGCTCGCGGGCCTCATGCTGCACCTCGTGGCACAGTTCATGCAGACTGCCCACGTGCTGCTCCAGCAGGATGATGATCAGCCCACATACTAAATAGAAGAGTAAAATTTTAGCATGTACAACCTTAATTTGGGTAACATAAACATGAAGACTTAAGGGCTTGATTCTCATTTACATTAAGGCTGTTTTACACCAGCTGTCGGTGTCTTAAAGTGCATATACGTGTAACTTGGATAACTTCACTGTGTCACGTTGAAATTAATGGGACTCTACAAGGACAGATGCACAAAATCCTTCGGTAAAAATTAGTTCTTCTGCAAGTGCTTGCATATGTCCATTCCTCTAGAATGTAATGTGCTTTGTGCACAGTGTCAGAGAACCAATATTACCAGTCAGGGCAGTTCTGTGTCCTCTCACCTCATGCCACTTCAGGTTGGTATAAGAATCCAGGGATGCCCCCAACCTCTTTCAATTCCTTCTTACCGCCACTGTCATAAGCGATTCTGTCGCTGCTTTGTATATCCATCCTATGATTGGTAGGGATTAGTTAAAATGGTTAGTTTTAACAATGCATATTAGTCAGATTTTTCATCTCTGGTAGCATGGACTGTACTGGAACAATGCCACGCTCACCAGGTTTTAAGTCCTGCCAGACTTGCGCTGCACCATGCCAGTTGGTGGCCTGGCTGAAATATTTGGGAGGATCCCATGTCAGTGTCTCATTTCTCGGGGATTAGTTTAAAGGATAGAGCAGCGAGGCTCAAACGTTTGCTCATGGAGGCAGCACTTCACCCCCAGTCTGACTCGTCTCAAGCGCAAAGCATCCCCAGGTCACCGGAGATGTCTGCAGCTCCTCGGCCCCATTCGCCAACACTGAAGAAAAGGCTTAGGCTCTCGTCAGGCTTCACAGTTGTCAGAGCCACGTAGAGCCAGAGATTTTACAATACATTTTGGGGGGATACTCTCACTGGAGCACTCTTAAGCTAAGAAGATGGGATCGCTGACCTGTGAAAAATCTGTTGAAGGCATCCCCTGTAAGATCTGCACCAGAACCATCAATCGTTGCCACTCCCAACCACCCAGAAGGTAGTGCAAGAAGGTTTACAGTCCGTACAGTCCTCTCATGGTACCATTACCTCCGAAGCCCTAGGCTTTGACTGTATATTTCCAGTTCCTGCTGATTCTCCACCTCCCCTACCAGATATTTCAGATTCTTCCTCTGGTCTCATAGGTGTATTCTTCTGTGTCTAAGACAGGGCATACCCTCTATCAGAGACTTGGGAGCCACTGGTCTTGCAAAAGTCACCGCATTGGCTCCATCTAAGAGGCAGTGACCCAGCCAAGAATAGGTCCCAGGGCAATATCAATGGCTCTTCTAGACACCATGGGGCATTCTTCCTCCCACAAGGACCCCGCTGCAACCATCCTGTTCCTTGTCCTCCAGAACTCTCCAGCTGTTTTGGCACTGAGCATCATTCTTCAGTCCCTGGTACCAAGATCAGTACCAAATAGATAGAAGTCACTTGGGTGGCTCCCCCACCACCAGTCCTGGAGCGGACATCACCTCAGAATCCTGTAGCATCCTTTTCCTCATTCCCCACAGGTGAGTCTGTTGGGGTGGCAAGTGCTTCAGAGAATCACAAAGCTCATCAAGATCTGCCAAGAAGGAGAGTTTCTGTTCTTGACTTGCAAGCAGAGGAAAAATGAGAGCGCTGTCATGAGTTGGCAGACTGTTTGGTATCAGCAGCCCTGGCTGGGGTTGCTCTGCCTGATTAGTGAAGCCATAATGGAGGCAATTCAGGCACTGCAGCAGATACCATCCTCCTTACCCACCACAGCAAAGCAAGCTGAAAGGAGGTATTACATTCCCTCTGGGTGTGTCTAGACTACAGGGTTTTGTCTACAAAAGTGGACTTTTGTCAACAAAACTATACCTGCATCTACACTACCACCGAGTTCTGTTGACATAACGTTGACAGAACTTGGCAGTTTTGTCGACAGCGGTAAACCTCATTCTAGGAGGAATAACACTGTCAACAGAAGGCGTTATTGCATCTACACCGTCCTTTGCATCTGCACTCTCATGTCTACAAAGCAGCTTGCTATGTCGACAGAACTGGATGTAGTCTAGATGCTCTTTGTCGACAGAAGCTTTGTCGACAGTATCTGTCGACAAAGCCTCTGTCAACAAAAGCCTGTAGTCTAGACGTACCCTCTGTGGGCTACTAGCATTGTATTCTCATTCTTCCTCTGGTGCCTTGGTGGTGGTGGCAGCATCGGTGGCATCTGTTAATGAATGGGAGGGACAAAGACCACCAAGCATCCATGCCAAAAGGCAAAGATTTGAAGAGGCTGGACTTGTTGGGATGCAACCTTTATTTCACTCTGCAGCTCGGAATTGCAAATCATTCTTCACTCTGGAGCCACTGTGGCCTTCTGGGAGAATATTATAAAATTTACAAGATGAGGTACCAGAGACAGGAATATGCAACTGTGAATGAAAACAATCTAGTTACCTTGAACTGCTCTCCAGGTCAGTTTAGGTGGCATCAGTGCAGCGGCTCAAACTGTGCGAAGATGTGTGTGGTTACAGCCATCTGGGCTCACCTCAGAATGGTAGCGGACCAATCCAGGACCTTCCTTTCGAAGGTCCCTCTTTGTTTTCAGATAAGATGGATGATAGTTCTCCATCATCTAAAAGATTCCAGGGTGGTGTTAAACTGTGTTGGTTTCTGTACTCCTGCCACAGAAGGGAACCAGTTCCATCCTCAGCTGCCATACAGACACGAGGGTTTTTCTCTGCAGTCTCAGGATCCACTGAGGAGAAAGGGCAGGGGTTATAGGAGACTGCCCTCCTCTTCAGCATCAGTGCATTTATTCCATGTAGGCACCTCATCCAGACAGACATTTTAATGCAGGGATGGGGAACCTAAGGCCCGGGAACAAGATGTAGCCCCTGGCTTGCCTGGATCCAGCCCCCAAAGCTCAGGGGCCTCCCCAGCATTGGGGAGCCATCGCTGGTGCTCCACCATGGGGCTGGAGCACACAAAATCTACTAGCCTGGGCCCCCCTAGGCTCTGATGTGCAAGGGGAACGTGGGGGGTGTCTTTCTCTTTCTCAGTAAGAGGCCTTGTCAGTTAGGGTTTCTTTGGGGTTTGTTTTTGCTTCTCACTTGTATGTGGCCCCTGATTAATTTTTCTGGGCGTCAGCAGCCCTGGACCCTAAAAAAGGTTCCTTACCCCGTCTTAGTGCATTGGTGGAGGGCAACGTACAAGTGACTGTCATTCCATCTGTTTCCCATCATTTGTTTTCAAAACACTTATCCCACCTCCTACGTGCTTGGGCCCATGCAGCTGGTCCCCGAGTTATGAACGCATCAACTTATGACCGTTCATATTTACGACCAACCTCCTGTACAGCTGGAACCCAAGTTACAAATGAAATCCGCACTCATGAACAGCGCGGCTGTAATGTAAGTTAATATAATCCAACGTACGAACAGATCGAGTTACAACCTAGTATTTGGTACGTACCTTAATCATAATTCAGGGACCGGCTGTATAACATTAAATCAGTGAGTCTTAAGCACGATAGAGCTGGGATACATCCCCCAGTTCATTCCCATCCCATCTGCCTACCGTCCTTCCTCTTCTGGGACCACTTTTGTGAGAGCAGCCTTTAATAGGTGGTCCAATCATTTCTTCACGCAAGAGCCACAGAAGAAGTCCCATTGAGTCTCAAGGAAAAGGTTTCTATTTCCACTACATTCTTATCCTCAAAGCAAAAGGAGATCTCAGGCCTATTATAAATTTAAGGAAGTTGTACAAATTCTTGAAGAAAATAATATTCTATGTGGTTACCCTAGCCTTGAGTATTATCTTCCTGGAAAAAGAAGATTGGTATGCCATCCTCAAAGCTGGTTTTTTTCTCCACTCAAGCTCATCTGAAGACATGGATTTTGCCCATGAAAGCACTTTTGATACACTATATATATATATATAGATAGATAGATAGATAGATATATAGATAGATAGATATTTTAGTCGCTAAGGTGCCACAGGACGACTCATTGTTTTTAAAGGACACTTACGTCCACTTGCAGTATGACACAACCATCGGTCAATTCACGGTGCTCACATTTGGTCTCAGCAACTCGTCGGGTTTTCATGATACATGATGGAGGTTACAAAACTTGGAGTCCATGTGTTTCTTTACCTGGACGACTAATTGGTCAAAGCTCAGTTCAAGGCTCTGGTTACATAACTCAGTGCACTGAGTGCCTAGTAAATTGGGATAAATCAGGTACAATGCTACAGGGGGGAGTGTATTGGACCAGTGTTAGACACCACAAAGGCCACGGCCTTACTATCACAGTCCAGGCTCAAAAGACTGTGGGGCTTAGTGCTGTGACAGAAAACATCTCCTCTCCCTGTGGGTGGCGCACAGCTATCTCCACCTCCTGGGTCACATGCAGCAATGTACCTATGTGGCTCAGTATTCCAGACTGCTACAGCCCTGCGCAGATACAAAATTTGTATCCGCACTCACATCTGTATCCACAAACATGCGCCACAGATACCCGCATTGACACCTGTGGATGTGGTTACCGGCAGGTATAAAGTGCTCTACAGAACCCATCTCAGAAAGCTGCAGGCCTGTACCTCAAGACATCATTTGCACAAGGTGGTTCTCATGCCAATGTCAGTTTTGTCATCTCTGAATTAATGAATAGACCCTCTGAAAGTCTGTGTGTGGGCCTCCTTATCCCCACCACTATCAGCCCTCTCACAGACATATCGGCTCTCGGTTGAGAGGAAGGGATCATTTGGGGTGCCTACAGACCAAGGTCTTTGGTTGTCTCCAGACCTAATGGTCCGTAGAATTGTCTGGGAGTTGAGAGCTCTACAGCTAGCCTGTTCAGCTTCAGTGGGAAAGAACTTGTTAACTTGAACAGACAACTCTGACTGTGTTTTACATACACAGAAAAAGGGGAGCTTGAGTGACCTAAGAGGCAGTTCATTTCTGGGACTTTTGCATAACCCACTCAATTCATCTCAGGGTTGCTTACCTTCCAGAGAATCACAACATACTGGCTGATTAACCTCCAATCACCATAACTGGTCTTTCTGCCTGGACATTATCAGCTCTATCTTCCAACTCATGGGGACTTACTTCCCACATTCACCTGTTTTCAGCAAACTCCAATAAAAAATGCCACCTTTTCTGTTCCCAGGGAGGTCTCTGCTCAGATGCATTGATGGATGCTTTTTTGCTACCCTGACAGAGCTCTGATTCCTGTGCTGCCCAGAGTTTTGTTCAAGGTCAGCAGTGGTATTCAGTCCTGCCCAGCTAATCAAAACTCTGCTGTCTCCAGACGTGATTTCTCACGGTCACCGCCACTTGCTCCATCTCACCCCGCAAGCCCCCCACCTGATAGTGAGGATGTTTCCATGGTTAATAGTTTGGGAGAGATCTTGTTCTAAGGATGTTCAGAAAGTGCTTTTCAGTACAATAGTAGAAAACCCTCCGCTAGGGGCCATTACTAAATGGCTAAATGGAAGTTCTTTTTCCATTTTAGTCCCATCAGGCATACCCTCAGAGCATGCATTTGTGAACCTCATATTGAACCATCTTCTCTACATGAGAATCAGAGTTTGTATCATCCCCTATTCCTTCTCAGAAAAAGTTGTGGTGAGGGAAATAAAATGCCAGCTGGTAAATCTGAGGGTAGTGTGCTCTATACTAAAGCAGAAGACATTGTTATGAAGGATGTGAGCAAGCCATCCTATCACTTCTGCATTTAGCCTTCATGTCATGACTAAACAAGCAAGGAAGGCAGAGAGGAGAACTCTGGCCTGAGAATCAGCGGAGCTGGGGAGGAAGAATAGAACTTACTGTCACTAAGAGCAAGTCATCTGATGTGACTTCTCAATCCACAAGCACAGAACCTCCACGGCCAACATTGTTTTCTAAGTGAGTGGGCCCTGCAGCTCTAAATTCACCACTCTGCTAATGCTCAAGAACAGCAACAAGAACAAAATTTCCCATGTTTTAGCAGCAGGTTCAGCGATACCAGGGGATGGATGTTGGGTTATTTTTTCCTGCCATGTGGACAGAGACCTGACATAATTTTCTCACCAGTGCTCGTTTCTTCTTAAATACCAGGAGCTTTCAGAAACTGAAGATGGCCTGAGCATAGCTAGTCATCATCCTTCTGGATTTTGAATCTTGGTCATGGTTATGTGAATTCCTGAGGCTGTAATTTCCAGCAATGCCAAACCTACTGATGGATAGAATTCCTGGAGCAGTACATTTTATTTTGTATCCTAAGGTTAAACAGTATCACCCCTTACAGGGTGCTGTGCAGTTGATCTCACCTTCTGCCATCTTCCTTTAGGAGTTAAAAAAATCTGTCCTCCTGGTTTGTGGTCATTGGTTACAGCTTGGTCTTCACTATGATCTTTCATAAAATGTGTAGCCTCTTGAACAAGCTCATGTATTCTGTTCTTACTGGCTTTCTATTAAGGTAATTTTCTGGTGGTAGGTACATCAGTAGGTAGAGTGGACAAAATCAATGCCCTTTCATGCAATTTCTCTTTTATCATCTTTCATAACAATAGTTACGCTCTGGATGGTTCCCAGTTTCAGATCCAAAATAACTCTAGGTTGCAGAGATAACAGACCACTAACCTTTTGTCCTTCTGTGCCAATTCCCTTTCCGACAAGGAGAATGCCTGTAATGTGATGAAGACGAGCTCTGTGTGAGCTCGAAGCATGTCTCTCTCGCCAACAGAAGTTGCTCCAATAAAAAATATTACTTCAGCCTTCTTGTCTCTCTAAAAAGAAGGCCTGGTATTTCTTAGATGTGGTCAGAGCCTTGAAATCATATTAACACAATTCTTAAAAGTTTTAATAAGACTCTGTGTGGTTTGGGATTTTTTGGCTATTAAGAAATTACAGACAGTTTCCTGATTCATGTTAAACTAGTTAGATATGAATGTGCCATAAAGAAATACACATCACTGGTCCTCTGAGAGTTGAGGCACATTTCATTACTGTTTTGCACTTTCTTGGGCTGAAATAAATTCTAACAGTGCACAGAATAACTCTGTCTGGAGATCCTTGACAGTCAGTTCATATCTTGAGTAAATATTATCTTATGGATGTCAATGCCTCTTTGGAAGCTGCATTAAAATATTGGTGTCCAGAGTGAAGTTCTCAGAGAATGCCTCTGCATAACTTGCCTTCAGTGCTTTCTCCTCCTACTTCAAATTTGGAACTCTATGATCGGCAAGAGAACTTTGTTTCCTTACTTGAAAACTGCTCTTCAGAAGATTTAAGCCCAGACTGCAGCCCCATCCTGTGTATCTGTCCATAGCTATTTCTTTGTGCATTCAGTTAGTTTGGAGTAATTATCTGGGGAAAGCAGGCAGAGGTTTCTTTGGAGAGAGCTGAGCATCCTGATTCTAAGCTGCTGGTTGTGGAATTCAGAATAAACCAGCTCATTAACTCCAGACTTGAGGAGCTTTTTTCAGTAAGTAACTTTAATGGGAGAAGCACCATTTTTTGGTGATTGTCCATTTTGAAATTCAAAATGTCATAAAAATATTTTAGGCAAAATGCATCCAGTTGATGCCCTCAGTCATCATCTACTAGTACCTGACATTTTTATCCTTCATGGCTAGTTTCCCATTGAGTCATACACATAAACTCTTAGAGTACGTCTACACAGCAGCGTTATTTCAGAATACAATGTCAGTTATAGTGCGTGTCTACACAGCAAGCCCATTATTTTGAAATAAATTCAAGATAACAGGCTTCTTACTTGGACTCCTATAACCCTCATTGTACAAGGAGTAAGGGAGGTCAGGGGAAGAGTGCTCTGTTTCAAAATAAGTTCTGGGTAGATGTGCCCAAAGTCGAAAAAAGCTATTTTGTCTTAAGCTACAAAATTGATGTAGCTCAAGTTGTGTAGCTTATTTCAAGTTTAGCCCTGCTATGTAGACATGCCCTTACTCTGCTTATCCTAATGATATAAAAACCTTGTTTCATTAAAGCAAAATGCAGGACAATGTAGCACTTTAAAGACTAACAAGATGGTTTATTAGATGATGAGCTTTCGTGACCCACTTCCTCAGATCAAATAGTGGAAGAAAGTAGTCACAACCATATATACCAAAGGATACAATTAAAAAAAATGAACAAATATGAAAAGGACAAATCACATTGCAGAACAGAAGGGGGATGCGGGGGGGTGGGAAGGGGGAGGAAGGAAGGTAAGTGTCTGTGAATTGCTGATATTAAAGGTAGGGAGAGTGGGATGTTTGTGAGTTAATGGTATTACAGGTGATAATTGGGGAAACTGTCTTGGTAATGGGTGAGAAAGTTCAAATTCTTGTTAAGTCCTTGTTGGCAAGTGTCGAATTTTAACATGAATGACAGTTCAGAGGATTCCCTTTCAAGTGCAGATGTAAAAGGTCTTTGTAGCAGAATGTTGTTTCATTAAGGCATCAGAAATGCTCTGGAGTTTTCTGATGCTCACAACTTCCTCTAGCAGTGGATATTTAACAGTCTGACCTGTGCTTATCACCTTGTCTACCAGTACTATTTATTGTACTGTTTAGTTTCTTGAGTTTCCTTGACATTTTTTATTTTTCTGGCACAAAAACATTTATCATAATGAAAAACAGATTGAGATCCTAGTAAATACGCCATGTTTGGCCAAATTTTTCAAAAGTAGTAATGGGGAAGGGGCTCAGATTTTGAGACTCCAAATAGAACTGTTATGAAGGAGCCTGATTTTCAGAAAGTGCGGAGCACCGGATCTCAGAAAATTGGGATCTTTTCAGGTTTCTCCAGTTTAACATCTAGACTAGTCAAGTTTTCAAATCTTGACTGCAATGCCAGGCTGTCTGGGCACAGGGAGCAGATTCGAAGCTCCTGTTAGAGCTAGTCTGATTATTCTTTGCAAATAATATTTGTTAATTTAGCCCTTTCTGATGCCTTCTCTACACTTATCATTACTTTGTATACTTTTATCACATTTCTTTTTATTCGTCTCTCCTCTGAGCTAAACAGCCCCAACCTTTCCAATCTATTTTCATATGAGAGCTTTGATATTTTCCTAATCTCGATCAGATAAATGGAACTGTTTAAGCAGGCAAATAAGACATATTTTCAAATTAATTTCAGGGTAAAATATGTAAAACTTTAGGCATTGACCAATCTTTGTAGGACTATCTGGCAGTCATCTAAATACTCTCAAATAACTACTATGTATGCTGGCAGTCATCTAAATACTCTCAAATAACTACTATGTATGCCCTCATAAATAGCAGTGAAATAAAGTTGGCCAGGTTTTTTTTGTGTGTGTGTGTTTTTTTCCATTACTGGACCTGCTCTTGTTCACATGCATTGGCATTCTCCTGCTAGCCTCTTCACCCAAGTGTGTTGAGTGAAGAAAGCTTCTTCTATTCTATTTTAAAACTGTGTATAAATATCAGCAAATGGCTGAAGAATGGGCTGTGTCTTCAGTAGGTTCATTTTCATAGTGTTCTGTTGAAGTAAATGGGTAGCTATGGTGTTTTCTGTGTTTAACCATTCCAACGTAACACACAGAGTATGCAGTACAAATAAAATGTAAAAACAGTTGTGCTTAAGACAGCATACCTAATGATATCCATAAAGCTATTTCTTGCCAGACTGAATGTGCTGGTTTTGGATGATGATATAAACCTTTTATTAGCTATATTTTGTGAGTAGTAATTAATTTTTGCAAAGCAGCTATTTTTGAATTTGAGGATTTTTAAATATACATTATTTTAATCTATTAGTTTGGCTTGATGAATTTATGATGGTTTTAGTGTGTCCATCCATTTACATAGGAAACTAGTCTTGTCCCAACATGTTGCTACTTTTTTCCCATTTGAGTAGCGTTCATAATGTTTTGTAGTACTTTCTTCTTTTTTCTTAACAATGAGAAGTCATACAAAGTTAATCCGTGTTTGGTCTATCTTAATGTCTTACCTAAAAGGTTTAAATGGTTATAATCTACAATACATAGTACATTTATGTTCTATTCACAGGTTGATCATGTGTATGTATGCGTGTGTGCGCACACGTGTGTGTTTAGCAGGGGAAAAATTGTGATTTCAGATTGATTCAGCTTGACCATTTATCAGACTACTGTTTATTAAAATGTTTAACAAGCAATCAGCATACAAACTACCCATTGTAACTTCTGCAATATTTAATGAAAATAATATTATATACATCCATGTTCAAGTTCTACAGCATACAATTATGCCACTTATTTATTTGCACTGTCATCCAAAAATTGTAATGTATTTGAAATTCAGAAATGGTAAGGTTGAAAGAAGAAAAAGACCTCAGTTGTTATTAAATAGTAGCAATTGAAGTAATAATTTAGTGCATGTAATGAACCAAAAGATGTGAACCCTTTTGGAGGCAGCGGTTCATCAAACTCCTGGATTGCTGGATAAAATCTTTGAACTTCGTGCTACAGCCTTTATTCAGTTTCATGCAGGAGATACTACAGTACAATGTAGAACCAAAATTTAAGTCAATGGGCATTGCTTGCATGTTTTTGAGACAGAATGTGGGCCTTAAACTTTTTCAAGCTCAGTGTTTTGATCATTCTTAATCATCGAGGAGGGATCTGGTAGATGTCAAGCGAAGAGAAGGCGAGAATATGCATCCTTCACCGCTCAAGCCAGATAATAAAATAAGAATATGGTGATGTGAGAAAAGTCTCCTAGATTCCTAGGGGAAAATAAAATAGGAATTTTATTTTAAAAAATTAAGAAATTAGAAAAACATTACCAAAAATTCTCATCACACATTGTCCAGTAAAAGCTATTATGCTAGTTGTTCCTGTCTCATATTTCCATCGCTTATTCTGCTTTTTGAATATACGAGATACTTGCAGCACTAAAAAGTCTAAAGATTTTTTTTTTTCAGGATTCATTATTGTACCTATAAGATAAAAAGATATAGCCATAATTATGTGTTAAAAAGAGTACATTCTGCTAGATAGTTAACCAGGTGAGGTTAAACAAAATAAGATGAATTCTGGGCTTTTTAGAATACTGACAGTCTTCATTTTAAGCTACAACGTAAAGTGCTTTATCCTGAGATTAGGTATTGTGGCAGAAGCTAAAACTGCCTTTTTCTCCTAACGGTGCCAGAATACAACCTCCTTTTCTTTTTGCGCTAACAAGACTGCTTTACCACCACAGCCCACTCTAAGTAATTAAATCAATCCTTTGTACTTACCGTATTCTCCTCTAGTGACGGTACTAGATCTGATTATATGCTTCATGCATATTCAAAGTACGGCACTGACAGCTCTTTAATGAGCTCTTACTTAATCAGTATGAACAATGTTCATCTTGTTCTTTTTTTCCTCATACATTAGAGCTAGGAACAGTTGGGGAAAAAAATGAAACATCCAGCATTCATTTGAAAAATATATTGTACTTTGAAAAGTGTCTAAGCTGGGGAAGTTGCATTCTGCCCTTTAAAAGTCTGATGGACAAATTGGATTACTAGTATTGGATTAAATAACAAATGGTTAGAGGAGAAATGAGAAAAGCTCGCTGTGATCACAGGCTTTAATATTTTTTGTTACTTATAAAGCTGAAGGGGTCTTTAACCAGTTATTAAAGTCAGGATTAATTTGTAATGGTGCAACTTACTAGCATTAAAAGGGTTGGGATTTTTTTTCTTTAAAAAAAAATTAAAACAATGGTATAATGCATGTATTATAGGGGAAAAAAACAATTTTAAGTTGAAGATCTGTGGGCTATTTATAGATTTCCATCATCTTGTACTGGCTCAGATAAGAGGTTTGCGCACACAGTATCGATTTGGTCTCAAACATGTTTTTCACTTCATTTAAATAATCTGTGTTGTATTGTTTCTCCAGAGAGCAAAGTGGATATTTTCACATTTTGAATTTTTAAACATTTGTACTTGACTGTTTTAAATAATCATTTGAACTTGGAAAATAAACACAGAGAAGTTGAACAGTTTTACTGAGTAGAAGTGTAAAATTAATTGTGGTTGAGAAAAATCCATATATTCATTTTTATCTGGAAATAGTAGGTATAAATTTAAATTTAAAATATCAATACTGGATCAGCATTCAATTTCTCTTCATTTAGAGTGTTTTATAGGCATTCTCCTGTTGAAGAAAATAGTGCTAAATTGAGTAAACTAACTAGTAGAACTGTGTTGATTGAGAATAGTCATTTTAAAATTATTTATGTTGTCATGTATATTACCTTGCTCATGTATGAAGCATCTGTTTAAGTTGAATGTACAAGCATTTAAAAGCCCTTGGTCAAAAACTAAGGTATCACAATCTACTGCTATTAATATTGCACACATGTGTCATTTCATTGATCAAAAAGGCCTTCACTGGCGTACAATTGGCCTTTTTCCAAATTGCAAGCTTTTTCTCAGCTTTTTCTTTTTACTCTTTCTTCTTTTGTTGCTGCCCAGGGATTTATGCCTATCGCAGACGATATCACATGACCAGTGTCAAGGCATCACATGGTCCAAAATGAATACAAAAACAGCTGCCCTAAAAGACAGATTAAAATTACTGTAAAACAATAAAGACTTTGTTGACTCGCTTTAAAAAAAACAATTCTGTGAATACTTCCTACACTGAAATATAAGCTTAAAAATATTGAAGATGCATGCCTGTTTTTGTTAGACTCTCAATTGACAAATATAGCTGTTCTATATTAGTATAAAGAATCAGCATCTTAAAGTATGATCTCACCCTAAAACGTTTGTCATGGTGAAAACTAAGGGCTCCATCCTCAGCTGGTTTAATTTGGTGAAGCTCTGTTGAACTGTGGCTATGTCCCGTTTTCTGTTTGTTTGAAAATGGTTTGCAGACTCAACCATTAGCTAGTATGTATTTGTGACAGTATCTTTTATCCAAAGACCCCGGAGTACTTTATAAACAGTGAATTAATTCGGGGTTATCATCTCTGTATCTAGTTAGGAGAACTTTTTTACCTGCATCATAAAGGGGGAATCAAATCTCATGCCAGTGAGAACAAGAAAGGAACCCCCCATATTCCTGGCCCCCTCAAAAAAAAAAAAGTCACCTGACTCAGTGCAGTTCAGGGGAAGGTGGTCGGTCTTCTTCTAGAACACTGAGTACCTTCTAAGGGCTTGTCTTCACTACATATTGGATCAACATTGCAGCGATCGATCCACCAGCAGCCTATTTATTGCATCTGCTTAGGTGTGATAAATCGACTTACAGGTGCCCTCCTGTAAATTCTGGTACTCCACCAGGATGAGAAGAGTAGCCAGAGTTGATGGGAGAGCAGCCTCCACGGACCTTACCGTGTGGAAGACACCACAATAAGTATGTTGATAGCTGAAGTTGCGCAGGTTAGCTCGACGGGGGGGCGTAATGTAGATCAAGCCTCTGGCTTGCATTAGGAAGTCCCGCTAGCTGGGCCAGTGAACCAAGTCCTCTGATCTTTAATTTGTTAGGGCAAACCATCCTTCTAGTCTTAAAACTCTTTGGAGGGAATTCTGAGTCATAAAATAGTATTGTAAATGCAGTGCAGCCATGCCACCCTGCAGAAAACTGCAGGAAAAAGGTTTTGAGTGAGGAAATCTCTACAAAACAAGGCGACTCCCCTCTTGTTCTCATGGACTGGCACTTCTGCTCTCTGCTAATAAATACTGCTGGACCATCACACTGTAGAGATCCGTGAGAGGGAGAGGACATGCCTGCAGAAGTACTAGCTCTGTCATGTCCTTCGTTCCCTCAGCAAACCCTAGATTCTATCAGTGTAGCTCCAGAGGTGCAGCATTTAACAGGAACTACTGTAAATCACAGGGAAATACCCAGCGAAAAAGGTAATAGAACCCAGTCTGTTATTACCTTTTCTGTCTAAACAGCATGGAGCCGTAGGGAGCCTATGTGTCCCTATCAGCTCTGTCCCTGATCTGTCCACTCTTCTCCCTGTGGATTCCAGATCCATTGGGCTACATGGGGCAGAGGCAAACAATGCCATAGAGACAGCTGGCCTTCCTCTCCATGCAGCAGGGGGAATATCCGTGTAAAAAGGGCAGCTCTCCTTGCACAGATCTGGGGCCATGCATCTGTGTTTTGTTTGAGAATGTATGTAAGACAAGCAGTGATGCCAAAGAATCAGCTATGATGCAGATGTTAACACCCAGAAATTTGGGGTTTCCTCTTAAACCAAAAGCTCACCATACATTTTGGGTATGTTACCAGCTTCTTGTGTAAGCAAGCTACTGCTCCACAACACTGGAAATGAATATAAGACCTTCCCTGCTTTTACAAACATAATGAATTACTGTAATCCTCAACATTCGTTTAAGGTAGGTGTTAGTCTCGTATTAGAAATGGGAAACTGTGAGATACAGGCCTACGGTCAAAGAGCGAATCAGGAACAGTTCTGGGGAAAAGAATTCCACCCCTTTGAATTCCTGACTTTCTTCTTTTATTGTAGCCACTAGACAAACTTCTTCCCAAATTATGAGAAGTCCTGTGGCACCTTGCAGACTAACAGATTTATTGGAGCATAAGCTTTCGTGGGCAAAGACCCACTTCATGCATGTCAGACCCACTTCGTCAGATTTCAGGTCTTTGCCCACGAAAGCTTATGCTCCAATAAATCTGTTAGCTTATGCAGATTCAGACTAGCACAGTAACCCCTCTGATACTTGTTCCCAAATTATGTATTTGTTTGGGTTAAAATTAATTAGATGTACATGCCAGGGATATGTATATAAGGATTTTTGTCTCCTTCAGCTTAATTTTCAGAAAGACAATAGCTGATAGTTTACCACAAATGGTAGAAATGCACATATGTGCCTGTGCCATGACTCCAGTACCCACGGCCATAGGCCCCCATTCAATTCCTGTTAAAATCAATGGTAAGACTTTTACTTTAGTAAAGACTGACCCAGGGCCCTGGTGCGGAGAAGCCGGGTCAGCTATTTCAGCCCACAGTCTGGTAAGCTTGGCATCAGCACAGCACATTGGCCATGGATTCGGGCAGGATTTCACCTCCATAGCTGCTCTAGGCACTCCACCCCCATGGAGCCTGAGTATTCTGGGTTTGTGTAGCTGGAGTTAATTTCACCCATCATAATGTTTTGTTGTTTTTCCACCCCTTTTATGATCATATTAACTCTAGGGAGGGTTTAAAGGTAGAACAATTTTTCTTCCAAATGTATTTAGCGTAAATATGCTCTAGAGTTATGTTAAGAGGCACTAAAATATATATGCTGAAGAATATCAGTTTTAAAAGATTGACTTGTGATCATTCAACAGTGTAGAACTGCTGGTCTTGGAAGTCTAATCTTGTGTTATTTTTAACATTTGGAAAATTACTTTTTAATATCCATTAACAGGAGAGATCTCATGTTCCAAAAATTGATCTTAAAGTATGTTGCCCAGCTTGTGAAACATCATATAAATTACAAATGTGCTTATTCTATAGGAAGGAACACAGAAGAAGAAGAAGCTATGATGCAGGAATGGTTCATGTTGGTTAATAAGAAAAATGCCTTAATAAGGAGAATGAATCAGCTTTCTCTTCTGTAAGTATGGATGGCTGAGCTTGTTACAAGAGGTTGATTTATCAGTATGTTCACTTAGAATATAGATGCTAATTTTTTTTTTGCTTTATTTCCATTAGACTTCAGAATGTTTCCTCAAAGATGCAAAGTATGTGTGATTTGTGTACATACGAAGTAGCTTCATTTTTCTCATATTTCAGACATGAAAATTCAAAGCTTGCAATGGTGCAAGATTAGTGAGAGCTGTGAAAAAAAATATGAAATAGCAAGTGCATTTATATTTTCAAATGCAAAAATAGTAGGATCAACTTACTGTACCAAACTATGCACTTGAATTGTACTTTAAATATAATATGCAAAGTCTAGTTTCACGGAAAACTTGAAGTTAAAATTCACATTTGCTGGTGTCAGTAATATTAGATCATTCACTAGTTTAGCAGTATTGAAGTGTGGGAAAAAGCATATTTGTGAACATCAGGTGAAGCAACGTTACCACAGGCGATGCAGAGAAAGATTTGTGTAATAAAGACATGTAAACCGTCTTCAGAAATGGGCAGAACTGGCACAGTTATTAGAAGCATGGAGGATGAGAGAGAGCATAAATACCATTCATTATTAGACTGGCATTTGGCCTGTTGAGGTCATCATTTCTTGTTTAGTTTTTCTCAGTTTACTGATGATTTTCTTTTAGTATGCCACCTAGTGTAGACATATGCATGCTTCCTTTGTAATATAGTGAAATGAGTTGTATGTTCACGAATTTCTTCCATGTCTGAACTTGATAGAAGATTCCACCTTATAATATTAAGCTTTCTAATCCTGTGTCTAATTTTCTGTATTCGTTAAGTCAGAATTTACATAGGATAATACTTTAAGTGTTCATACTAGTGAACTGTTTGAATCTGGAATTTGTTCTTTAGATAGGAGAGAATATGTAGGACATATCACAACAGCTGCTCTGAGGATGAATATTTAATAATTATGTACAATAGTACAAGAAAATTAAACTAAATCCAGAAAAAACAGATGTTATGGAAACGAAAAAAGCGACATTACTGAATATTCTTCCTAAGGAAGGTTTTAAGTTTGTGTATCATTTGTTTGGAGTAGCTTAAAGTTGAAGAGAAAAGTCAGTTATGAGTCCTAAAATCAATGTAAGTTAAAGGTTCTTTTAAGTGTTTAATGATTTAGTAATTAACATATTGATGAACTTTTGCAACTTGCCTAGGGAAAAAGAACATGACCTAGAAAGGCGGTACGAACTGCTGAACCGAGAATTAAGAGCAATGCTTGCTATTGAAGGTAAGCAACATTAACAAATGAAATTACTTAACAGAAAGACCAGTAAGAAGGCCCACCTGAGAGTAGAGTTAGCTATCACACATAATTCAAAATTATAGCGTGCAAACAGATATTATAGGTCTTTACTCTTATGCATAAATTATATCCAAAGAAATTGTTTCAAGCATAGACTTCAGGAAGCAAGATGAGAAACAAGTCTTACTACAGTATATTTGAAAAAGCATTGAGGTGGGGAAACACAATGTATTTTTGCTTTTTATTTATTATGTTTGTTACAACACAGTAATCTTAATTTTGACACAGTAATCTTAACTTTATCATAAAGGGATGACTCTTACATGAGATTCCTTATTTTTTTACATTTTAATATTTTGATAGCAATATTTCCACTTGAGGGAAAAAATCTCTTCAGTCTTCATGATAAAATATACACGTGTCAAGTACATATTTCATCACATGTAACATCAGTGTTAGTGCAATCTATTGCACATATTTTCTTCATTCTTTGTAGTTCTTTAGAGTCTAGTCGCCTTACCTGAATGAAAACTCATGGAAAGATTGACGTGGGGAGAAGTGAAAAAGTTTCAGACTTTCCATAATGCTTTTAACAGGAATTGTACAATAATCCTAAGGAGGATACATAACAAAAATAAATATCCAGCTAGCTTAAACTGTTGCTTACATTATATTGTTATTTAAATATCTTAAGTGTTTTATAATGCTGCTCTACTTATACCTCTCAGTCACAAATGCTGTCTTGTAGTTCAAAGATGTTTGCTTAAAAGTTAATCCTTTGGGCTCTGTAAAATGGACCTTTTGTCTAATCAATGCAAATTGATTTTGCTATTCTATATTGACCTCTTAGCCCTTTGACTGTCCATGGTAATTTCTTTCTGCACCTGATAAGGTAGCTGATCCATAATAAATCAATTCTAATTAGTTTAGAGACTTCACTGGAAGCATAAGTTTGTAGGAGAAAGACGAGGTTTGTCAGGTAGCTTCATATCTATCAGTCTGTTACTATATTCTTGGGTAAAGCTTAGTTCACCATATTCTTGAATACAACCTGAGTTCAGAAATGTACAGTGAAGTGGTAGTTAATTGTAAATTAAATATTTAAAACCAAATTAAAATCCTTTTAAACAAAAAAAAATATTATTGGGCATAAATTATACTGTAATGTTCCTTTATTTTATTTTATTTTATTTTATTTTATTTTATTTTATTATTTTGAGGACTTCAGACCTCAGGTCTTCGAATGCCCTTACAAAATATAACAAATCACATATATACCTTAATAAAAAAAATTAAAAATAGCAAAAGGTGCCAGACATTAGAAAGATCAGATCTGCTTGTTATGTTAGAATGATACATTATACAGGATTTTTCAGGAAAACCATGTTTGTTTGCACTACTCTTATTATGTTTTAGAATTTTGAATTTTATTAAGATGATTGTTCTCTTGGGAACTTTTTGCACTATCCCTCAGCCATCAGGATGACCATATTAAAGGTGGAATTATTCAGATAAAATGATGATGACTGAGGTGATATAAGTATGTTACAAACTGCTGAAATATAATTTTGAAAAATTGTCTATGAGTGTAGATGTAGATGCTTTCAAATGTTTCATGTCTGATATATTCTCAATTTCAAATATAATTTAAAAGCGATTTTAAAACAATAACACAAAATGCTTATTTGTAGCCAGGTTGACTGTAGAAGAAATTAGTTATATTGGCTTCATGAGTGCAAAGCAGTATCCATCAGCCCATTGCTAATGAACAGTTGGTGCCATGTAAAAGATGTGAATGAACAAATCTAACATGTGTGTACAATTTTTCCCACTCCCAAGAACATATGGACATGAAAAAGTAGCAGGGTTGTTTCTGTTTGTGTATTTAAAGTGATTGTTAGTAGCAATTACAAACTGTTTTTTTAAAAAACACGTTTTTGAGAGGTGATAATTACTGTTTTGGTAAATTGCTTTAACTCTTCCCACCCATGACTCGACTGTTTAAAAATCTATCAAACAATTTACTTAGCTAGTTGATGACAGGGGAAAAGAGACTTGCAAAAGGTAGCAGCCTGCTGATTGTAGATAAAGGCAGTTTATTGGCCATGGGCCTGCCCTGCTTGTCTGAGCAGTGTGTGGGCAGTACTGTAGTTTAGAGGTGCTGACCGTTATAGTGTTCAGTGATGTGGAGACAGTGTCCTCTTAGCCAACTGCATATGCAGTTGAATAGACTTTTGGAGTGTTAAAAGCACTTCACACAGAACACATGAATGGCCAGCAGTGGTAAAAAGAGGAGTACTTTTTCCCCCCTCCCATTTAGCAGCAGAGATTAAAAAAAAGGGAGAGTAACATCCTGGGTGCTTACAACAACAAGCTATTCATATCATTACAAAGTGAATTTGCTCCTGAAAATGCTCATCCCGAGAAAAGCCAAAAATAGTTGTATAGAATCATAATACGCTGAAGGAAATATCCCTTACTTGGTTAGTTTTAAAGCCTGGCCAAATGAGAGCACGCTGCATGAGTTTGTCTCATGTAAACAAGGTAGGCATTTCAGAGCTTGGATTCTCCTGCATGCATAGCAGAGTAGCAGGATACCTTAGACTTAAACACACTTCACTTGCCTTCCCTTTCCCCTCTCCCCCCTCCTCCCCAGGTTTAATGCCTCCTTAGAAAAGATAAGTTCATTTTTGCACACCTTGGGGTAGTGTGTTCATTTTCTGCCCAAGAAATGGATCTTCTTTAGGATTTTGTACATCTTGATTTATTCTTGGCTTAGAGTTTGAAGTGGGTGCTCTTCTAAAAGGATTTATGCATAGGTTCACTATTTTTGTAGTTATGGTTTATATGATAAGCTTTTTATATTTAAAATCAATATGTAATCCTGTGGAGGAGCTTATCCCCTAAAACCCCATTTGTAAATCTATTTTAGCTTTGTTACACAGCACAGCCACAGTATTCCATAGATTGATTAGGTTCAGCAGTAGAATCCTATCAAATGGCCTGCTCTGATGATGATGCAAACTCTTTCAGGATTGCTAGTTGACTGGAACTAAAGATAAGACTTGACTGCAATCCCCCAATGTGCTCTTTACAAAACTAGTGTTAATTTTCATCAAAGTGCTAGGCTTATTTATTATAGTGGCAAGGTTGAAGGTTTTACTAGAAAAACTTTAGACCATTTCTATTACAGTGTTTCTACTGGAGCAGGTCAGCCTGTTTTCTCAACATAGTTATCAGTGTGAGCAATTAAAAAGAAGAGAGTATAAAGTCCATGCAGATGAATAATTTGAAAACATTTGGATTTAAATCTGAATTTAACAAACTATGTAATTTGACACTGCACATTGCAAGTGACTGCATGGGGTCTTTTGGCTTTTCAACACTTTTAGCTCATATACAACATCAGAATTTAATCCTATTTTTATCCAGAGTGTAGCTTTTATAACAGTATTATTCTGGAATCTTCACATTAATCACAGTCCGTATTGTAGTTTCCCAGAGCTGTAGTCACTGCTGGTAACTATCTCTAACAGGTGTTACAGATAATCCTGTCTTAAAATTTAGAAGTAGAAGACAAACTTGCATGCCGTTGATTTTTAAATATATTGACATTTGTGTTTTCTCCTAAAGCTGTTTTTGCTGCGGGAGATCTCTTTAATCAGATATTTTGCTGTACATAACAAGCTCCTACTTTAATATTATATAAAATAAATATTGACCAAATACTGTTAATAAACTCCTCCCTTCCTGACAAACTGCTATTTAATTTATCCTTTCCTAAGACATGTATGTAAGTTAATTAAGCTAACAACAAGGCAATTGTGTACTTGTGTTAATGAATCTTTCAGTTGCATCTTCACAAATAGCACTTGTTGTCCACTGGAAGAACAACAAAAATCAGTTTCATTCTAGAAATGAGTGTCCCACAAGACATTATTTACCACACACTGCTGTGATCTGTGAATAGTATATCAATATCTATAGGTAGGAAAAAGTAGTTCATACCAAATCTCTAATTCTAATATAATTCTAAAATAGTGTGGCTTCTGCCTATACACATAAGATGTTATGGAGAATTGCTTCCAAAATTCAGAAAAAATAAGAATGTTTTAAAAAACTGAAACTGCCAACAAAGGCAAAACTGCAACATATTATCTCAAACCCATGTAGAACTTGTGCTTTTCAGGTCCTTCCTGAATGTATCTGCATTTTCAGGTGTCAAAATATTAGCGAATCCTTAAAATCAACAAGCTTGTAGTCAGGAGCATGGAGAAGTTAGGCTAGAAGTTAGACAAGGTTTGAAAGTCTGGGAATTCTGAACGACATGTCTTTTCCCCCCTTGTTTCCAGTCAGATCACTGACAGACATTGTATGACATACACTTGGGAGGCTGGTTTGTTTTAGTCAGTTGACCTCACTTATGCTGGCACTTAATTTTTACGTGTGATTTCACAAAGAGCCTGTTTGGAGTTTGAGATAGAGAAGGCAGGATTTTTTTAAAAATTGAATTGAAGCAGCATGCCCTGAAATGTGCCAGACTAGGAAAGGGCAAATATCAGTGGAAATCAAAGGAGCATGTTCTACACTCACAACAAAAAAGGGAGCTTTTGGGGGTTCCAGGTGTGGGGTGGGCTAAAGGTGAGGACAATACATTACAAGATAAATTGATTTGGTTACCACCTGGAAAATTAGCTTCCATAAGTATGATTGATAAGAAACTGTCCCTTTAAAAATAAGCAGTGAGAACTGTCTGCCGGCGTTCTGCCAGGTAAATGTTATGGAAAGTGACATGGTGTACTGCATCAAGTTCTTACCCATTTATGAAACACCACTGTGTACATTTGCACACATTGAATGTATATACACACACGTGTCTGTTTCTGTTTTCCATATGTGCATGTTAGTATATGCACGTACACCTATGGCGCTTATACGTGGCCATGGAGAGAAGGCAAGAGAATGAAAAAAAATGGTTACATTCCTGGCTTTTTTTGCTGTGGTTCTAACCTTTATTGCATGATGATGCATCTAATTTTTAATTTGTAAATACAAGACTGAATTCCCTCTAGCACCACTTGCTTTCATAAAGCTTCTGAGCAGTTTGCTGTCTTGAATAAATTTTGCTTTGGAGGGGGGTCAGGGGGATTTGAACCAGCACATTCTTGTGTGGGTTGCGAAGATTCACATGGTAACCATTGGTGTGCATTGTTAGGTTTATCTGAATAAGCACCAGCCATGTGAGTTTTAACATGATTGCCCAGGGCAATAGAGAGAAGAGAGAAATCCAAAAGGATTGCACACTCTCTTTCCTCTGTGTTTTTGGAAAGTGCACAGAGGGGAGGACACTGCTTGAATCGGTGGTTATGGTCATTTTTAAGCTGGTGTCCTGTTTCCCTCCTGGTCCTCATTTGTTCTGCTATCTGCCTCATCATCTACTTCTCCTGCTTTTCATTGTTAACTTTCCTAATGAGGGAGGCGGGGTGGACTGGCGGTTGATTGACAGCTACAAGCCCCTACAGTCTGGCTAAAGAGCAGTTGGCTTGGACTTCAGGCATGTTCCAATCTTGAATTTGCCTTCTTTTTATGAAATGCAGATACTGTTCTGTTAAAAAGAGGGACAGAGATCATGCAGAGGAAACCTATGGGGTCAAAAATGTTCCCTTGGAGTCCTCTAGTGCACAAGATTCGTGCAGTAGGACTAGCCCTTACCCAATCTTGTGCAACAAAATAATTTCAAAATCAAATCTGTAATTGTCATTTAGCAAAAAGCCTTAGATTTAGCCATCATCCAAACAATCAAGCAGGTTACAACACTATGGAGAAAACTGCTCTGTAATATTGTCTACCAAATGTACTTTTACTTCAAAGAAAAATGCTAATTAACTGACACCTACTTTTAAAGTTATTTTGAAACATCTGGTGCCCAGTGTGAGATATTTCCAACTGCTATGATACACCAAGCAAGAAATTAGCAAAGAATAAGCTATTTGTGCATAGATGGAGTTAGATTCTAGATTTTAAAAAGTTCTTAGAATTTTTTTTGGTTCTGTGAATTTTGCCAGTTTCAGAAACAAAAGTGCCTTTCCCTCTACCCAACATATTCACAGAAAACAAAGCCAGAGCTAGAAAGATCTCTAGAATCGGATAAAAACAAACAATAAATGAAATAAAGAAATGCAGATTATTCCATTTATTTCTTTTTTTAAAATGCTATTGATAAACTGATTCCAGTCTGTCCAAGCCTCTGCTAAAAGTTCTGTGAGAAATTTAGAAATTAGGCATCTTGGAATATTGCCACATCTAGGATAGAATTCGTTGTTTATGTAAAAGTATATAAATTTATAACTACAGGTTATTAAGTAATAATGCATGAAGTCAAATGCAAATCTTCAATAACTTGATATTTTTGATATATACAAATTCACACAAATGTGAAATATGATCCCAGCTTAAAGTTCCATACCTTTGGAGGTTACAGAAAGGAATAATCTTATTTTGTTTTTTATTCCTAATGCCAAAGATCTGACACCCATTTGTTTAAATCATACAGAAATTCAGACCAAAAAGATTTTAAACCACACATTTCTGGGGGATTTAATTATGCTTATTTAATATATTTATTATTTTCAGATTGGCAAAAGACTGAAGCCCAGAAAAGGCGAGAGCAGCTTTTGCTGGATGAACTTGTTATTCTCGTTAATAAACGCGATGCCCTGGTCAGAGATTTGGACGCCCAAGAAAAACAGTGAGTATGACGTGTTATTTTTGTAAACCCTCTAGAGACATTTTGACTTTTCTGAGAATGGATTTGCTTTTTCTCTATGGTCCAGACAGTAAAAGTTTGAGGAAAGTTCAGTAAACAAAAGCAGCATGTTCTCTCTGGTGTTCAAGAGTGAGAACATGAACTCTGGGGTTTGTTAATGATGATCCATTTTAAAGAAAATCTAGAGCCTGATCCTCAAATTGAATGGTGCTATCACATCTACCCTAGAGTGGTGCTCTGTAGCCAAATTCCTTTGGCAAATAGCCCGCAGAGCGCCTAAGTGGTGTAAAGAAGAACTGTGTGTCCTTAGATGGAAAACGGACAATAATTGTTCCTTGCGTTTGTTTTCAGGGCTGAAGAAGAAGATGAACATTTGGAAAGAACTCTGGAACAAAACAAAGGCAAGATGGCCAAGAAAGAAGAGAAATGTGTCCTCCAGTGACTGGCCTTCCTGGAGCAGATGCAGTTGCATTTTGTAGTCCAGATCTTTCTTACATTTTTAAAATACTGACCCCAAGACTCAAAAAACAAATATATAACTCAATACTTCCGAAAATATAAAACTTCTCCCCTTTTCTTAGGCTAGCTCTATACTGCATTGTTTTCTGGATTTGTTATTTTTTTCCACTCAAGCAATATTATTCCAAACTAGCTTTGTACTATGATTTAATTGTGAGCTTAGTCATCTTGTTGAAATTCTGTTACATACATTTGCACAGAAACATTGTTGTGGTGGTAATATCAAAAATGTTTAAGAGAAAAAAATGACAGGATTTCTTTAGCCAGAGGAGGAATGAATTTTGAAATAAATATGTTTGTTGTAATAGGATGATGAAGGGGGAAATAGAAAACAAAAATCATTCTAAATGGTTTCATCTAGTCCTGCCATATGTAATGCTTAATAAGCTATCTAAATTTTATAGTTCAGATTCAATCCAGTTATTAAAATGTGCTATATTTACCAGTGTTTATTTCAGAAACGTTTTACATTTTATTGTATGTATAATATAAATTAAGACTGTCTGATTCGCTCCGAGACCAGTTCTTTACCATGTGATTTGAAAAGAGCCTTGTGATCTGAAGATGTGGTGTGAGATGGGGCTAATTGAAGTGCATCAGTTTACAGAAACATTTTGTCATTAAAGGCTACGCCATTTTTTTATAATTATTTATTACATCTAGTTTTGTTCCCTTCTCCATTTTGTTGGCTCCAGAATGCTGTTCATATTTATTCAGTAGCTATTAAAGTCTGTTCTGCCATTGTGTGCAAACCCCCTCTCAGTTAGAGTTCCTTTTGCTTCCATTGCTCGCTCATTTTTGTGAAAACTGTTATTTATTACAATACTGAGTCATATATAAATTTTCAATAAAAGCTGAATCTTTCTTACCGTTAACTGTTGCTGTCTTCTCTTCCCAGTGTGAAAAGTTTACTTCTGATTGTTTGGGGGGAGGGGAGATGAGGAAAGGTTTATTTAATTTTTAAAATGAATTTGTAAAAAATGATTTGCAAATGCAACAGCTTCCTACCTGGCACCAGTCTAGAGGCAAAAGATACACCTTCAGATACAAAAATAGAATTTTCTTTTGGGGGTGAGGATTAAAAAGCCATGGCCTTGGTTTTATTTGTAAAACTTTTCCAGATACAAGTCTTGTTTGTCCAAGAAGGTTCCAATTTCTCTTTTTTTGGAACCTGTTCCGGTTTACATTAAGATTTTGCAAATCAGACCTCTGGTCACTGCTACTTTGTCCAAGATTTTCAGAACTGGCCACAGTGCATCGTTTTCTTCACCTTCCTTTGCAGTGGCTTGCCTTTTTATAGCTCAGCGGGCCAGATCAAAGCTCTTTGTCAACTCTCAGCGAACTGCAATTTTTTAAAAAATTGTATTTAGTGATAGAACCACCAAGCCAGACAAAAAGTTCAACTTTGGACATGGCGCAGCCGTATGCCTGTATCCGCCTGCTCAACTCATTCCAGTAGCAAACCAGCCCTCTCCCTAACAAAAGGAAGTCTGTTCGACAAATTGGGAAGACCTGAAAATAATAATGCGGCAGGTTTAGGCTTCAGAGTGCCAGCGAAGTTTTACAAGAGACTATAAATCATGCCTCAGTTAGGAAAGGACAGCCCAGCCGGCGCATACAGGAATGCTGCCGCTCAAATCTGCGCCTCCCAGGCCGGGGGAAAAGTTCGTGCGAAGTTTCTGGGACGGGACCCAGTGGCTCCGCGGGCACTTTGGGGGAGCTGGCCCCGCCACCTTCCTGCGCCATGGAGCCCCGGTGAAAATCAAATCCCCTCATCCAATCGCTGCAAAATCCAGCCAAGTGGGGCTAGGGGAGAGTCCCATCTCAGGAGCTGCTCCTGCGCCTGCCGCCGCGGCTTGGAAGAGAGACGCGGTTTTCTGACCCGTGCGGAGAGAACACACGAGATGTTACCAAATCCACCTCGTGAATAATCCGGTTAAAATGATAAAGTGCCAGTGTAAATACCGGGGCTCTGGGCATGTGCCTTCGGATCTGCCCATCATGGGAATCCCTTGCCGAGGTGGTTCATATGCTAAATGAATTAAACCTCTTATCTCCTTTCACTGGGGGATGCGAATCGGGCCCGGATCTGCCTCCTTCTCCCCCTCGCCCTTGGACTCTATCACCCCCGCCCATCACCTCCGTTTCTGGGCTGTGTTCTCTCTTGCCGGCCTGCTGGACCAGCCGCTCTTGATTTGGCCCGAGACAAGTGCGCACTTTGGGGTGGTTAATGTAGGTTAACGCGCTTTCTCGGCGCCTAAGAGTCAGAGGAGAATTGGTTAATTCGCAGCGAACAGCTGTTCGCCCTCGCAGGGCCCTGGGCTGCGGAGCAGGAGCCTGTGCCAATGACACCGGCCACGGCGGAGTCCTCGCTGCTGCCTCCGCTCTGATGAAGGGGGAATAAGTTTTGACAGCTGGCGTCCTCTGGCCTTTTCCAACTGGCCCGTTCAGGGGCTGGGCCCGGCTCGCTTTGCCTTCCCGGGCGCAGGTTTCTCTGGCCCGGGCTCCAGGGGGTGGCTCAGCCCTCGGGCTGGGGCTGTGGGCTAGCGGGGGCGCGGAAGAAGAGGGTGCATGGAACCGGGAGGGGGAGACATGCTGGGGCACGGAGCACAGAGCGAGACGCGGGCGCTCCAGGGCAGCGCTGGCCACTAAGCCAAGGGGCTGAAATGCTCCGGGGGGAGGGGTCAGAAGCAGCGTCCACCGGGCTGTTCTCCGCCAGCAGGGTCCAGCCCCAGGCTCCGGGGCCGCTGCAGGGAGCAGGGAACCTGGGGGGCTTCTCCCCGCGGCATTGCCCGGTTGTTTGGCAAACTCGCTGCAGCCAGCTGAACTCCCGCCCCTCCCCCCCCCCGTCCCAGCCAGCCCAGGGGCTCCTGGGTCAATGGGGGCGAGACAGTCAAACGCCCCCTCCCCCCGAGCGCCCCAACCCCTGTAGCTTCCCACGTGCCTCGGGGTCCTGCCCAGGTGCAGCAGGTGCTGCGGGATCCCGCGCACACGCCTCCGGTGCCCGGCTGCAGCCCTGGGACCCTACCCCCCTCCCGGGGGCCGAGAGGGGCTACGGGAAGGCCGGGCCCCGCAGGCGCTTACCTGTGCGCACCCAGCGCTCCCCCTTGCAGCGCGGTCCCTGGAGATGGGTGGGGGCAGGACGGGGTACCCTGACCGCCCCCCCTGCGCCTCCGCCGCGGCTGCTGCGCCGCCGCCTCTGCGTGCAGCCCCCAGCGCGGCGCCAAACTTTTCTCTCGCGCGCTCGCTCTGCGCCGTGTGCCCCCTGCCTCCCCCTAATCCCGGGCTTTTATGGGCTGCGCATTAAGAAAATTCGCCTGCAATTTGGGATTAGACAAGTGCTCTGATTGCACGGGCAGGGGCCAGTGCTACCTGATACCTCCCCGCTCCCAGCCCCAGCCTGTGGGGCTGAGCCCCAGCGCCAGAGCCAAGCTCCAAGCGGGAGCGGGCCGGGCAGCCGAGCCCCGGCTGGCCAAGCAACCCCCTCTCCTGCACGAATAACCGGGAGCCGATTGCTGGGGAGTTGGGCGCAGCCGAGAATATTGGCTTTTTGGCGAGCCTGGCCGGGCTCCCTTTGCCCGGGCGCGCCTTGGAGAACAGCCCTTCCTGCTTAAAAATCGGCCCCCAACTCCTGGCCTACCACCCTGGGACAAAGGTTCAGGTGCCTCAGCGGGGCTTGCCCCCTGTGCCTACAAAGGCAAAGGTAGGGACCCCGGGACTGGTGTCCCCTGACAGCCCTTTACTTTTTGTGAATGGGCTGCGGCGCCTTTGTTCCCCGGAGAAGTGCCCGTGTCGCTGACTTTTGTGGACTATAGAAAGATCTTGTAAACCCTCCTTTTCTTTCGTCCCTTCTCCTCCTTCTACCTCGCCCCCCCCCCCCCCGCTTTGATTAGATGTCCCCTCATCGCCCGAAAAAAAATGTAATTTCGTTTGGGCCGGCGGTCACTTCCTTTGAACATTAGCTCGCTTTCAGCTCCAGCTTCAATGAGAAGGAGTTGATTTTGAGAGATCAACAAAAGACCCGCACCAAAGCCTTATTAAAGGTCCTAAGAAGATCGCCTGGACCCTTTGAGAAGCAGTTAGGGAAACAGTGTGCATCCATGATATTCTGTTACCGTGTTTTATTGGGACGCCAAAGGAAAGTGTCTCGTGAAAAACACTTACTTTGATGCCCGGCCGCGTTTAATTTATTTTGCTGGCAACGAGTTGATTTTTTTTTTTTTGCATGTTATTATTATTACCCCCTTTTCAGATTTCCCTTTGTGTTATTGGACATTCTCCTATTAAACTACAAAAAAAAGGAGTGATTCTTAGGAAGAGATTAGGGCCCTTCGTTAATATTTATGAGACGGCGCAACTTAAACATATATATGTCGAGATCATTGTGGGGCCTGAGAGCTTGGAGAGGGAAAGCCCAAGTTTATGGTCACCCATCGCCATTCCCTTCGCTTCCTTCGTTGTTTAGGTTTCACGAAAAACGAGCGGCGCGCTTCAAATAAAGGTTGGGACCGATTTTCAGAACCGGCACTTGGGATGTTTCGGAAAGGGGGAAACCCGTGAAACGAAACCCATCCCAGGCCAGCACAATCCTTCTCTCCCAGCCTAGGTCCTGCCCAAACACAAACGGGAACGAAAGGGGTGATTTGCAGGGCGTTGCCGGTGGCAGACCAGCCATCCCAGCCTTCCTTCGTGACATACATTTCTGCGCACTTAGGAGCCCTGGTTCGTACCGGAGCGTACGAAAAAACGGGGGTTGCAAACTTTGGGAGAGCGAGTGGAGTCGTAGAAGAAAAAGTCAGGCTGGGGCAGGACTGGGAAACCCACTAGAAGGAACTTGCTCCACATTCCGGGCGGCCCGGCTAGGCGCTGTCGCCCCTTGGAGTTCAGGTTTGCTCGCTGCGCGCCTAGGGAGAAGCGCTGCTCAGTGCGCGCGCAAATACAACTCAGCTTCACACAGACGCGCACGGGCAGCAATTAAACGCGCAGAAAGTTCCCTGTGGGCGCCGGGCTAGGCGGAGCGTACGCTAGCCCAGCCGGGGCACTCCGGGAGCCCCTCCCCCGAGCTAGTCCCGAGTCACTTGCACCCGGGACGGGCTTTGTCCGGGCAGGACAGCACCAGGGGCTGCGCCGCCGCCTGCCCCGGGGGAGCCGGCGCGCGCGGCAGGGCTGGGGTGGAGTGGGGAGCCGGAGAGGAGGGAGGGGGCGTGCAGAGGTAACCCGCATCCTGAGCTGCCATTGGCCAAGGCGGCTGTCAGTCAGGCTGGGGGAGGCCGGGGATTGGCGCCGGGCCGGTTACGCACTTGCCTCGCGCTCACATACAAGGGTAGGGCGGTGGAAAGGTGATCAATCTTCATCAGGCTACATTTCCAATCACCTAAGCGCCCGGGCCAGACCGCTCCTGCCACAAGGTAACGCGCTGGATGCGCTGCGGGGCCGGCTCCCCCCTGCCCTGCCCCACGCGCGGCCCCGGCGCCCCGCAGAACTTAGCGCTGCCCGCAAAGAAAGTGCAAGGAGCCGCCCCCACTCACCCCCCCCCCGGGTGGCAGCGCGGGGCAGGGAGGCAGTAGGGAGCCCGTTGCAAGCGCCCGGAACCTGGCCCGTCCGCTCCTGGCCGGGGCCTTAGCGGCAGCGCCCCAGGGGTACGGGCAGGTGAGGCTCCTGGCTCCTGCGCAATCTGTCCCGGCGCTATGGGCTGCAGGAGCTTCCCCCCCCCCCCACAGCCCGGACTTTCCGGGAGCAGCAGGGGCGCCCCGGCCCGTCTGCTCTGCCTGGCCCCTTGTGCGCAACGGCTGAGCCCGGCTCGGCACCTTGGCCCCTGGTGGAGCCGGGCGAGGCGCTCCGGGCTGCCCGCGTGTCCCCGCCAGACTTTGCAACTCCCCGGCCAAGTTCCGCTCCCTGGTAGCGCAGCTGGCGGGTCCCGCGCGGGGGTTGGCGAAGCCCTGCCCGGGGGTGCTGGTGGGTGTGGGACTCCTGGATTGTGTCTCAGCCGAATGTGCGGCGCCGTTCTCTCCCCGCCTCCTCCCCCTGCCTGGGAGGGTGCCGCTGTGGGGCTGGCAAAGAAACTTACATAATGGGGCCAAATCACTCCAGGCCCGGCCAGGCTCCTCTCCAGGAGCCGCTCAGAGGGAAGCAGGGCTTGGCCTGGCCTGGGGGAACCTGCTGCCTTCGATGCGCCACCGCCAAGCCACGGATCCTCTTTGGAGCCCTCTCTCCCGGCCTGGGGCGCTTCTGTGTCCATGGCGCTCTCTGGGACTAGAGGCGCGGGCGCCGATGCTGGTCGGGAGTCTCTGGGAGGATAAATCGGCCTCCACAGCACCCCTTGGCCTGGGAGGTTAGGACGCTTTGCAATGGACTCGGTACTTTCGGGAAATCCGCAGGAAAGTGCACACAGGCCTGTGGAAACCTCCTGCGTGCGTGTCCGCTCACTCCAAACTGCGAGCTAAACCGGACGCGCTTAATTTCCACCCAGACCCTAAAACCGAAACCCATTTACACTAGAGGGGATCCCAGCTGTCCAGTGCAACAGGTGATCCTGGGAGCTGGAACTACGGGTGCGGGGGGTGCCGTGTTTTCCATCTCATGCAGAGTTTACAGTTGGGTGCATTGGCGCTCAGCATATTCCCCCCCCCCACACACACACACACACACACACACTATACACATTGCTCCAGCACCCCTGGAGGATGTAAATTAATTTGGAAATGGCCTTAACGGCGAAAACAAACAAACAAACCCCTCCTCCCCCCTTTTTTAAATCTTTCTGGTGCAAATACAGGAAACTCAGCTGGAGACAACATGGCCCTGCACCCAATTAAAGTTTGTAGCAAGTGATTACTTGTGATTAGAGCCGCCACCATCTGTTGCAGGAATTCAGATTTTATTTTATTTGGTTGGTCTCTTCTAGTTTTTCTCGTGGCGGACACTGAGGGTGCTTAGGTGTCTGTGGCCTGCGGAGAGAGATTTCAGGAGCTGGGATCAAGGTTGTGGATTTTTACCTGGAAATTTTTACTTGGCTCTGAGGGGGGGAAATAGATACATTCCAGTTCCGCGGTCCCGCTTGTAAATTCTTTGCTGTTGGAGAACAGCAAGACAAACTGAATTGGCAGGAAACCGTGAGGCGACGGGTTTGAGTTGGCACTTCTCAAAGCCGGGTAAGGTCACCCAGCTAGGCAGAGCAATTCCCCCTTTTATTTATCCCTAGTGAGAGGACGTGAAAACTTCCTCCGTCACCCACACGCACCCCTTGTGCAAATTTGTTTATCACCCCTACGGGAGGAAACCCCTGGAATATGAATTTCAAAGTGCTTCTAAATCTGTTTGGGTTTTTTTAACTGCTACCCATTTCTAATTAAAATGTCCCCTTCTGCTCTCTCTTAAATTAATTATACGTCCCTCTTTTGATAGCTCGTTTTGATTTCTAATCCAATTATCTTTTTAAATAATTGCTTTATCTCCCCCCATCACTTGTACTGTGCCCTCCTCCAAGCCCCCACGGCGATTGTATGCTAATATGGCTCTGCTCTTTAAAAAAAAAAACTCACTTCTCGTACTTTTTTTATTTCACTATGTTTGGGGGGGTGTCGGCCATATTGACTGTTCCCCCCGCACACCCTTCTCTAGACGCGCAACAACTTTCGAACAATAATACTGACCACGAAAAGGAGCGAAACTTTCGATTTTATTTGTACTGCGTGGGGTTTTGTTTTGGTTGTTTTGTTGGGTGGGTTGGTTGGTTGTTTTTTGGCGAAGAGAGAAATACAACTCCCTTTGCAACGAACAGGAGTCTGTGCTCTTGTGTCTTTTTGCAATCCACCTCCCCCCCCCCCCCGCAAAAAAACCGATTTAATTTAATAGACGCACAAATAGGTAAAACTTCCCTGCGCTTTCGATTCATTTTAATGTGATCGGCGCCGCTCTTCTCTCGCGAATTCAAACTCCGAATCCCAGCGGTGTGTAGCGCGCCCTGCGAAGTCACCGGGTTTTGTCGATTCCGCTCCGAAGAGCTTCTGATGTTTGTCTTTTGTTCCGTGTGTATTTTGTTTTTCTTTTAGGGAGCGAGGAGACTGTTCTGCACCCGGATTTTCTGCCCTCGCCTGGAAGAACCCGTTTTGTGACTTCAAGACGTTTTAAGACTTTTTGTTTTGTTTTTGTGATCAATCGGGGAAAATCTTTCCAGCTTTTAGCATGATGTCTTACCTCAAACAGCCCCCCTATGGCATGAATGGGCTGGGGCTGACCGGACCTGCCATGGACTTACTGCACCCCTCCGTGGGTTACCCGGGTGAGCATCAAACCTCTTTAATTTCTACCCGCTTTGCCCCTCTACTAGTCACTTTACACGGCTTAGCTAGGCCTCGTACAGATCAAGTCGTTTTTCTCCTTCTCTTCTTGCAACGAAGAGAGATGGGATATTTCTGGCACTCCTCTGTACTTTCAAAATGTACCCGAGTATTTAAAAAAAAACAGATTTGAGCGAACGAATCTGCTCGTTAGATTGTTTAAAAGTAACTTTACTCTCAAAACTAAGTTGGGCGATAATAGAGGATTTCAACGGAGAAATCTCCTTTCCCCCCAAACTAAATCGCTTCTGAACGGTCAGATGAGACGATTGAAAAGTTTAAATTTCTGTTGAATTCGGGCGCTTGTTTTTACCAGTGGGGATCTGTTTGTTCGAGTTCTTAACTTTGGGAGTTAAAAGTGAATGTAATGAAATTTGTACCGGACTGCGGAGAGGTGCTGCTTTCTGTTTCCAGCCCTCGGCCTGTCCCTCACTTTGAGGGGTGGTAGTGGGGTCTTTGTTCTCGTCCGTTCTTTTCCTCCCTGGGTTGTAATTTAAACACACACGCCGAGAACTCCAGTTTTTCCCTGCCTCTGGGCTCCGGGGCCTGGCGGAGATGGCTGTGCGGTGCTGGGGTGCGGATTGCGGACGGGGAGAAATCCACAATCGGTTTGGCGTTCCCCGCCGGATTTCGCCTGGTCCGTTTCACTGCGGCCTTAACTTTTGGAGTTCACTTGCTGGCTCGCATTTTCGCCCCTGTCTCCCGCCTCCTAATCTCCCTTCCTCGCCCCCCCCAAAAAAAAACTTCCTCGGAAATGTTTCCCTTCCACATCCCAATGCCACCGAGCGTGGTCCATGGAGAGCCTTGAAACGCTGCACAGATCCGCCGGGATCTGTAACTAAACTGAGCGTTTGCGGGAGAGGGGGGCAGTAGTTCCTGGGATTTCCAACTCATTTTGGAAGCGAAATGCGGGTCGATTCCGCTCCCGGCTCCGGTTCCAGGCACCGGCTTCTGGGTGCTGGGTGTGAATCCGCCTGCCGCGAAGCCCCCGGCCCGTAGCAAGGGACAGGCAGGGCCCGGCTCGGGGGAGTCTGCAGGGAGCCGGGCTGAAGCCCACCCCAGCTGGTGGTGGGGGTAGCCGGTGGGGAGCTGCGTGTCTAACCCGCGTGTCTGTCTCGTTCCCGGGCCGGCAGCCACCCCTCGGAAGCAGCGGCGGGAGCGCACCACCTTCACCCGCTCGCAGCTCGACGTGCTGGAGGCGCTTTTCGCCAAGACCCGCTACCCGGACATCTTCATGCGGGAGGAGGTGGCGCTGAAGATCAACCTGCCCGAGTCCAGAGTCCAGGTCCGGTACCATCTCTCCCGGCCGGTGGGGCCCGCCCCGGGCCGGGATGGGGGCAGAGGAAGCCCCAGGGCAACCTACCCGGGACGGGGGCATTTCCAGTCAGCCCCACTCTGCGCCCTGGGGAGCGGGCCAGTGTCCTGCCCCTCGCTCTCCCCTCGGGGCTCGCGTGGAGCCCTAGATCCTGCGCCCTGGGCGGCTGTCCCGGCAGGTGCGGAGCCAGAGCAGGCGCAGGGAGGGGGCAGTGAGCTTGGGCAGCTGACCCCTGAGCTCTCCCAGTCCGGCCCCAAGTCCCCCTGCAGGGGGGCAAAAGGGGCCTGCCAAGGGCCATCGGGCCTGCCGGCAAAGATCCGCTGTGGGGCTCCCCGCGCGGGGACCCAACGGAACCGCTTGCCGGGGAGAGGCGCAGCACCCGGCTGGCCAGGGCTGATGGGTCAGCCCCGGAATCTATCCCTCGCTGGAAGGAGGCTTCCCCGCGTGTTTTCCGGGCCCCGCGCCCCAGCCGGTCCCGCTCAGACGGCGCGGGAGGGAGCCTCACAAACGGGGGGGGGGGGGAGAGTCTCGCAGCGTGTCCGTCCCCCCCGGGAAGCCGGGGCAGCCTGAGGACCGGGGTGGGGAGCGGGGGTTGCAATAAAGACAGGGCTGGGGCTGGCTGAAGGGGGCAGCTCTGGGGTAAGATCCAGCCTCAGGTATTTCCCCCGACGCCCGCGCACCCTGCAGCGGCTCTGGGGGCTTTTCCTGGCAGCCTGGGCAGGCCCTTCGAGGGGGCGGGCTGGGACCCGGGCCTGTGGCGCAGGGGGCCAAGCCCGGAAATGGCCCTTCCGGCCTGAGCGAGGTGGGGGGAGGCAGGCGGGGCTGTCATCTGCCCACGGGAACTCCCTGGCAGCCATGGGGGGGAGGGGCTGCTGTGCTGGGCGCTGATCACAGGGGACCCGCTTCCCGGCCCGAGGGGTGCACGGCGCTGCACAGGCTGCGGAGAGGTGGGGGCTGGGCTGGACTGCTCAGGACCCAGCGCCTGCTCCCTCCCTGGCAGGCTGCGGGCATTGGGGGCGGTGCTGGGCCAACCGGATGCTGGGCCCCTCCTTCGCGGGGTACGGGGGGGGGGAGAGCCGATCGCTTCGTGCTTCCTGAGGCAGCTGGGGCGCTGTGTAGAAACCCCCTTGCTTCGGGAGCGGGGGTGGCGGGGCTGGGAATGGGGTGAGGTGCTGGGTGGCGGAGCAGGATGCTGCTCCCCTTGTCGGGGGGAAGTGCTGGGTACCGCTGGGGCGGTCTGTTCGTGGGGCCGGCAAGGGGGCGGTTCTGGGTGGGGCAGTAGAGATGGGGTTGGGTAGGGTACAGTGGAAGTCCTGGGTACCGAGGGCTCTTTTGCAGGCCGGGGCGGGGGGGCTGGTTGCAGAGCTGGGGCCGGGGGGAAGCAGGTGGGGATGGCTCCGCTCTCCCCGTCGGGCGGAGCTGGGGGTGGCGAGGGGCTTAGCGGGAAGCCGGCTGGATGGCAGGGGAGCGCCAGGCCGTGGGGAAACTCGACCGGAACTTTGTTTTCGCTTGTGCGTGGGGGTGGGCGCTGGGCACAGGCGCTGGTTGGCAGGGGGTGGGCGCTGCGCGTCTCTCGGCCGGGCGAGATGAAGGGTGGGAGCCGGGGGGCGAGGGATGTGGGCGCTGCGTGGAGTGCAGCGGGGTTGATGCTCCTGGGACTCCAGCTGGGGCCTGGTCTGTGGGGTGCTGGGAGCCACGGGCCCTGCCCTGGGGGGTGGGTGTAAGTGCCGGGAGAACTGGGGGTCGGTGCGGGGGGGCTAAGTACCGGGGGGGGGGCATGAGAAGCTCGTGGGCAGCTCTTCAGTGGCTGCCGGGGTGTAGTTCTGGCTGCTGAGCGCCGGGGCATGGCTGCGGGTGATGGTGGTGGTTTGAGATGCCGGGAGAGCTGGATGGCCAGTGGCTGGCAGGGTGCCAGTGGAAGACTGGCTGCGGGGGAGGGGGGGACACTAGACTCCACTAGCTATGGCTGCTGGGGGCAAGTGGGTGCCAGGAGCTGGCTATGGGCAGTGGTGGCTGTTCAGGGTGCTTGGAGGCTGGGGGCTGGGCAAATGGGTGCTGATGGCTGTTCAGGGTGCTCTGGAGCTGGAGGGTAGCTACAGATGCGGGGTACTAAGAGCTAGGTGCCAGGGGCTGGCTATGGGCGCTAGGAGAAGTGTCTGGGATGCTGGGGGTTGTTGGGTGTCTGGTGCTGACTGTAGGTGCTCCGGGGTGGGTACCAGGGAAGGCTGTGACGCTGGTAGCTGTTTGAGACCCTGGGGGTGGCTGGCTATGGGGCTGGAGGTTCAGGGGCTATGGGTGCTAGGGAAGGTGGGTGCTCAGGAGCTGGGAGAAGTGGGGCTGGCCAAGGCCGTTGGAACAGTTTGCATGGTGGGGGGTGCTGGGCGCCACACTGTAATCCCTAGGCTCTTCAAGCCAGGGCAGCACCCTTGGTACCCCTCCTTTCAGCACCTATATTGTTGGTTTTTCACTGTCGGGCTGGGATAAGTGGGGGCTGGTGCCGGGGGTGGGCTGGCAGGGAGTACCAGGGACTGGGTGCTGGCTGGGCTCAGGGTGCTAGGGTCTGGGTGTGAGGGGCGAGTCGCTTATCTGTGCCAGAGGCTGGAAGCCAGGTGCTGGGGGCTGGCTAGCTATGGGCGGGCGGGGGGGCTGGGAGTGCCAGGGGCTGGGTACCAAGAGTCTGGCTAGCTTTGGGCTGGGGGTGCTGGAGGCTGGGAGAAGTGGTAGCCCCCCCCCCCACACACACACACCAGCTATACCACCAAAGGCTCATTCACTTGTACATCTACTAATGTGATATGTGCCAGCAATGCCCCTCTGCCCTGTACAGGAGCTATGGGGGCTGGGAGCTGGCAGGCCGGTTGGAAGCTGGGAGATGTGGGGGCTGCGTGTTAGGAGCTACTGGTGCAATGGGCTGGCTAGCTATGGGCTGGCTGGGAGATGTGGGGGTTGGGTGTCAGGAGCTGGCTGGCTCTGGGTGCCAGGCCCTAGGGGCTGGCTATGGGCTCGCCGGGGGCCGGCTGCTGACGGCTCGCTCTCCCCGCAGGTGTGGTTCAAGAACCGGCGGGCCAAGTGCCGGCAGCAGCAGCAGAGCGGCGGCGGGGCCAAGAGCCGGCCGGCCAAGAAGAAGCCGTCCCCGGCGCGGGAGAGCTCAGGCTCGGAGAGCAGCGGCCAGTTCACGCCCCCCGCCGTCTCCAGCTCCGCCTCGTCCTCCTCCTCCAGCTCCAGCTCCTCCGGCAACGCCGCGGCCGCCCTGGGCAACCCCGCCGCGGCCGCCGCCTCCATCAGCGCCCCGGCCTCGTCCATCTGGAGCCCGGCCTCCATCTCCCCGGGCGCGGCGCCCTCGGCCGTGTCGGTGCCCGAGCCGCTGCCGCCCGGCGGCGCGTCCTGCATGCAGCGCTCCGTGTCCGGCGCCTCCGCCTCCTACCCCATGTCCTACGGGCAGGGCGGCTACGGGCAGGGCTACCCGACGGCCCCCTCCTCCTCCTACTTCGGCGGCGTGGAGTGCAGCTCCTACCTGGCGCCCATGCACTCGCACCACCACCCGCACCAGCTCAGCCCCATGGGGCCCTCCTCCATGGCTGGCCACCACCACCACCCGCTGGGCCAGGGCTCCGGCCACCACCACCATCACCACCACCACCACCAGGGCTACGGCAGCACGGGGCTGGCCTTCAACTCCCCCGACTGCTTGGACTACAAGGAGCCCGGCGCCGCCTCCTCCTGGAAACTCAACTTCAACTCCCCCGACTGTCTGGACTACAAGGACCAGGCTTCCTGGCGGTTCCAGGTCTTGTAGGCTGCGCCCTGCGGGGGAGCAGCCCGCTGCCCCGCCCCGGCTACGGAGCCGCCTGCTTGGGCTGCCCTGGATCGGCGTCTTTCTCCCGGGCAGGACTGGGTCCCCCTCGCACACCACCAGCCCCGGCTCGGCTGCTCGCTCCCGGGTAACTTATTTATTCCTGCTCCGCCCCCGGGATGCTGCTGCGGGGCGCGTTGGCTTCACACGGGCCGGACCGGAGGAGGATTCCCGGCTCTTGCTGCCGAAGCTGCGCTCCGTGGACACAGATTTCATCCCCCCTTCCCCCCCCCCGCAGGCTGCTCCCCACGCGTTTGGTGACTCCACTCTCTCCAGCTGCAGGGGCCCGGGCTAGGGGTGCCCGCTGCAGCCGGCGCTGTGTACTGGGGACTGGACAGCGTCTTGCTGCGCAGCGCAGCGGGAATGGTGTAAATATTGGGTCCGTTCCAGGGACCCGCGTTATTTTTAGTTATTGGGTTGAAATTTTATCTTGAGTCTAACACTGAGGCAAAAGGAACTAAACACCAAACTTCTCTCCTCTCCCACAACCGCGCGGGGCGAGTCCAGGATCCGGTTCTCCCGCCCCTCTCCCTCCCCCCCCCCCCCCCCACTGCATCCTTCCTCCCTTGGGGGGGGGCGGCTTAGGACAAATCCAACCCCCTCCCGCAAGAAGAGACTGGGAGGGCTGGCGATTTTGGAGGGTGATTTTGGAGAACAGCTGTCAGCGGTGGGGAAAGGAAACGGTTATCCAGCTGATCCAGTTTAGTGGGGGGGGAGGGGAAGAAAAGCAGCTCCAATTCCGTCCCTTTTAGCCCCCTCGGTTTGTCTAGTGAGTTTTTTTTTTTTAGTGCCTCGCCACGCTGCGACCCTAGCCAGCCACGCCTGCGCATCTGTCTCAACCATGGGTTTGAACCTCTCTGGCCCCTCGGTGGAAAAGGAATTTGTAAATTTGATTATTGCGCCGTAATCCAACACGTACCTGTTGACATGTAAGGCAACTCCTTCCTCCCCCTTATCTACATAGCCCTGTAATAAAAATCAAACTAATGCAGCCCTGGTCCGTGTCATGCTTCCCAAGCGGGGCCCCCTGGAACAGCCTCCAGTAGCTCCAGCTTCCGCGGAGCATGCGCTGGCAGGCGCAGGTTGATTTTTATTTACCCACGGGGGGCGGGCGTGCTGGCCCTCGGTACTTTTATTTCCAAGAGCTGCCTTTTTAATGGCCGTAATTGGATTGGCCGCCCACCAAAACGCTGGTGGGTTAGACAGAGGGAGGCGATGTGAAAAAAGCTCCCTGGTTGGCTTTTGGAAGAACACTTGAGTTCACCAGCACAGGCCCAATGGGATGTTTGTCTCTAGCGGGGCCCAGGCCCATCTGAAGTCTGGCACTAAGCTTTCCCCCTCTTAATTGCGCCTGGATTTCCCCATTCAGCGTGTTTTAGTGGACGCGGCCCAAGCAGCCGCAGCCTGGGCTGCCTTTTCCCTTCGGGAAACCATCAGTTCTGCCAACTGAGCCTGGGGTGGGTTCGTTTTTTGTGTTGGTTTTTTTTTGGAGCCGCTGATCTACTCTCCCAGAAAGGGGATGCCCCGAGCTGCTCTGGATTGTCGGGGTTGGGCTGCAGTCAAACGGGAGCCGCCAACGCCAAGCTTTCTAAAAATCATGAAGGTTCCAAGTAAACAAAAATCCCCCCAAAAGCACGCCCCTTGTCCCAATGAGCTCAGCCCCTTCCTTCTCCCTGCCGCTCCGTGTAAACGCATTTTTTTGCCCGCTTCGGAATTTAGACCCTATATAAGTGTAAACGATTTTTTAAAAAATCAATGCATTGGCGCCTCTCTAAGAGTGCCAATCTCATCGCCCCCTCCCCCGCAGTGGGTGTAGACAGACATTACACCGCTGAGGGAGATAAAAAGGCTTCTAGCTTTTAAAAGACCAGCTCAACAGCAAAGTGCAGGTCGGAATCAGCGCAGGAAGCCCGGTGGCTGTAGCTATAGCACGGACCTTTCCTCCCTGGTGCAATGCTGCATGGCGCTAGCGAGTATTTTTCACCCTGGAAAAGGCTCATCTAATCCCGGGCAGGACAAATCCCCCAGCGCTCTTGTTAGTCGTAAATGAGCCAGACACCTGTATGCAAGACAGCTGTTGGCCCCAATTCAGGATGCACGTAGTTAGGGGGCGGGCGGGGCCGCGTGTGTTATACAAGGACACGCCCGGTGTTTTGCTGCGCTGCGCTCTGCCCTGCCCCCCTGGAACGACCCCTTCAACCTGGGTGCCGATGCAATCTGCGTCTCTTCGGGGTTTTGCTAGATCAGCCCAAAGTCCCGCGCGGTGTCTGCTTTCTCCTAGGCGGAGCAGCCCTGGCTCATGCTCAGGGTCACTTCGATTGCAGATGCAACGCCAACCCGTGGGAAGCCCCCCCCTCCCCCTCTCTGTTGGCCTCATCTGGGCCAGGAGGCTCGTGGCAAGCTGGAGGAGTTGCCCCGCCCACCCCCATGGCTGGGCTCGCCCCGGGGGCTCTGCGGCTGGAGCGGCGCCGTGGGCACGCGCAGCCCTCACCTGGTGCCAGCGTTCCACAGCCTGTCCCTGTCTCCCCGCCCCCCACCGCCTGGCTGATCTGATCGGCGGCTACACAGCCTGCTTATGAACCAGGAGCGCACTTCAGTTTATCTCCTGTCAGCAGCCGCCCCCTTTCAAAGGGGAGGGGGGAGGTTAGGCTGGGCGCGCGGAGGCACTTTGCAAAGGACAGGCACCCCTCAACGCCGTCTGGGAAAAGGCTGCTGGGCAAAGCCAGCCCCGAGCCGTCTGCGCTTAGGGCCGGATCCCGCCTGCTGCTCCAGCTAAAGAGCCAGGGCAAGTAAGTGCCGGGCTTCGGCACCCCCCAGAAATAATGGTGCCCGGTCCGTAAACCTGGGCACAGGCCTGAGGGGAGGGGGAAAGGAACCAATAGGGGGAAATGTTCGTCTGGACAGGCTCAGCTGCTCGCCCTCTAGGTCCTTGCCCAGCGCAGGAGTTACCAGGCTGGCTGGGAGACAACTCGCCCTCTCGCTCTGAGGTGCTGGGACAAGTGGCGGAGGGGGAAGGGCTCCTGAGAACCACGGATCCAAACTGCAGCCTGTGTGTTGATGGAAACCGCTGCCACCCCGTCCCGGCGCCTCTCTGGGCAGGGACCCGCTGGGTGCAGGGAAATGACTCAAAGCCAAAGCTAAGATGCTACTAGCCACATCCCTCCCCTCCCGTCCCGTCCCGTCCCGTCCGCCGGAGGCAGCCACCTTGCCGGGGGCTCAAGAGTCCTGCTCGGGCGAGTCAAAATGGATCCGAGCCCGTGGGTCTGGGCGGACAAGGATTCACACGCTGCGCTTTGAATTCAGCGCGACCTGGGCCAGGGCCCTGCGCCCTGGCAGTGCCAGCGCCCTCCTAGTGGCACGGGGGGGGGGGGGGGGGGAAGCGGAGCTGGCAGGCCGGGGCCCAGCTCCGTGGCACCCGCTCCACGGGCTTGGCAGGTTGCCTGCGGGGCGATTCGCTCTGTTGAGCAAGGCACCTTCGCCTTCCGGCCGCTGAGCAGCCACAGGTCCCTCTGCGTGGGGAGTGCGGGCTCCCGGCAGGGCAGAGAAGGGCTGGCCTAGCCCCTGCGCGTTGCTGCTGAGAGCTGGCCGGCTGCACGATCCCCCGGACGCCAGGCGGCTCCTGCTTGGACAACAGCTCGTTAAAGTGGCTTCACGCCACCCTGCGCCGGGTGCCAACCTCCCGGAGCTCCGCGCCACCCCCTGGAGGCACCGCCGCCCTTGGGGGCCGCGCTGCTGCCCCGGACCTTGGGCAGGGCTTGCGTTCGCCACACAGAAGCACGTTCCACTCGCCTTCCCTGGCTAGCTCCGGCGCCCTCCCGGGACGCAAGCCAACAGCTGGCTCTGGGCACCACGCTAGGGCAGAAGGAAGCGCCACAGTCGCCAAAATCCTCTTGGCTGGCGGCCCGCGCTCCTCGGGCAAACTGGTGATTTACCCAGCGCGGCTTCGGCCTTGCCTTCTGTGCACCCCCCTCCTTCCCGCAGGGACAAGCCAACGGGAGCAGCGCGGCGTCGGGGGACAGGTACTGCGCGGAGCCAGCGGCGCAGGACTTGGGCGTTTATGCACAGTGCAAACAGCTTCCCCATAGGCCGGGCCCAGCTCAAAGTAGCTCCAAAGCACCTCCCCCAATAAGGCCTTGCTCAGGCCTGTAACTTAACTGGGGGAGGTCGTCAAGACGGCTCCCGCCGGTCTCCTCGCAAGAGGCCACTTACGGAACAGCAAATGTAGACAAGCTCCGCGGCCGCGTTACAGATGCCGAATCCCGGTTTAGCGCGTGATTCTCGTCTACACTTAACCAACCTGGCCGCGCCCGCAAGAAGCAACGTGCAAACAATCAATCGCTCGCTAGCGCAGCATATGGCCAGCGCAACCAGGACATTAGCCCCTAACCAGTATGAATATTTTATATGGTGGAGGGAGCCACTCGTTGAAACACATTCAGGACAAGTCTACCGTACCCAGCAGTCGAGTGAGTTCCTAGTGTGTGGGGGCCGAGAAAGTACTTCCCTGGCCGAAGCGTATGATGTCAGATCAACGAGTCGTTTTGAAAAGGCATGAATTGTTAATGAAAAGTGGAATACATCACACTCGGGCACGAACGAGTTTAAATGACCGAAGCGCCGTGAAGCGTCGGGTATTTTATGCGACTCATCTAACACATTTGCCCATGTTGCTGGACTATCGTTTGCACCAAGAAAGACTGGCCAAGCGAATGAATAAACAATGATACTTAAGAAAAGCGGGATTGCGTCATAATACAGCACGTCTGAACTAAAGCAACAAAGCCATTCGCTGGAGACAGGTTAGGCAATAAGTAAGTAGCAGCAACTGCCTCCGACATCAAATAAAACACAACGGGGGCGGGGAATCTCTGTCCTTTCAGCTGCCCAAAGTGAGGAGGAAATGGGCTCGAATGGTTCATGCATAAGGGCCTGATTATACCGGACTCGCTTGCAGCCGAGGTGTAAAAGTTTGAGAGGGGCGCCTATGCCCACACACGCGTGGGCTGGGGTGGGCCCTAATCTCCCCGGCTTGGAGGAGCGAGGGTCGCTGGTCGGGTCTTTGGATTCACCAGCGCAATAAAACTCGCCGGTCTCTGCGAGAACAGAAATCTCCCCCTGGCCTGGGGCTTTGGGGTCCGGTCGCTGCTTAGGCAGAGTCGCGCCCTGGGTCAGGAGCGAGCAGTGGGGGCTGGATCTCTCTAGGGCACCAGGTGGGCGGCAGTTTCTCCAGCCCCGGTGGAGCTGGGAGGGGGCGTTAGGACAGACCAGGGACTGGCTTTGCTCTGCTCGGTCCCCGTGTGATCAGCAGCCGCTGCCTCTCCCCGCCGATCAATACGCAGCCGGGCTTGGCTCCCAGGACACAGCAGGGGCGCACCCGGCCTCTGTCACCCGCCTGCCCCGACCGCAGGGCTGGGGCGGAGGGGAAAGTGGCAGCCAAGGATTCGGAGCCTGCCTGGCGTGTGACTGCCCCGTGGGCACGCAGCCATAGCCAAGCACCACCCCGGGAGGGGCTAACAGGCTTGCGCGGGGGTCGGGGAACAGTGGGCCCCCAAGGGCGAGAAGGGCCAGGTTCCCCCCAAACCCCGCTCCCCACCTCGGTTTGCTGTCCTGGGCTGGAATGGGAGTCAGGTGAGGGGGATGGGCCCTCCCCCATGCTGGGTGCACCAGGCACGGCAGGGTAAGAGCCATGGATGGTTGTTTCCCTCTGCTGCCCAGGACCGCAGACGGATTTGGACATGGGCCTTTTAGAGCTCAGTGTAAGAGCCTCTATCTACCCTTTGAGCTAAAAGCTCCCAGCCCAGCTGTAGCAGTCTCTTGATCTTATCTGTTGTTGTGGTCTAGGTGCCACTGCATGGGATAGTGAATCGCACTAGGCCTGTGGGTCACACTAGCAAAGGGGTCAGGGCAGAGGGCAACTTTACTTGGCAGTCCTGCCCCCAGCTGGGCCGCAAGACCGGGTCAAGCAGCAGCCTAGGCTTGGAGGAGAAGCTGCGCACAGAAAGGCTGCTCTCAAACCTCCAGCAACTGGGAGACACCACAGCCAGGGCCCTAAGACGCCCCCCCCCCCCAGCTCTGTTCCCCGCTTTCGGTGGGCACTGGGATCCATCACACCCACAGAGGGGAATTCAGAGTCAGGTGCCCGCTGCCAGGTGAATTGAGGCCTGTAAGTGGGTAGCAGCCTGGCCCTATGGCTAAGCCCAACGGGACACGCTGCAGAGGGGCTGACAGCCACGGGCCTTCCCGGGGACAGCCCCACGAGCAGGGGGAAGGAGGACTGCTGAAGCGGGCACACAGGCACCCCCCCGAGCGCCGCGTCGCAGCTGGCGCCCTTGGACGGGAATTTCAGCGCGGCTCCGGGCAGCGCATCACGAGTCGCGCAGCTCCGGCCGCAGGACACTCCGCTCCGTGTGGAGCTGCCCGCCACGTCTTAGGCAGAAACGTTGGGTTAGCGGCAAGGATCAGCTAGTCCGGGGAGTCAAACGTGCAGCAGCCGCCGCTGTACTCCCGGGGCATTGACGGCGCTTTGTATTGCGAACCAAACTGTGTCACCCGGGCCTGCGTCCTGCGCTGCGCGCCAGGTGTCTGCGCTAGCCAACGCGTGCGCGCTGTCTACGGAACCGCCCCGAAGCCTCCCCAGAACCTGGACTTCCACGCCACCCAGCCGCCGCGGAGTCCCGGAGCGGAAACGTTTCTTGCCCCAGGAATGCTCCCTTCAGCGAGGCCCAGCTGTAACTCCGGGCGAAGTCCTGCCTTTGGGGCCCCTCTCAGAGGGGTCTCCCCCGGCCTGGCTGATCCCTGCCCCAGCGGCACCTCGCCCGAGGAGTGAGGCCGGGCGTGAAGCTGATGTGAGCGTGAGCCCGTTTACACCGGCATATCTGGCGTGTCGCTGGAGCCAGGGGAAACTAGGCTCCCCCCGCCTCCCTGCTTCTGAAACTCTGCACGCACGGGGCCTGTCACTGTGCCCGACGCGGCTGTAACGTAGGGGTCGGTCCGCCTGTTGATTCTCTCCCAGCATTTCTGACTTCTCACCTTGGCTGCCGGCGGGAAGCGGGCGCCCCAGCCCAGAACCGCGCAGTCAAATCTTCGACCGTATCTATTTTTTAAGCTAGCCACGACTACACTGGCAGACACTCCAGTGACTCCCGCCCAAAGCAGGAGAACTGGTTGCCGGGGCCTGGATGCGGGGGAAGGAATCACAACCACCAGCCGCGCCGGGCAGGGAGCTGAACACGTCCCTAGCCCGGCAAGAACATGGCTCTTCGGAGCACAGATGCGCTCTGTGCGCGCGTTCTTCTGGGGACTCCACCAGCGTGTGCACGTTTGCCGCTGGGACTGATGTCACTCCGGTTCAGACACGGTTTTCTCGGCTTCCCTAGATATGTAAACCTACGGGTATTATCCGGCACTTAATACACAGCTGCTGCTTCATTGCCCTTAACGTGTGGCTAAGAATAGTACGCCCTGAATGAGGCATGAGTGATCCAACAGGCAAAGTGTCTGATCATTGAGATCACCGGGTCCTGCTCTGCTTTCACAGGGCGGATCGAAGTGCTTTAACCGAAGTGACTCTGGATTTGCGACAGAACCACAGGATGGGTGGTTTTGTTCACACCGAGTAAGTAGCCCCTGTCCGGTTGCAGCCTAATAATAGCTACTGCAAAGTCACGGAGCAGAAGGGGTTAGACTCTGGTTTCAGTCACTCGGATATAAACGCGGAGATGTTGTAGTGACCTCAATAGAAGCACATGGGACAGTAAATGGGAGCAGAAGCGTTTTAGGATGAAAATGGTGCCCCCGGTTTTCTCATACCATGGCATCAGGACAGTAGAATTTGAGGTGATTGGGTGTTTGTGATCGCTACACGTACACGTCGTTGAAGGGGATGGGTGTGTAGCACCAAGAATCCCTGAATGGACACGCAGTGTTCTAGAACGCGTGTGCGGAGTTCTAGAACGCGTGTGCAGACCCAAGGTACGCAGCACGGTGCAAGACCTTTCTGCTTCCAGTCGTAATGGTTCTCATTGGGGTTGAACCAAAACAAATACAAAATGATTTAAAACCAAGGCACGCTGAGAGTGTGTATGGCCCCTCCACACACCTCAACAAATAATTCCATCAAGTTGGTTTGTGACAAAACTTCCTTAACTTCTTGCTAGAATTTATAGTAGTTGCGCTAATTACTTTTCTGACGGTTAAAACAGTGGAACTTGTTAAAAAAAAAGTTTTCGTTTTTGTAAACCGCCTGTCAAGTGGATTGGCGTCGGGTGCTCTCATCGGGAAAGTCCTCTCATAAGCCAAAGTATTTGTTCACGTAGCTACTGACTATGCCGAGTAGGAAGCGGCTTTTCAGGATTCTGTTTAGGTTGCAGCGCTGGCCCGAGATTAGCAACTAACCATTAGAGGGTGAAACGCGGGCTCCACTGAAATCGCCCATTGACTTCGGTGGGGTCAGGATTTCACCCTTCGTGTCGCTGTGAAATTCAGCCAGGTATGGGTGGCGCATGCAAAACTTTAGTCGTATTGACCTACCCCGCTCCCATCGCCGGGCTGGGTTTGCGGGAGAAATGAGCCAGCACAGAAAGCTGGAGGGGAGGGGGATACTAGTGCCTCATTTACACGGATGTAGTGGCGCTCGCATCCATGAGAGGCCGCCTCTCCTGACCCACCCGGCTAGGACCCTGCACAGAGGCGAAGGGACCCTAGCTACTCAGGGTGAGCCAGCAACAAACAGATGATCCAGCAGGGAGACACAGCGCTCCTTCCCGATACGGCCAGGAGGAAAGTTTGGCCAAGCACTAAAGCAGAGCCGCAAAGCGTTGTGGTGTGTGTGTGTGTGTGTGTGTGTGTGTGTGAACGCGCGGAGGGACACACAGCTGAATCTGCGCTTTATCCCCTGCACACTGGCCCTTTTGAGCATTCTCCCTCCCCCCGCTTCTCGGGTGCAAGGCGCTGGATGGGCTCCGAGAGGGCTCCGCATGTGTGTGTTTAGACAGCGCTCCAGCTCGAACGCGCTCCAAGCAGAGCGGCCGTTTCCTATGTTCGCTCCTCGGGTGGCGTTACGGCAAATCTGCCTTTCTCAGGCTTGTTAAAGCGTCGGCCAATCTCGGCTGTCTCACGCCGCGCGGGGCCGGGCCGGGAGTTTGTGGGACAGAGTTTGAGGCGGCTGGAAAACGCTCCGGCTGGTCCCGGGGCTCAAAGACCCGCCGGGAACTCCCAGCAAATGTCCAGAGCCCAGCGCCCCCGGGGGAATCCGCTGGTGCGCTGGAGAATTCCCAGGGGACCGTGCCCAGTGCCTGCCCGTTCTTCCCAGCCTGCCAGGACAGACTTGCTCGGATTTCCCGCGTCTGGGGCTTCCTTGAGTACTAATGAGGGCGGAGTGATCATTAACCGGCGCTCCTGTCTTTTCTCTTCAAAGGAGATTCAGCCATTGACATGCCCGGGGCTAGTTTTTCTCTATGCACTGTAGGGCGTCCAGCAAACTTCCCAGGCGCCCCACAAACTTCCCAGGCGCCCCACACCGCAGCGATCCCCGCAGCTGGAAAGCGGATGCTGCCGAGCATTTATCCCGCGCCCCGCAGGAAAAGGGCAGCCCTGGTAGCGCCCGAAGCTGGCCGGTGCGCCAGACGGTGCCGCTGTCCTAGGGGTGCTGCTGGTGGTGGGGGTGTTTCAGCCCCTTCGCAGAGAAACTTGTGGCAGACGATCGGCAGACGCGGGGCGCATTTAAACACACGCGCCTCTGCTTTGAAACGGTCTGGCAGGCTCCGCCAGGACTCGCCCCAGAGATGCGCGTTCTCAGGGCCGCTTGCTAATGAGATTAACGCGCCTGCACCAAAGCGTGGCGCCCGAAGTCACATCACCCGGCCGCGGGGTGACTCCGTAGGCGGGAGAGGCCGGGGATCCCGTTCGCCTCCCCCACATCTCCGAGGGTGGCTGTGGGCGGGGCGGGTCCGGCGCACGACGCGCCGCTGGAACGCGGACTGACTCCGGATCAGGAGCGCTGAGCTAATCCACGCGCCTCTCGCCTGGCGATTTCACCGCTCCGCTTCCCCACTGGGGTGTGCGCGTCGCACCAGCTGGTGCCCTCCTCCAGCCAGGCCGGGGATGCCCGAAGCCACGTCCGCTGCTCTGAATTCGGTTGCAGGCAGCGTCCTTTCTTAACGGGCCGTCCGGCCTCCAGGGGTGCCCGATTAGCAGCCCTGGCTCCCCCTCCAGTTCCCCCCCGTAATTATGTCACGTTCACGACGCTTCACGCTCCGGCTTTGCAGCCTGCTGACTTGGCTGGCAGCTGCCGCACGCTGGACCGAGTTGCGGGCAGGCCGCACGCGTTAGCCGCCCAAAGGGCGGTGAGATGTCCAGGGCTCGGGACGCGCAGCAATTACACCCAGGCTTCGCAGCCTGAACAGCGAGCCCTGGACCCAACCAGGCCCCAGCAAGGCTCGTTTTCAGCGGCTTAGAAATGTCTCAAAACAATCCCATGGTCAGCGAAACTTTGGGACCTTTGATCCTGCAGGAAAGTCCCCTGCCCAGAAGCTTTAGAAAAAATGCGCAGTGACTGCACTTTGCCAGCCCCAGTTCTGAAAGGGTGTGGGGGGGGGGGGAGAAGGGGGAGAGTTACTTCTTTCCCCTCCCAGCCTCACGCCTCGGGAGCGCCAGGGAACATGGACGAATGTTGGGGAGGCCCAGGGAGCGTGTCCTAGACAGTTTCTAATGCAAGGAAACCGACCCACGTTTTTGTTCAGTGCAGGGCTTGCCTTGGAAGCAATGAGCTACAGCGAGTGCAGGTAAGAGGACATCTCCAGCAGCTGCTTCATTCACACAGGGCCTAGCTCAGCACGGTTGCTGTGGCAGGATCCACCCCCCCTAAGATGGGAGCAGCCTCATTGGCTTCCAGGGGACTGTGGCTGGGTTGAGGTCAGGCCTGTCCCTTAGGACTTTGCTGACCTGCGGCCTGAGCAAGGTCCCGCCTAGTCCCTGACCGAGGCAGGGCTCCTGTATGGCAAAAATGTCACCAGTGCATGTAACTAGACTCTCCCCAGGCAGTAGCACCAGGCTGAGGGGCAACCTGCACGCATAGGTCACGTCCTCCCTTTGCCGTGCTTCCGTGTGCAAGCGCTGCTGTCGCTGTGGGGATTGGAGGCGGGTCGGCTGGATTACACCCCACTCACTGCTCTAGGGAAGAGGCAAGACAAAGCAGGGCCAGAATTAGGGCCTGTGATGGGGTGTCTGCCTGACGAGGGTTAAATCCAACCCTGGGCGCGTGCTGGGGCTGCAGCAGATCCCAGCCAATTAGGGCCCAGCTGAGAGTTGCACAAATGAGCGCTCTGGCCTGAGCAGACAACAGATGGGCCTGCTTCAGCTGTGGAGCAGGCAGGACTTGGCTGCCAGGGAAGATGGAGGTTTCCTGGGACAAGGCAGGCAGATCTGGGGAGCTCTGGCCTGACTTCATCGCCAGGGGTGTCTTCCTGGGGGGGAGTGCCGGACCAGCTGCCATTTTCTTTTCCCCACTTGGCGCCCGACGTACATATGGCAGGGGGGAGCGGACCAGCACTTTAAACTAAAGGGGCTGCAACAAAATATTCCTGGCTTTTTTTTTTTCCTCAACAAAAATCTTCTCGGTCCTGGGGGGGGCACAAATTAAAAAAGGTTGAGCACCCCTGTTCTATGGTGTCATTCTATGGCTAGGTAGCTAACCTGACCCAAGTGGTAACTGAAGCAGGGTTCTTCTCCTGAGTCTGGAGAGCAAGGAGCGTGTAACCGAAGAGCTGAAAGGAGCACACAACTTTCCTTGCCTCCCTGGGGGTGTTTACATTTGAAATTTAAAGATGACACTTTAATGCTCAACGCTGCTGATGGTTGGAGCAGAAACCTTCAGCAAATGTATCCATTCCACAAGCCTCTAACACCTCCTGCGCTGGGGACTTTTAATAATTTATTAATATAAAAATAAACCCGGCAGGACTGTGAGTCATATCTTATATGTGATAAATTCAGTCCCTCCCTCAATTGGTTTAAATGAAGCTGCCCAGCCCTTCTGGTCTGCCATTCCTGCATGCTACAGAACGCAGGGATTCAGAATACGGGTCCTGAGGAGATAGCGGGGTTATGAGCGTGTTCCTAGAGGAGACCAGGAATGAGTGGCTCATGTTGTGTAGTAACCAAATGCTATTTGTGTTTGGAAGAGCAGGGCTGTAGGGTTTAGAATCTCAGCCCCAGTCTTGGCGTTGATGATTTTTCTAACCTCTTTGCACTCCATAGTGGGTTTTTAAAAACCATATTCATTGAGCTAATGAGCAAGGCCTGTGAGGAAACTAGGGCAGTGTGGAGGCTGTGACTAGAAAAGGGAGATTCAGCTAAGCATTTTTTCTCATCAACTATAGCTTGTGTCTGACAAGCAAGCTCCTTTGGAAACAAAAACAAATGGCCAACCCCCCTCCTCACTGCCTCCAGTGAACTACGGGGTTACTTCCAAAGTTCTGAGAGAATGACTTAGCGTCATGTAGCCAAATTGCTAAAAACCACAACAGGGTCCTCTCTACAATCTTTCTCATTAAAAAGGGGGAGGGGGAGCCAGAAACTAACACTCAGGGATTAAACAGTTTAACCAACAAAACATGCTACTTTCTCCCTGCACACCATACACACATACTCAGTAATCACACAAAACATTGTCACCCATGATTACCCAGAATCCTTAGCTCTAGCACAGTGGTGGGCAACCTGTCATAGAATCATAGAATCATAGAATAATAGGACTGGAAGGGACCTCGAGAGGTCATCGAGTCCAGCCCCCCGCCCTCAAGGCAGGATCAAGCTCCGTCTACACCATCCCTGACAGATGTCTATCTAACCTGTTCTTAAATATCTCCAGAGAGGGAGATTCCACCACCTCCCTTGGCAATTTATTCCAATATTTGACCACCCTGACAGTTAGGAATTTTTTCCTAATGTCCAATCTAAACCTCCCCTGCTGCACTTTAAGCCCATTACTCCTTGTCCTGTCCTCAGAAACCAAGAGGAACAAATTTTCGCCTTCCTCCTTGTGACACCCTTTTAGATATTTGAAAACCGCTATCATGTCCCCCCTTAATCTTCTTTTTTCCAAACTAAACAAGCCCAGTTCATGAAGCCTGGCTTCATAGGTCATGTTCTCTAGACCTTTAATCATTCTTGTCGCTCTTCTCTGTACCCTTTCCAATTTCTCCACATCTTTCTTGAAATGTGGCGCCCAGAACTGGACACAGTACTCCAGCTGAGGCCTAACTAGTGCAGAGTAGAGCGGCAGAATGACTTCACGAGTTTTGCTTACAACACACCTGTTGATACAACCTAGAATCATATTTGCTTTTTTTGCAACAGCATCACACTGTTGACTCATATTCAACTTGTGGTCCACTATGACCCCTAGATCCCTTTCCGCCATGCTCCTTCCTAGAGAGTCGCTTCCCATCTTGTATGTATGGAACTGATTGTTCCTTCCTAAGTGGAGCACTTTGCATTTCTCTTTATTAAACCTCATCCTGTTTACCTCTGACCATTTCTCTAACTTGCTAAGGTCATTTTGAATTATGTCCCTATCCTCCAAAGAAGTTGCAACCCCACCCAGTTTGGTATCATCTGCAAACTTAATAAGAGTACTCTCTATCCCAATATCTACATCATTGATGAAGATATTGAATAGTATGGGTCCCAAAACAGACCCTTGAGGAACTCCACTTGTTATCCCTTTCCAGCAGGATTTAGAACCGTTAACAACAACTCTCTGACTACGGTTATCCAGCCAATTATGCACCCACCTTATCGTGGCCCTATCTAAGTTATATTTGCCTAGTTTATCAATAAGAATATCATGCGAGACCGTATCAAATGCCTTACTAAAGTCTAGGTATATGACATCCACCGCTTCTCCCTTATCCACAAGGCTCGTTATCTTATCAAAGAAAGCTATCAGATTAGTTTGGCATGACTTGTTCTTCACAAACCCATGCTGGCTATTCCCTATCACTTTATTACTTTCCAAGTGTTTGCATACGGTTTCCTTAATTACCTGCTCCATTATCTTCCCTGGGACAGACGTTAAACTGACCGGTCTATAATTTCCTGGGTTGTTCTTATTCCCCTTTTTATAGATGGGCACAATATTTGCCCTTTTCCAGTCTTCTGGAATCTCCCCTGTCTGCCATGATTTTTCAAAGATCATAGCTAAAGGCTCAGATACCTCCTCTATCAGCTCCTTGAGTATCCTGGGATGCATTTCATCAGGACCTGGTGACTTGCTGACATCTAACTTTCCTAAGTGATTTTTAACTTGTTCTTTGTGTATCCTATCTTCTAAACTGTCGCCTGAGGGCTGCATGCAACACCTTGGGATTTTGTGTGTGGCCCATGAGACGTTTTCTTTACTGTTGCCAGATTCTGTTGGGTTTCGTCCACGTAGGTTTTTTTCTCCTACCCTCTGCATCCAGTCGAAGTGCTGCTAGCGTACAATTACCACAGCCTGCAAATTCTGGGTACGCAGGTGCAGTTAGCAAAACTGCCCTATCCCGGGAGACCATGTTGGATACAACAATCTTGCAGCCTACTGAGATGGAGGGGCACTCCTGCAGCCCAGGTGATGGGTGGCTGCTTCTCTAGTCTACAGATCGGACTGTGCACTGGCCCTAGAATGGATGCGTGTTTAGATGTGGTCCTCTCGCATTTTTCTTGTGAAGAGCCCAAGAAATTGGGATTTAGGTGGGTGATGTCAATTTCACCCTCAATGTCCCATCATCACCTGAAAGACAACCCAGCAGCAGGCCTCATGTCTGGCGGCTAAAGCAGGTCACTGTGATGCATGGAGGACTGCAAGAAAACAGACAGGCTGTGTCTACATTGGCATGATCTTGTGCCAAAGCGGCTGCTTTTGCGCAAAAACATGCTGCCTGTCTACACTGGCGGGGAGTTCTTGCGCAAGAACACTCATGTTCTAATGTGTGAAATCAGGGCTTCTTGCGCAAGAAATATGATGCTCCCACTCAGGAATAAGCCTTCTTGTGCAAGTGTCCTTGCGAAAGAGGCCAGTGTAGACAGGCAACATGAATTTCTTGCGCAAGAAAGCCAGATGGCTAAAATGGACATCAGAGCTTTCTTGCGCAAAAGAGCATCTACGCTGGCACAGATGCTCTTGCGCAAAAGCACATCTCTTGTGCAAAGGCACAAGCCAGTGTAGACGCTGTCTTGTGCAAATACTTTTAACGCAAGAACTCCTGAATTAAAGAGCATTTTCACAGGATCATGCCAATGTAGACACAGCCACAAGGTATGATATAGGGATTTTTTTTTTAAAACCTGACTGAGACAGTTGAGTAGCTCATGGGCTGGGTGACATGACAGGTTGTAAACATGCCCGAAATGGCAGTGAAACATGACATCTGCTGTATGATTTTTTTTAAACAGTTTGGTGCTGGGGAAAGGTGCCAAGTTGGCAGCACCAGAGCCTAAGTGGCCAGATAAGAACCCAACGAACCTGGCGCTAGTAGACTTGTCATCTACTCTTCCTGTCATCCGAGGGCATGCACACACTCAATGTAAGTGCTGGTGGCCATGGTTGTGGGGATCTGGTGAATGGTGCGGAGAGCAGGTTGGGGGGAAGATACTGATAAATCCCTTTCTGTTCATGGGGCAAAGCCCAGTCATTAAAAAAGTTGGCTAGTCTGGAAAATATTTGAGTTGAGCTGCCACAGTATTTTGTTTTGTTTGCTCTGTACATCATGCAAAATTGGGCTCACAAGATGGGTGTGATCTAATTTATCATGTTGCTACTTTCATTAGTTTTGTTATTCTTTAATGTTTACTCAGGTTTGAAAATGTTGGCGTTTAACCCTTCTCTGTCTTGGGTTTTCTATTTGGGTATGTTTAGACTGCAGTACTATTTTGGGGTACCTAGAAACGCGTCCGTTATGTCAAAATAATTTTCAAAATAACAGATGTGCTCTTTCAGCATCCCTGTAAACCTCATTCCATACGGAATAAGGGATGTCTCAAAATAGCACTTTATTTCAAAATTTGGCACCATGTAGACATGTCAAATTTCAAAGTACAGGCAGTCCCCGGGTTACGTACAAGATAGGGACTGTAGGTTTGTTCTTAAGTTGAATCTGTATGTAAGTCGGAACTGGCATCCAGATTCAGCCGCTGCTGAAACTGACCGCCAGTTCTGACTTACATACAGAATCAACTTAAGAACCCCAGGCGTCCCCAAATCAGCTGCTGCTGAAACTGATTAGCAGCTGATTCCAGGAAGCCCGGGGCAGAGCAACTCTGCCTCCGGCTTTCTGTAGTCAGCGCTGGTCAGTTTCAGCAGAAGCTGACTTGGGGACGCCTGGGGCAGAGCAGCTGGGGTGCTGCTGGGTTGCTCCAGTAGCGCCGCTCCTCAGCGCTACTGGACCAACTCAGCAGCACCCCATCTGCTCTGCCCCAGGCGTCCTGATTCAGCCGCTGCTGAAACTGACCAGCAGCGGCTGAATCAGGACGCCTGGGGCAGAGCAGCTGGGGTGCTGCCGGGTTGGTCCAGTAGCGCCCAGAGCGGCGCTGCGGGACCAACCGGCAGCGCCCCAGCTGCTCTGCCCCAGGCGTCTGGAGAAAAGCCTAGTCTGCTGGGGGGGGGGGGCGTACTAGCTGCGCCCCACACCCCACCCCAGCAGACCAGGAAGACGCGGGCGGCGGACCGAGACTCACTGCGGTCCCGCTACCTGGGTCCTCCGCGGCTTTGCTCCCCATCTCCCTGGTCTGCCAGGGAGACGGGGAGCAAAGCCTCTGAGGACGCCAGCAGCGGGACAGCCGCGGGGCGTGTGGGCTGTCCCGCTGCCGGCTTCCCCGAGGCTTTGCAAAGCCGCGGGGGGGGCTCGGGCAGCGAGGCAGCTTTGCAAAGCCTCGGGAAAGCCGGCAGCGGAGCAGCCCAGGCGCGCCTGGGCTGCCTCGCTGCCCGAGCCCCCCCGCGGCTTTGCTCCGCGTCTTCCTGGTCTGCAGACCAGGGAGACGCGGAGAAAGCCCCGGCGTACACGGGCGGCAGGACCGCGAGGTCCCGCAGTCCGTGTCCTCCGGGGGAGCCCCGTTCGTAACTGCGGATCCGACATAAGTCGGATCCGCGTAAGTCGGGGACTGCCTGTAGTCTATTTCAAAATAAAATTGAAATAAGATACATAATTTTTGTAATGCAAATTGCGCATCTTATGTCCATTTTAAAGTGCAGTGTAGACTTACCCTTTGTGATTACTGTACAGGAGTGTAACAAAGGGCAAGCAACACTACAATCCTAATGACACTCACATATCCCATTGCATCCTAGTGTTTCAAAACATCTTACAAAGATGGGGAGTATTATTAGCTCCATTTTGCAGCGAGGGAAACGGAGGCACATCGAGCTTTTCCAGAATCACGCAAGGAATTACTGTCAGAGCTAAAAACAGAACCCTGAGCTCCTGATTGGCGTGCTAATCATTAGATGATTATTGGCTTAGTAGATATAAAACCCTATATAAATGCTAAGTATCATAATTGAGAAGAGCATGTACAGAAAAGCAGGAGAAGTGTAAATTATACAGTTATACATTTAAATTACAAGTATCTTATAACAGTTATTTTGTAGACGCTCTTTCTGGGGTGATTACAGATCCATGCACTGTTCTCCTCCATGATATGAGTAAAGAACCACTGCACACAATCCATTTGTGGCTTTCCTTGTGCCGACCACTGGATAATAGTCATTGCTAGCTCGTGAATGTAAATAGAAATTAATATATACAAAAATTCCACATGAGCTCAGAGCCTATTTTAATTTTTGTCAATAAAATCTCCCAGCATAACGCCTGGAAAATGATACTGCTTCATTGGAGATCTTTTCTTTCATGTCTTACATCCAGAACAAAAAACGGCAGGGAAGAAGACGGCTGAATATGGTCACAAGGTTGAAGTATAAAGAAAAACATATGCCCATTTTCAGATAAATCCCTATTCAACTCTTTTCCAGGATAGAGCTCCAAGAAAGCCATAAAGGGATTTTATTAAAAACTGAGATTTTTAGGAAACAGCATTCTTGATCTTATGTACATTTCTAGCATCACTTCCTGTATATTTTTAAACTGAAATCCTCTTAGCATGCAAAGTAAATAGATTATGATATACTGAAGGATTAAGGATCACTGTCTGGTGTCAGATTAATCCCACATATAGACCATCACTTGTACTGACAGAAATATGGCTTCAATTCAGCAAAATAGCTCTATGGCTAGGTAACACATTTCAACATGTTATGTAGAGCAAGTGAGAGATTTCCTCGGTTTGTTGTTGCACTGCATCTATCTATCTCAGAAATTAAATATAAATCTGTATCATATGCAGCACATGCTCTCCTCAAGTTACTGTAAGGAGGCATAGCGCACCAATCATCCATTACATATACTGCTGCATGTGGGGAAATGCTGAAGTAAACTGTTTGTTTCACAGTTCTCACTTTATTAATGTTTTCCCCATTGAATACATAGAATTGTATGCATTTAACAGTTTTGTTCACTCAAGACAGAAGCTTTTCAGTATGTTTTAACAGACATATCTAAATATGCGGATACCCAGAGACTGTTAAAAGACGTTGCATTTTGTATTACTACCGAACCAACAATCCTCTTAGTGTATGTTAGATTGCATCAGTCTTTTGACACTCATAGGAAAAAATGGCTGGACCAATAAACAATAAATCAATACACTTTACATAAAAAAGATATTCTTAACACAGTTTGAATTTTTAAAACCTTTTTATTTTGAATAAAAATATAATATTTATTTAGTGACAAATACCATTTAAAGACTGTGACCAAAAAGCAAAATCAACTACATCATTGGCTTTCAGTTTTACATAACTGACCAGTTCAAAAGATCAAGCTTAATCTATATGTGTATATACAATAAAGAACAATACATATGTATATACATGATATTCTGGATCAAACAGTGGAAAGGAAGAAACACCATAAAGTTCCTTTTCTCCTTTAGTAGTTCTGGAACTAGTATTATAATGAAACAGTTTAAGTTGCTTTTCAGTGCATTTTCTGTTAGTGACTAGAAGAGCAAGATTAAAATCAGGACTCCAAAGGAATGATGTTTAAGAGACTCCATCTTTTTTTTTTTTTTTAAAGGCAAAATAATGGTTCTTCAGCTAAGATGCTATATGTAGATTTGAAAATTGAGAGCGTTCTTAGAAAAATGCTGCTGACTGTGAAAGACTGCTCTTTCACAGAAGTAGCCTGAGTGAAGATTTTATCTGCTAGTATCTCAGCAGAATGGTTTTCACAGCCTTAAGTGGACATTAAAATCTACATCCAAGTGAAGATTATTAAAATATATAATGCATGGAGAATTACAGAGAATTTCCTCTATGAGATTTATGGATTTGTTTAGTGAAAAACAAATCTTTCAATGTTACCGTTTGTACACTGTTATCCATGAGTACTGGATTTTATACATCATAGGAGATCATGCTGAAAACGTCACAATATTGCTGTACATAAATAAACGTGAGTCTGATTTTTGCCTATAAATCAATAATTCAGTGTTTTTAGAACGTTGCTGAAACGTGTAACTTAATTGTCTCTTGAAAGGCCTGATCCAAATGAAAGATTGTGATGAACTTCAGTGGGAGTTCAATCAGGCCTTAGTTATTTTTCTTTTAAAGTGAAAGTACTCATATTTTTGGTTATACTAGACCAAAGTGTATCACTTTGAGAGATCCACTTCCTTCATTCTCCTGAGGAGAAAAAAGAAGCATAAAATCACTCACTGTACAGTACAGACATTAAATACGACAGATGTAAAAATTTACCCTTTTATATTTAAGAAACTGCCCCCCCAGTACCCCAAAGAAATGCAAACTTTTCTAAATATTAACTACCGCATGGAAGATTATTTTGCAAAAACGAAACCTAATTTTGCTATCTTTAATTCAAATGTATAACAAACATTCTAAAAGTGTATTATTGGAGCCAGATGTTTAAAGATAGGGAAGCAATTTTGTACTTTTAACACAAGTCTGCAAATACTTATGTGGACATGAATTGGAGGCCCTTCTATGTATGTACAACAAATGCAAATGCATAACTGAAACCTAGGCCATTATTTTTGTAAGCAACATGACAATTTGTGAAAACAGCATGTGCTAAAATGCAAGGGTGTTTCATGATATATGTTGTTAGCATGCCTACAAAAAGTGTGAAAACTTTGCTACAGAAAGTGTTATGCTATAGTGAATCACTGCTTCCCTTTTGATTGCATATGGGCAGAAACCTCTTCACGATGCAAAGAAAACTAGGCGTGGAGTCAAAATCAAAGGAAAGTGGGTGTATGTACCCTACTGTAGTTTATAAAATACATTAATTTAAATGGAAAAAAAGTGGAAAATTGGCAACTAGAAGGATGTGTAAGTTAAGGCTGCCGCAGGCTTATGTGTGTGCTGGCAAGTTCATGTTGATTTTCACTCTTTCACTTCAAGTGAGAGAGAGAGAGAAAAAAACAAACAAACCAACCTTGCAACCTAATAAAGAGCATTTATCAGAGCAGCAGCTCCATCTTATGGTATATATATTCAAACACAGAGATACACATCACGTTCTTCAACAATGCTTCAGTGCACAATTCATGTATTACTGCTGTGTGTTTAAGGCAAAAAAGATTTCAACAGCTAGAATTTTGTCTTGCTGGCAATACTGCATTTTAGCTCCAGCCACTTGTACGGCATTTTTGCTGCTTGATGGATAGGGAAAAAGTTAGAGAGCATGTTTTTAAGGAGGTACTTGGCCGTCACTAGATAAAGCTTCTTGCACCATGTAAATGCCAACAGTTGTTCTAGGAAAATGAAAGTGTTTTCCCATTCAGCACCTCCCTACCACACCCCTAAGGTTATAAAATGCAGAAACAACTCAGCTTTCCTGGTGAATTTCATGCACAGCCTCTACCATACCACAACTCCCAGGCAGATCTTGAGGCAAAGTTTGTAAGTGGTTAGATTCTAAGTTGGCTTAATGGATATTAGACTCTTAGAACTTTCATTTGTTTCACTGATACTGAACATTTCAACTCTAGTTTTGAGTCTAGACTACTGGATAATTATTAACATCTTTCTGTTTCTAAGTGCAGGCATCTAGCACCTGCTCAAATCATTTTTTTTACTAACATTTCATCACTAGAGATAGTCTACATCTTCATGGTAGCCATGCAGCTATTGCTCCTTTTTCATTCCTAGTCCTCCTTGTATGAGATGGATTGCTGTCTTGTCTTCTGTTAAGACCGTAGCACAGGAATTCTGCCCTGTAGCTGTTGTGGTCATTTTGTAAGTTAATATACAATGAAATAATTAATAACTTTGCACTTCCATGGTGCCAGGCTCCCAAAGAGTTATACAAAATGTCAGGAAGCATTATCATCCCAATTTCAGAGCAAGAGACTGAGCCATAAAGAGATGAAGGCCTGCATTTGCAATCTGAGACATCTGGAGCCTAATTTTATACACAAAGGCAATCAGCACTTCTGGAGACTTACTTGTATCAAATTAGGTATCTAAACATTAAGGCATCTTAAATCAAGAGAGACTTCTGAAAATGTGGAGCTTTCTTAAGGTCTCCCAGGTAAACTAAAATTGGGAACAGAATTGAGTCAGGGATTGGAAGTCACAAGACTTCACTGAACCCAAATGCCAGATCTCAAATGCCAGAAATTTGACTTGGTAATTGGATCTGACTTTCCACATTCAGTCCCACATGTACCTCTAATGACTAGATCAGCTGGACTTTCAGTGGCCATTTCTTCTAGAAAATAACTAATCACTTTACATTGGCAAAGTCTTTTTTGGTCAAATATTTGGCTACGTGGCAGTGTTTTTTCTGGACCTGGCACGGGAATGGAAACAATTTCCTGCAGTTTCAGGATTTGCAGTGAGCAAAGTATACACAGGTAATGATATATGTGCAAGAGATTGTTGACATTATGTGGATATTGTCTTAGCAAGGCCCCTGGTCTCCACTCATTTCTGATCCCAGCTTCATGGCTACAGAGGTCTCCCTAATAGCAGAACCAGGGCAATCTCACTGTGCGAGAAATGGCTAGGCTCTGGGTGTGCACCCCTTTTGTGGCCCAGAACCCAGCACAGTGATGGCTCCTTTTGCTTCAATGTACAGGAGGTAAAGGAACAGAAGAATGAATCTGGGCATTCACTGGTGCATTGGAGGGATAACTCAGCCATTGGGTTTCACAGCCATTCTGTGGCGGTAGGTGGGAGGAGTTGTCTTGCTCCTCACTGGACATATCGAGAGGACAGCCCCAACTTTGGCTGAGTGCTGAGCCCAGCTTTTGGCCCTCTCAGTGAATGCATTTTAATGGTCTCTTAGGGTACGTCTAGACTACATGCCTCTGCCGACACAGGCATGTAAAGTAGGCTACCCAACACAGTCAAAGAAGCCAGGATTTAAATATCCCCAGCTTAATTAAAATAAAAATGGCTGCCGTGCTGTGCTGGCTCAGCTGATCGTCGACACAGTGCGGCAGTCAAGACGTGGATCGGTCGACAGGGAAAGCCTTTGTCAACCGCTCCTGTAAACCTAGTTTCACGAGACATAAGGGAGTGGTCGACAAAGGCTTCTCCTGTTGACCGGTCCGCGTCTTGACTGCCGCGTTGTGCCGACGATCAGCTGAGCCAGCACAGTATGGTGGCCATGTTTATTTTAATGAAGCCGGGGATATTTAAATCCCGGCTTCTTTGACTATGTCGGGTAGCCTAGTTTACGTGCCTCTGTCGGCAGAGGCATGTAGTCTAGACATACCGTTAGTTGAAGACACATCTCCCTAAAGCATAGGCCTCATTCCCTAGGAGCTTGGCAATATTGATACTGAATTCAATAGGCAACTGTACCAGGCCCTTTTCTGTGATTTTCAATACAACAACTTTCAGTCCAATTAGCTGGACAAAAAGGAAACATGTTTTAACTTCTCCACGCTCTTATACAAATCTGTAGAGAGAGAAAATATATTAAGCCCCGCAGAATGATGGAAAATAATCATACTTCGATTTTGAACCTGTACACAACATTTAGCACGAAGTATACTGTGCAAAGGATGGACATGCCTGTGATACTCTATAACAATACAGTAACAGGTTGTTCAAATTATGTAGTTAAGCACTAAAAGATGAGGAAAGGTTCAAGTTAATGTTGCTCGTAAGGATCCGAAGTGTGGTTCCGTTCGGAAAAGTGACAACGTAAAAATGGTTCCAACTTGTTTCCTTAGCATGATTGTCAATAATTGCTCATTTTGGTGACAAAGATCCGTTGTTATTGCTTTTTCTTCCATGCAAGAGCCATCCCAGCTCCAGGAGATGAAGCAAAATTCTTTTTTCCCTTGGTTAACAATTCTGTTTGATGCCCAAGTTTTATTATTTGAATTGTTGTAGAAGCCTTAGTCAAGGACAGTGTTCCCTGTAAACTGTGTGCTTGCGTGGCCAATCAGGACAAATTCAAATGTGGCTCAGCTGATTTGCAGAGCACTCACAGCTAGGTTTTGTGTTTCTATTAGTAGTGAACATTTGCACATGCCTCAGTGCACATAACATTTATACTGCACATAGATGGAAAAGATTAGAGGGACCATTGGTCATGCACTACGACCCCATTGTGCTAGGTGCTGTACAAACACAGCTCCTATCCGTCAGATAGAAGAGCACATACTCACTGGAATCAAGAGAACAGCACAGATGTCGCTAAGGGCATCATGTGAAGATCGTCTCATCAAAGTCAGCGTTTACCTTGCATAATCTTTATTGACTGTGACTAGAACCCAGCCTCACTGTCAGATTCCAGCCTGAGTTTGCAGGGATGGCAATCAGGAAAACAACAACAGCAACCCATATTTTGACTTGTACTTGGCACACATTTGATCTGGAATCACTGAGAGACAATGAATACAAGTTCCACAATTTGAACAGTCACGTTTCAGAGCAGAACTACACTTTATCTGCTGCCAAGCCTGTGTCCATTACAACACAGTCTTTTTCTCGATCAAGTGAGATCATGTAACTGAAGATCAGAAAATGTCTCACCAACCTTAGAGACACGTATACATCTTGTAATGTTTTGTTCTAGAGGATGAAGGGTCCCACAAATCCAGAGATCTACTACAGAGCTGGAGCAGCAATAGTGCAGACCACACCACCTACAATAACCAATATGTTCTATTGGATGAAGGGCAATTTAAGTCTTTGTGCCTCTTTAACTGTTGGTGTCACTGCTGAAACTGCCAGCAAGGATGCCAATTAGTTGGAAACGTGGTGGCTGTGAGACTAATTACCCATTTCACATTTTCCACCCAAATCAGTATCAGACATTAACACATTCTGATTGCTGGTAACCAGAGCTGGATTCAAACCATGCAGGTCTGGCTCCATTTTACAAGCCCTTTGGAAGTGGAATGACCACTAACAGGAGACCTGCATGCGGAGGAAAGATCAGGCTGGGGAGTTTGTAACAAGATGTGAAACAGAGTAGAATGAGAAAAAAAAAGAAAAAAGAAAGAAAGATGTTACCTGTTCTGTGTGAACATCTCCAAAATTCCCTTTAAAACACAAGGTGACAACATTACAACAGAACACTTGCTGGCAAACAAACAAGCAAGGTTAATGTGTGGACGTTAACTTTTCCGCCTGGCGATAGGATATAAAATAGTGGTACCTATCACATGATGGATAATTAAAGAGTCCATAGATATGTACGTGCATGTGGGTTACGCCCTCCCTCTCTTCCCAAACACTGGCAAACCCATAGCGCAGTGCATTGTGCAGAAGATAGCCTGGTAGACACAAGGTCAGTGACAGATCCGTGTCTGGGTATCACACATGCATGAGTGTTTGTAACCAAGAGGTATAGGATATACTAAACGCAGCTCTGGTAGCACAACCCTTTCATGTTGATCTCTTTGAAAATGTGATATGATACTTGGACATGACAAATGGTGAATATCCTGACCTTAATCACCTCTTTTACAAATATCCTTCAGTGCATCAGTACACATGGCTTGGGGACCAGAGCCAGGCCTACACTAGAAAAGGACACCGGTATAATTATGTTGCAACTTCACCCAGTGTGGACAGTGCTACCTCAGCAGGAGGGCTTCTCTCTTCAACACAGTCCTAGCCATCTAGAGATATGGATTAATGATGCTGACAGTAGAAGCTTTTCTGTTGGTGCAACAGCATCTTCACTGAAGTTCTACAGTGGGCATTTTAAAGGCAGACATGCCCTCGGTAAGACAGGCCCTTCTACCATTACTTGTCCACATTGAAATAGTCTGGCATTGTTCTATAGCTCTCTCTATTCTGTCAAAGGTTTAAAATACTTCACAAAGACAATGAACCCCCTCTGTTCACTCCAGAAACATCCTTGCCGAAATCATGTTGTTTCTTTTACAAACTATTTATGTCAATGGCGTTACACTGGTTTACACCAGTTGAGGATCTGACCCGTATGGACTATAACATAAAGCAATGTCCCTAAGAATAACAGTAATATGTTGCACATAGATAGCCCCTTTCATTTATGAACAATACACATTTTTACAAAAATGGGAAAACTGAGTCACAGAGGTTAAGTGATTTGCCCAAGGTCACAAGAACCAGTGGTAACCTCAGGAATAAAACCCAAGGTCCTTGGTTCCTTTCATTGGGAGATCTCGCTGCCTCCTTGTTCTGCTGTCAGACTGTTAAGAATTTATGAATTTTTAGACCTTGCTTACTTTTTCTTTCTGCACTCAAAATTCTTCCAGGATATCAACTGACACTATTTACAACTTCTTTCCATTGTGCTTATTTGAAAATAACATGCTAGTTCTTACCTGCAGGATTCCAGGGCAAGGGCTCATCCATTACAGAAGCAGCACTGATATCCATTCCAAGCGCCGTCTCCCTGTTGTCTCTTTGTCTATGTGTAGCAGAACTTAAAAAAAAAAAAAGTGGTGATGGAGCAGAGAGTCATATAACAGACATGTTGTTTGTTTACATCTTGAAAAGCGCATGGCAGTCTGTAATTCACTGTTTTCAAACGCTAGCTCTTTTTTATCAGATGCTCCTGTTTGTTTACCATGAAAACTCTCTTGCCTGTGCAATCATTCTATAGCTGTTCTGTCAGTCAAAGATGTGGAATAAGGGTCTTGTCTTTCATGCGATTAAGGGTTTTGTTAAACAGGGTGCCCCCAACAGATCTTCAGATTGTTCTAACAGACAAGAGGAATGTTTCACATTGAAACAGTTCTAAGGAACAGCAGTCAGGCAGATACCAGGATGCCAAGAAAGCAGGATGTGATGTACAGAACACCATCCTCTAATTACTCTCACACTTAAAAAAGCCCCCAAACCAAAAAAACTCCCCCTACAACACGAAGTTGTGAGCTTTGACTCTCTGTTGCTCCTTCGCCTCAAAGGGAAAAAAAACACCACCACCCGCATGATGTTGTGGAATGTACGTATAAGTTAGTTTGTCAGGTCTTCTTGATTTCTTCATTTATTCTCCTGTTGCTCATTCATCCTCAATCTTCTGTTATTCCACAGCATACATAGGCAATCTGCTTCCCCAGGCAGTGGAATCAGCCTGTCAAATTTTAGTAGATACATTAACTTGTCTGGCATCGGCATGCCTAGCAGGATCTCACCATGCAGTCCTCACACTGGCAAAACTCCCACTGAAGTTTTGCCTGCAGGAAGAAAAGAGCAGAATATAAAGACTGAAGAGGTTCTTAAGCAGGATCAGGGGGTTTCTGTCACTTCTTCATTCTGGTGGATTTCCCGCCTCCTAGTTCCTCTTTGGCTATGGTAACACCTACTCTATTGCACTACCATTTTCAGAGGGACAATGACACCCCATGCCATTTTTTTTAAAGACTCCGAGTAGATTAGCAAGTGCTTCTTTTAATTTTGGACAGAAGTAAGTTGTGAGAATGAAAATGTGGCTGCTTTCATGTTGCACACTAATTTATTAACGGCTACAGTGCGCAATCTCGTTTGGCTTTGATAATACAAATAATAGATTCCAGACATAAAAGCCCTTTATTATTGACAACAATGTAAATAATTAAAGAAAGAGCTCAGACTTTCCTTGTGTCTTTGTCTTTCTACTCCCTGTACAGTGAAGGTTATGCAAGCAGCTGTGACTCTATAAAGCAACTTAAAGCAACCCTGCTCCTCATCAGCTTACCCCAAGCCATATTAAAGCCACAATAATGCAACTGCTCCATCACACTAAGCTTTATTGGCTCAGCCAAAGAAACTAAGAAACTTCATTGGAGACCAGATTAGGTTGGTTACAAAATGGAGAGATTCTTTTGCTCTCTGACCCCATTATCTTTTCCATAGTATCTTAGTCAGCTTTCTTACCCATAGCCATAGATTCTGGGGAGACCTGTAAATTGCTTTTTTGGCTGCCAAATTGCAGTAAACCTTCTATTTTTATGTTTTAAAAGAGCTTAAAACTGTCCATCCTCTTTAGATGTGTCTTAAAAAATGGCCAGTGCTGGGAGGATTTTGTATATATCCAAAGGCTTAGAAGAAAATGTTCCTTCTCCTGAGCTGTTAGCTTTATGGTCAACAAATATGAAAAGCCCAGTGGGGATAAAAGGAACTTAACCAGTTCTATCTAATGCATATAAATCTACCTAAGAGCTCAGTGCACATCAAGTCCTCAATGTACTACATTCATCTCAGTCTAAAGATGCAGAAAACGGGTTTTTTGCACATATTCCACATGTTCTTTTTCAATGCTGAGTTAATATGAATGAGAAAGACTCATCTGAGATGAGTAAACAAAGTCAATCTGGCTGGGGTGAGTTGGATCAACAAAGTAATTGTCAGGTTTTTCTATCAGCAACAACAGTTTGTTTGGGCTCAGCATTTCTAAAAGTAGAGATGGTAAAATGGTTTTAGGGAGACTGCTGCCGAACACTTTCCTTATTATCCTTGTTTTGCAAACCTGGAAACTTTCCATTAATTACCATGTAGCATATGTGACAAAGCCAAGTTACTTTTTCAAACTTTTGTTCTTCAATAATCAAATGAGCTCACTTAATATGTTAATAATCGAATTTAATCTAGACGCCCTTTGATTACAATAAAAAGGGTAGGGAGTGTATTTGCTATGCAACAAATACATGTAGTCCTAATAGTTAATTTCACATCTTCAAAGAGCCGTACACACATTAATTAATCCACCCAACATCTCTTGAAGTTAATGACTGTTATTACTTCAGTCTTACACACGTAAAAACTAATTTGCCCAAGGCCACACATATTTACCCTAGACAGCATTTTTGGTGCACCTGAAATTCCCAATGACTTCAGCGGAGTTTTGAATATTCAAAGAATGAAGAATTGGGCCTATAGTTACAAAAGTAGGATTAGAACTCTGGACTTCTTGTTTTTCCATCTCATAATCAGTCTAGCATACCATGCAAGGTAAATCAGGGTACGTCTTCACTAGCTTGTTAGTTCGAACTGGGCTTCATTTATATGTTCCCGGGCGCCGCCATTTTTAAATCCCCCTTAGTCCGAACTCCGTGCCCGCGGCTACACGCGGCACGGAGTAGGTAGAAAAGGAGCGAACTGGGCCACTAAGTTCGCTCCTTTTCTGGCCTGGGCCTGACTGTAGACCCAAACTGAGCTCTCTCCTTGGATTTAGAGTCAAGCAAATCCAAATGCTAAAGTAGGTAGTTTGAATTAAAGATCCTAATTCGAACTACCGTTACTCCTCATTCCACAAGGGAACATGCAAATGTATCCACAATGTATCCCGGGAACATGCAAATGAAGCCCGGGATATTTAAATCCCGGGCTTCATTTGCAACTCTGCTTGCCCTCATTACCCTACCTAGCTCGAACTAACAGACTAGTGTAGACGTACCCTCACTGTGCATATGTATTAGATGAAGTTACAGTACATTTTGTACAATGCTGTTTTGATGTATTTATAGTACTCTTCTCACTTTGTCTTAATATTATTTGCAAACTTCTTGCTTCAGTGTTAAAAAGAGAATTCAAAAAAGGTGGTATTTCAAAGGAATCAATGAAGCTCTAAACCCCCCCTCCTCCAATATGAAAGAGCATGGAAGGCAGCCATATCATAACATTTCTTGGATTTTGATTGGGAGTTACAAACTCAGATTGATTACACACTTGTTTTCTGTCCTTAATATAAAATATGTACATTTTAAAGCACTTAATTACCACTTAAAAAGCACTTAGATTATATAACATATACAGCACATACTTTTGCATTATACTTTAAATCCACTAGCATTAAAACTATATACAGCTAATTAGAAAACAGAAACAGTTTGAACAATTTTTTGGGTAGCCAAGTATACTTAGGGGAGAAAACAAAACACAGTCCACAATAATAGATGTGGACTGAGGATGCAGGCATAACAGGACTTTATCTGGTGTGCAAGACCATAGAAATTGTCTCTGCAGCTCACCAGCTGAGTCAGCCAGAAATAAGCTGGCCTGAAGAAGTCAATATTTTTCTCTTACACAGTGTTAAGTCATGGAGAGGATCAAATAAGTTATCCTGCTCCTCCGGACAACAAGGTTAGTGCCTTTCAAAAATGTTTTAATTATTTATATGCATCCACAGAGTAATTCCGATAAAAAATGTTTCACATGTACAGACACACACACAAAAAGGCCACAGGAGAGAAAGGATAGTTTGGTTATAAAATATGTGACATCTTTTGAATGGGTGATTGTGAAATGGTCAAAAGGAAACTACAAGCGACCAGACAATCTGCCCACCAGCAACAACAACAAAAAAAAAACCCAACAACCCTGATTAGAACTAGTACAACCCGTCTTCTAGCATTCACAGAAAAAACTCTGCCCTGGCCAGTGCCCTCAGTTGCCTAGTTTAACTTAGGATAAGGTGAGTAAGCCTGAACACAAATGCAAAAAGAATACAATTCCAAGTATTTGGAGCATGAACCTTTGCTCAGATGAGTAGTGGGCACTACTACCTGGAGATCCAAGATTACTTGTGTGAGTAACAGCTCTAGGATCAACTGTATTATTAGGACTGTTCAATTTCAGTCCATTATACTGCTCTTTCCCTAACTTAGCTTTGAGTTACTAACAGGACTCATTTTTCTGGCTGGGAAGTTACTTTAGCATTTGGATTTGCTTGACTCTAAATCCAAGGAGAGAGCTCAGTTTGGGTCTACAGTCAGGCCCAGGCCAGAAAAGGAGCGAACTTAGTGGCCTGCCCTACAAAGGCTCACAGTTTCCCCGATCTTTTTCTTGACCCTTTATTGTCATTCAATGGCGTTTTGCCCTATCATTCAAAGGGAAAAAAACAACAACAAAACAAAACAAAATTCCCCAAAAAAACCAACAAAACTCCAACTAATTATTTGAAGGCTAATGTTCCATTTACATTCCCCCTCCTCTGCTGCTTAACTGATATGAATTTGCTGTGCTTTTAGGGCCTGACTGAAATCCCACTAATGTAGACGTCTTTTCAGTGACTTTCATGAATGATGGATCAGGTCCTTAGTACTCTGAGGTGGGAGAGAGCTTGAGCCAATCCTGTTCACTCCGTCAGAAAAAGACCCATTCAAGACCGGGCAGTGTCCATTCTCATGTTAGAAAACCAGGCGGATTCCACTCAGCTTGTGATATTGATTTATGAAATCCAAGCAAGTCGCTTAGTCAAATGCGTCTACCTTTTTGTTTATACTTTAGACATATTTTTATAGAGATGAAAATGGAGCAACAGAGACAAGTGTAAAGCACAAGGATCGATGCCAGCTATAGGATCTGACTCAGGGATGCCTGACTGGGGATAAAAGCCTTGAGGAGGCTCTTGGTACTGAACAGGTTAAATAAAAGTGAATTGTTAAGCATAAAATTGAAAAAAATCTGGATGCCATCTAAACATATACATAATCTGTTATGCTTCCTAAAGAGTGCTGGTACTAGGGCTGAATTAAGGAATTAAACTCTTTGTCTGGACAAAGAGTAAAAGGATTTTAAAACATTGGTAATCATTGAGATTCAGCTAAATGGTCCTAAAAAGTAAAGCAGCTGCTATCATAATAGTACATATGAGAACTAAGGAATTGCACTTAGCCTTGGAACTGTGCTGGGATTTAAAAAAAATGTAATAAATACGCAGCTAGTTATAGTGTCTAGATACTATTGGGATCACTTTTTCAGTCATGCAGATGCACAGGAAACTGTTCAACATTTTAGGATGCCCAAGCACACATCTTACAGGGAACATTTGAGGAGCTTTACCAGTAAACTGGGCTATGTCTAGACTGCAAGCCTCTTTCGAAAGAGCCTCTTTCGAAAGAGAGCGTCTAGTCTGCACGCGGAACTTTCGAAAGAGCAAGCCGCTTTTTCAAAAGAAAGCACCCAGTGAGTCTGGATGCTCTCTTTCGAAGAAGCCCTATTTACATTCAAGAACGCCTTCTTTCGAAAGAAGCACTTTCGAAAGAAGGCGTTCTTCCTCGTGAAATGAGGTTTACCGCCGTCAAAAGAAAAGCCGCGTTCTTTCGATTTAATTTCGAAAGAACGCAGCTGCAGTCTAGACGCAGGTGAAGTTTTTTCAGAAAAAGGCTACTGTTCCCGAAAAAACCCCTGAGTCTGGACACAGCCCTGGTGTCAAATGACTCAAACAACATCAGGAATGGAGCCATGCAGCACTCTCCATTAATTGTCTTTTGTTAAAAAATCTATTGAGCATCACCACTTTGCATGGTGTTTTACAGAGATTAAAGAAGACACAGGCCCTGCCCCAAAGATCAGGGCCCAATCATGCACAAGCCTTATTCATGTGAGTACGATGTAACCCTATGAGTAGTGTCCCTGAGTGTATTTAATTAGACCTTCTTTAAGTAAGGCTTGCAGGATCTAGTCCATAATTATAAGATTGATACTGAACATTCTGTTGGTGGGTCTGTGCACATGTGGCTATATTGTTTTCAGTGTTCCCTCCAATTCTTTCCATCCATGTGCAGCATACATTTTTTATGTGCACCGAGGCATGTGCAGATGTGCACCACCCGTAGCAAGGGCAAATTGTGGTAGCACCCAGGAAATGCACTGCTCTCTGTGCCCCTGCTAAAATGTTGATTGCTAAATCATAGAATACTAGGACTGGAAGGGAGCTCGAGAGGTCATCGAGTCTAGTCCTCTGCCCTCATGGCAGGACCAAATACTGTCTAGACCAACCATCTCTGATAGGTGCTCCCTCATGCTCCTCCCTGTTTTTCTGCCTGGTCCTCTCTGCACCCCCTCTGCTCACAGGCACCAGTCACCTATGATTTAGTAGCTGTGGGCACTCTGCTAATCAGCTAAACTGCATTTGAAAATCTACTGGGTGGTCGCCCAAGCACACATCTTACAGGGAGCACTGACTGTGTCTTGTGCTTCAATGAAGACCTCGATAGGACAGCTGTAGAGACGAATCACCCAGGGGGAGAATATTGGGAACTTTGAATGCTAGGAAGCAACAGCCCTCTCCCCTGCAGTACTGACCAACACCAACATTTGAGACTGCTTCTCTAGTGAGCGGCGTAGTGTCATGACCTCAGAGAGCGCGATGATATTTAACAGTGCTGCTACTCCATTGTTTCAGGAGGCAGAAGCAAAGTCAAATTGTGAACCGCTCCTCCCCCGAAAAAGTTAAGGGGAGATAAAATCAAGTGCATTGGAATGACACCGAGGAGGTAAGAAATGAAAGTTCTACCTACAGTAACATGTATGAAATAGTTAGGGAGATCTCGCAGAGACACCAAATCCCACTGTGCACTAGGTTTGGAGACATGGGGTATATCAAAACCACCAAACCCTGCCTTTTGGTGACAAAACAGGGAGAGCATATATACGACCATGAGACACTTGTCAGGAAAAACGCACAGTTTCAGTGACAAATAACTTCCATCCCTATGGCTCTGTCTACACTGGAAAGGTTTGGCAACCCAAGCACTGTCAATATTCATGAGTCACCAAAAAGAAAGTCAGCAAATCATGTTTACACTGCCACCCTTTGTCGACCAAGCATGGCCACAATGTTAGCCCCCCCCATCGGCAGAAAGAGCAAAGCAACATGGTTAAGCATCCCACAGTGCCTTGCATCACCGTCAGGCGCTAAGCATGGTAGGAACGTGCAACGTAGCACTAGGCATTTTGGGAACATGAAATCGTCCTGTCAGCCACCTCTTTGCTTCCCAGCTCTCTCAGGGCTTCTGGCTTATTTTTGTGCCAATTGAATGACAGGCCTTGCTGAGAGTTCCAGCATCTGCTGCAAGAAATCGTGGATCCCAGACTCCTCTCCCATGTTGCATTCAATCTGCTTAGGACATCACACGCCGCAGCAGAGCTACTTACGCACTTAATAGCAGAGGATGAAGACTTGGATGCAGACGACAATCTGAGTGACTGGGACAACAGCAAAGTGGTATTGCACTGGGCTGTCATGAAACAGCTGTGTCCAGTAGAGCGTGGCTTTTGGGCTAGGGACACCAGCACTGAGTGATGTGATTGTGCTGTCATGCAGGTGTGGGATGAAGACCAGTGGCTACTGAACTTTCAGATGCATTAAGTAACTTTTCTGGAGCTGTGTGCTAAGCTGGCCCCTGAATTGCGGCACAAGGACAGCCAAATGGGAGATGTTCTCTGGAAAGAGAAGTGCGTTGCGATTGCTTTGTGGAAGCTGGTGACTCCTGATTGCTGCCATTCAGTTGCAAACCAGTTTGGAGTGGGGAAGTCTATAGTTGGGGCAGCACTTCTGCAAGTGTGCAGGGTCATAAGTTGCATTTTACTGTGTAGGACTGTGACTCTGGGAAATATGGATGAGATAGTGGCTGGCTTTGCTGAAATGGGCTTTCCAAACTGTGGCAGGGCGATATATGGGTCACCTTAATAAAGGTGCAGGAACAAACCATCTCGATGTGCAGTAAGAAAAGCAAATATGATAGGCGACCATCTTGGTTTAGCAGTGAAATCCTTAGCAAGCTTAAGCACACAAGGGAAGCTTACAAGTAGGGGAAACTTGGACAGCTGACTAGGGAGGAGCATAAATATATTGCTTGAATATGCAGGGGTGTAAACAGGAAGGCCACAGTGCAATTGGAATTGCAGCTAGCAAGAGATGTGAAGGGAAACAAGAAAGGTTTCTACAGGCATGTTAGTGATTAGGGTGATCAAGGAAGGTGTGGGACCCTTACTAGATGAGAGAGATAACCTAGTGACAGATGATGTGGGAAAAGCTGAAGTACACAATGTTTTTTTGCCTCTGTCTTCACAGACAAGGTCAGCTCCCAGACTACTGCACCAGGCAACACGGTATATAAAGGAGGTGGGCAGCCCTAAGAGGAGAAAGAACAGGTGAAGAACTGTTTAGAAAAGCTGGACATACACAACAACCACGGGGCTGGATTGAATGCATCCGAGGGTTCTGAGGGAGTTGGCTGATGTGATTGCAGAGCCATTGGCCATTATCTTTGAAAACTTGTGGAGATGGGGGACATCCATGGATGATTGGAAAGAGGCAAATGTAGTGCCCGTTTTTAAAAAAGGGAAGAAGGATGGATGATCCAAGGAACTACAGACCGGTCAGCCTCACCTCAGTCCCTGGAAAAATCACAGAGGGGATCCTCAAGGAATCTATTTTGAAGCACTTGGAAGAGGGGAAAGTGATCTGGAACAGTCAACATGGACTCACAAAGGGCAAGTCATGCCTGACCAATCTGATTGCCTTCTATGATGAGGTAACTGGCTCCCTGGACATGGGGAAGTTGGTGGATGTGATATACCTTGACTTTAGCAAAGCTTTTGATAGGGTCTCCCACAGTATTCTTGCCAGCAAGTTAAGGAAGTATGGATTGGATAAATGGACTGTAAGGTGGATAGAAGGCTGGCTAGATTGTCAGGCTTAAGGGGTAGCGATCAATGGCTTGATGTCTGATTGGCGGTTGGTATCAAGCGGAGTGCCCCAAGGATTGGTTCTAGAGCCGGTTTTGTTCAACATCTTTATTAATAACCTGGATAGGGGGGTGGATTGCACCCTCAGCAAGTTCAGAGATAACACTAAGTTAGGGGAGAGGTAGATATGGTGGAGGGTAGGAATAGGGTCCAGGGGGACCTAGACAAATTGGAGGATTGGGTCAAAAGAAATCTGAGGAGGTTCAACAAGGACAAGTGCAGAACTCTGCACTTGGAATGGAAGAATCCCAAACACTGATACAAGAGCAGGGACTAAGATTTTGTGCACTTCCCCCGCCCCCAGACTCTGACTGATCTCCTCCCACTGCCCTGAGGTGCTGGCGCCTAGAGGGAACTGCCAACTGTTCAGAACAGCTGGAGATTCTCCCAAGGTGAGGGAGGGGCAAAGACTTCATATGCTCCCCCACTCCCAGGCCTATCGAGGTCTGTGGGCAAGGTAGCACAGAAGTGTCCTGGCCCTGCCCCTTTTTCCTGAGGCCCTGCTCCTTCTGGGGCAGCTCAGGGCCACTTCACAAAATTGTAAAGCACCCCGCCCCGCTAAAATGTTGCCCACCCCTGCTCTGGGGAGTAGCTATTTTGAAATAGGGGCAGTGGAGCATCCACACGACTGCTATTTTGAAATAAGCCTTACTCCTCGTGAAAAGCAGGATTTATTATTTCAAAATAGCCAGCCCCTTAGTTTGAAATAATGGGCTTAGTACTGAGGACGCTCTGCTTGTTATTTTGAAATAAGGGAGGTTATTTCAAAATAACTTCCTAGTGCAGACCAGGGCTAAAGTGCCACAGGACTATTAGTTGTTTTTAAAGTCACAGTCTAACATGGCTACCCCGGTGAGACTGCTGATCATGGTGAGTTTTAAGGGTGGGGTGAAGGAAGGCCGGGAATGGGGCCCCAAGGACGTACTGTCTGCGCTTGTGCAGCAGGTACACATGGAAACAATTTGTTATAATCCTACAGTTGTCCACTGGCGGCCATTATTCTGGCTTACAAATCCCTACTGAAGGCTAACAGGCAAACCTGAGCTCAGCTTCTGGATGCGAGCGGGGGACGGGGAAGGGGCCCTCTCCTTATGCAGCCAAACTACGTGCCACCTTGGTTGCAGCAACACAGCACGAGGAATGGTTTAGGGGAGGCAGTGGGGAAATGGCAGCCCTTCCACGGAGTCTCCATGAGAAAGTTAAGTACCTCAGGCAAAGCTTCATCATCATCTCCCAGCAAGAGTCTATTGATATCTCTGTGCACACGGATGCTCTGGTTGGACATAATGCAGACCCAGGCAGGGCTTAGCCAGCTCACAGAAATACAGCCTTGGTCACCCCATGCCACCACTGCCATCCCCTCCTGCACTGCCGCCTGCCCCACCCCTGCCCCACTGCAATACACAGCAACTTACCACCCCATGCCACTGCCACCCTCCCTCCGGCTGAACTAGAGCAACTTCCTGCCCTGCATTGTATTCGCCCTCCCCCGCCTTGCACAGCAACTTACTCCACCTCTCTTCCCTGGCCTCATGACCCTACATCTCTTCCCTTCCTTCATGTTCCATGTGCTGAGAGTCCTCACAAACCTCAGGACCTGAGAACAATTCCCCGCTGCCTGGCACACAGGTTGTCACCAGATGGAGGCCCACCTCTGTGTCCACGTTCAGCTCTTCATCAATAACTTCTGCCTCTGAGACAGCTCCTGTTTCTGACTCTGCTCTGGGAAGTATCCACACTCTCTGGACATGGAGGATTGCATCCGGTTCTTTATAAAAGCAGCATGTTGTGAGTACAGCAGCAGGCCGGCTCTGTGCCTCCTTCACCTTCTGGTACACCTGCTGGAGTTCCTTCCTCATGACTCTGCATTCTAGGGTGTCTTGACCGTAGCCCTTCTCATGCAGGGCTCAAGAAATGTGACTGCATGTATCCTAGTTCCTACAGGCCACTCACAGCTGGGATTGTATGGATTCTTCACCCCACACACTGATGAGGACCAAAAGCGCTAGGGTGCTCCAAGATGGGAGAGGGTCTTGAGTGAGAGCCACCCGCTTCCCTGAGAAGATGCCATGAGGAACACTAGACATTGAGCCAGGCACCAGGAAATGGATTTTAAAGTTCCCACAGTTTGCAGGTGGGAGGGGCGCATCTGTTGACATAGCTGCAGAGCAGCAGACTTTAAAGTGCTGGAGAAAGCGGCTAATTGGGTATTGTGGGAGCCATGCTGGAGTTCAATAAACTCGACAAAAAACGACTATAGTATACACTGTGTGACTGTCAACAGTAAGGGAAGGGGGAAGCTGTGGGAGAACATGGAGGGAATCCCAAGATGCGCAGGGATCAGCTCCGCCCTCCCACAACATGGCACGGTGGGATACATTCCCACAGTGCACTGCTCACACTGTCCATGATGGCGCCCACAATGTGGACATGATCCCTCCACGGAGGGACAAGTGTGAACACTCTCTGGCGAGCTTTTTGTGAGCTGACGTTTGTGTTGTCAACCAAACTTTGTAGTGTCGATATAGCCAAAGAAAGGCCGAAAAACTATGATAAAGTTGATCTTTTTTTCCTTGAGAGAGAGAATTTGGAAGTATATAGGCAAACAGCAAAGTCTATATCTCATTGGTCTGTGGAATACATAAGCACAGAAAGACTAGCTTTAAACACCATGGCTACATCTACACTGCAGGGTTTTTGAGCAAGAACAACTGTTCTTGAGCAAAAAGTTGCAGAGTGTCTACACTGTATGTGCATTCTTGCACAAGTAAATTTACAGTACAGCGTCGGAAAACAGGGCTTCTTCCAGAAGAGTTATTCCTCTCCCCATGAGGAATAAGCCCTCTTGCGCAAGAGCTATTCTGCAAGAAGGCAGTGTAGACAGACAACATGAATTTCTTGCGCAAGAAACCCCTATGGCTAAAATGGCCTTCAGAGCTTTCTTGTGCAAGACAGCGTCCACACTGCTATGGACGCTCTTGAGCAAAAGCACATCTCTTGCGCAAAAGCACATGGCCGTATGGACGTGCTCTTGGGGAAGACCTTTTGCCCAAGAACTCTTCCGAAAAACAGTTCTTGCGCAACAAGCCTACAGTGTAGACGTAGCCCATGAGAAGTAGAGACAGTCAATAGCTAACTAAGGGTGCATCTACACTGCACCATTATTCTGGAATAACGGCCATTATTCTGGAGAAACAATACTAGCGTCCACACAGCAATTGTGTTATTTTGAAAGAAAATCAAAATAACGTTGAGCCTTTTCTGACATTGGTAAACCTCATGCCACAAGGACTAATGCCTCTTCCGAACAAGATCTTTTTTGTGGACGCTTTATTGCTGCTATGTTGAAATAGCTCCTCACCAGGGCCATTCTGAGTTATGCCTCCCCAGTGCCTCCTGGGGCTTTAAACTGAGGGAGCACATCCACATTAGGGGAGTCTACCTCGGATTAATTTGGACATCTTCCAGAATAGCTTTTTCTGAAATAAGCTTGCATTGTAGACATACCCTAAGCGTGACCAAGCTTATAACAACTATGGGCCACTGGAAGAGGGAGAACATGTCATGCCTGTTCCACTGGGGCTGGAGGCTGAGCTGAAGTGGACATCAGAAATGTCAGATAAATATGGGAAACTTGAGAGAATGATAGAAACACTTTGCAGTCAATATACTTTACAAACTCAGAGTCATTAAATGTAAGTTCCTAGTGAGGAGGGCAAGCATTAACCCTCTTCTAGAAATGAAGAAACTGGGGTATAAAGGGGAAGCCCACCAACCGGGGAGGGAGGCGGGGGGCAAAGGGGACAATTGTACAATGCCTGGAGCCCTGGGCCCTTTAATCGCCCTCAGCTCCACCCCCTCTACTCTTGGCCATGTCTTTTCTGGAAGCATGGAGCTGGACCCCACCTCCTGCCTTGCCCAGGGGCCCCCAGTGGCAGGTGAGTTTTTATTAAAATGACTACTGATTTTTGGAGGATCAACTGGAGCTGACTTACAAGGTGTTCAAGAAGTGCTGAGCACACTCCTGCCTCCTGAAAATCATGCCTTTTTAAGTCGTCTTATGTTAGGCACTCAAAGTCACTAGTGACTCCCGAAAATCTTGGCTAGGAAGTGCCACATGGATTGCGGCTGAGTGGCAACAGACCATAATACATCCTGCCTCCTACCCCTGTGTCTCTGCAAACTTTCCTTTCTCCACAAAAATCTTTCCCAGGGAAAATGTCTGATTTGGCCACAGATGGGTCGGGAGAAAATAAACCTTTGGTAGTGTGAAAATGCACATCTTGTTTGCTTGTCATTTGTTAATAGATGTGAACAAGGGATGTTTCTTGGAGTCACACAGTCTCTAGCAGGCGTCAATTTCTCTTTGAGCCAATACAGAAGAGTTGTTACTGGAGTTTCTTTTAAACTCACATGAGGGTGGTCAGGGTTCATGTAGTTTCGGCAGTTCTAAGGAGCCAACAGTGAGGGTCAGAAACTCTCTTTATATTTGGTAGCTCAGCAGGAGGCAATCAAAAAACGTCAGGGCAGTGGATCTGCTTGCTTAGGGTCAGCTGCTTTCATAGGGTTTTAGCAGTTTCGAGGCGGTGTTGGTGAGGGTCAGAAGTTTTTCTTTATATTCCCCAGCTTGGCAAGAGGTAGTCAAAAACCTCAGGAAGGCAGAGCCGTTTATGCAGCTTCAGTGATTGCAAAGAGTGGCTAGTGAGGATGAGCAATTTGAGGTGACCCCCTTGGGCTCGCCTGTGTTAAAGTGGTCAGGCCAGCAAGCCAAGAAAAGCAAGTGAAGCTGAACTCCGGATTAGCGGATACGGGAAGACCAGCAGAGCTAGAGTCAGGGCTGCCCTATGACTATCAGGTACAGCGGGGTAGGGAACCTTTTTTGAGTTGGGGGTCGCTGATCCACAGAAAAATCAGTCAGGGCCGCACACAAACGAGAAGCAAAAAAACCCCAAACCAAAAAAACCCTGACTGAGAAGAAGAAAGACTCTCCCCACATTCCCCTCACACACCAGAGTCTAGGAAGGCTCAGGCTAGTAGATTTTGTGTGCTCCAGCCCCACAGGGTATGTCTAGACTACATGCCTCTACCGACAGAGGCATGTAAATTAGACATACCGACATAGTCAATGAAGCGGGGATTTAAATATCCCCTGCTTCATTAGAATAAAAATGGCCACCACGTTGTGCCGGCTCAGCTGTTTGTTGGCACAAACCTGCAGTCAAGACAGGGATTGGTCGACAAGGAAAGCCTTTGCCAACCGATCCCTTATGCCTCGTGAAATGAGGTTTACAGGATTGGTTGGCAAAGGCTTTCCTTGTCGACCGAGCTCCGTCTTGACTTCTGGTTTGTGCTGACAAACAGCTGAGCCGGTACAATGTGGTGGCCATTTTAATTCTAACGAAGCGGGGGATATTTAAATCCCCGCTTCATTGACTATGTCGGTATGTCTAATTTACATGCCTCTGTCGGCTGAGGCATGTAGTCTAGACATACCCACAGAGGGAACAGCAGGGGGAGGGGCCTAGAGTGACAGTGTGGGCTCCCCAGTGCTGGCAGGGAGATGCCAGATAAGAGATGTGCAACCCAAGATATAGTATCCCCACCCCTGAGGCTTAGTATATATCATTCAGTAAAAGGAGAGCTGAAGGAGAGAGGGCACATTTCTACCTCTGCATAAGATGCATGCTGGCATTGGTCCCCATTCTGGACTGTAGTTTAAATTGTTGAATTAGATCAGTACAGCTGTGTACACACCCCAAATGGTCACAGCCAACAATGTCATACTAAACGTTGCAGGAACCGGTTGCATCCAAATTCTTTAGATTGCTCTGAAAATCTCAAGTGTGCTTTTTGTGTTTAAAAACTGTGTGAAACTCTCATTTTGGCATTAGCCTACTGTACGCTTAATAGCATGATCAGTGCACTGAATATTGTCAGTATTACTCCAAAAGTCCATCCTGTTTGTGTGGGTCAGAAGGCAGAATATTGATATTTGGTAAGGGATGTATGTGTGACTCTGTCCTAACCAGGAGTCAGCGGAAGCAATCACATACCTGCAGCTAGGACAATATGCAAGTACAGGTTGGACATTTCTTATCTGGCATCCTTGGGACCTCACCGGTCCCGAACCAGGGAATTTGCTGGATCCCTGCCACAGCCTCCAGCTGCCGACTCTGCCAGCTTGGGGGAGGGAGGGAGGATGAGGGAGGGGAAGAAGTGGGGAGACTACGTCCAGCCCCACCTGGGTTGCTGGCGCTGCTGCTGCTGCCTGGGCTGGACTGCCTTCCAGGCTCTAGCAGCCTGTGCTGCCGTGGGCTGCCAAGGGCTAGCTCTGGCCCTGGTTGGGCTGCTGGGGGCTGCTGAAGGCTTGGACTCCGATCCCAGCCCCATGGCAGCCTGTAGTCCCATTTCCGCAGCTGTCTGAGGCTCTGTCCCTGCACTAGCGTGTGTTGCTGGGGCTGCTGCCAGCCCCAGCCCTGGTTCCGCTGTTGCGGGCTGCCAAGAGTGCAAGCTCCTGCTCTGTGGTAGCCTGTAGGTTTTGGTCCCAGCCCTGGCCCCATGATGCCACGGGTTGTCGCCAACCCAGTCCCAGTGCCGCAGGCTGTTGGGAGCTGCCAGGGGCTGTTACTGGCTCCACCCCCGGTGCTGTGGGCTGCTGCCAGCCCCTGCCCCATCCTACTGCTTCAGCCTGACCCCTCCTGGACTGCCCTCCTGCCACTAGGTACCAGGGTTCTCTGACCAAGGAACATCTGTGGTCCTGCCGGACCGTGGATGTTGCAGGACCAGAGAATTGCGGATGTGGGCAGTGCAACCTGTACAGTATTATCTAATTATTACAAAATTACCAGAAAAGGTCTATCACACAGGAAGGTAAAAATAGAATCGGCACACTAACTGTCCTTCAAAGCACTTGAAAGTCCTTCCAGGTTGGTATCATTTGCAAATTGTATAAGCATAGGAGTTACAGCACAAGTTGCAAAAGCTAAAACGCTTCACTGCTAAACTTACACCCCATCCATTCTGCCGATCTCACCTGTTAGAACTGCTCTGTGCTGTGTGTCTCAAGTTTGAGCCAGAAGGGGGGAGGGTATCCTGAAATGTCTGTTCCTCTTGTGATGTTACAGATCGGGTGACAAAAGCTTCATCTGTGGTATCCTCAGTGTTTCCATGCCCCAAAAGAGCTGTTAAAATGATCAAATTGAGACATTAGATTTGATTGATCACAAAGAACAAAACACGCTCATTATCCCCAATTTGCTCTCACAATAAGCCATTCAGGTTATTTCAAAACTGCCACATAACACAAGAGATAGATGTAAAATCCCGTTTAATTAGTTAACTGGTTAAACATTAAGCTTACCAGGTTAACTGATTGAACAGGGGCAGGTGGGGGACCACCCTCTGCCTGCTGCAGCTGGGCAGGAATTTTTCCCAAGCCACAGGTAGGGGCTGCTCCAGCCCAGCTGCTTCCAGCTTCATGCTGGGCTGCCAGCTGTCAGCCTGCACGGGGCTGGAAGTGGCAGCTGGCAGAGGGTGGTTTCTAGCTCCCAGCTTGCATGGGGGGTACAGAGGGTTTTGGTGGCAACCTGGGGCAGGAGGGGATGGTGACTGGGGCAGAGAGCTGGGGTGCGGGAGATGGGGTGTCAGAGGCAGGCGCTGGCCAAGAGGCACTTACCTAGGCAGTTCCTGGCCAGTGGGACCCCCATGCAGGCTCTGTGCCTGCCAGCAGCCACAAACTACTCAAAGCAGTTGGCTGTTCCATGTAGCTTTCCAGCCAATAGGAGCTGGGAGATGTGCTGGGGGTGGAAACAGCATGCAAGGCTTCTCTCCTCTCCCCAATGCGTGGTGCAGACAGCAACAATGAGCAGTCAGCACTTGGAGTGGCACAGAGCTGCTCCATGTCCAAGGGTCCCAGCGGGACAGGCTGCAAGTTGGATTAAAAGACTTGGTGGGATGGATCTGGTCTGTGGGCCGGATCTTGCCCATCCCTGGTCTAGCGGATGACATAGATTGTGTTTCATGTGAGCTTTTCTCTACAGCAACACTGATCAACATTCATACACTGCATAGCCTTTCCCCTTCACATCTTTAAAAGAGATTAAAACAAAGTCAAACTATTTTCCCTACTATTTTTGTTTTACTTAATTTTAGTTTACGAGACAACACTGACTTTAGGACCCTGAAAATAGGGAGATTTTAGCATATCAGAAGCCTTAATTTGAGATGTGCTGAATCTGAGAGACCACTTTTTGAAAAGTACCCAAGCCATCTAAAAAGATGTAGAAAAATTGCATACTGTAGGTATGACACTAAAAAAAGAAAGCATAATCAAACCCTAGGCTAGCAGAGTATGGATTAAGGAAAAATCCTGTTACAGATAAAGACTTTAAAAGGTTTTTCTCAAAAAATCATAAGACCTTTTGCTTTTTTTCCCCTTTAAATCCTGTTTGCCCCCCTTGTTCTCTACCTCCCTGAATCCTGCAATACCTAATCTGCAACAATACCCATGGTAACACCACAGGCAGTGGAAAGAATATAATGCTACTGCAAGCGTTACCATACTGTTGTATTTTACATTTTGGCCAGAGACCCAGAAGTGCTCACCAGCTTAGGAGGGCAAAGACACTTGGGTTTCTGATCCTTCAGTTTCTAAAGGGCTAACTCCCCAAGCTTGTTGCGGACTGTTATTACGTGTCATGCTGTTCTTGTGTGAGAGAAAAATGCAGTGAATGAGCCAAACAGGAGTAAACTAGCTTATCTACCATACCCATAACTAGCGTGCTCTGGTTGTACTTGCTTCACAGATCCACACACATGGAACTGTGCGGGCAAGGAACCATTAGAAGGAGTTAGCTCAGTAAGGGGTCACATGCCTGGATGCATGCTCACAACAGTTCCTAGACTGAATCTATTAAAGAAGAGGCATAGATCCCATTCTGATTCAGTCCCCTTGTCTAGAATAAAAACTGCAAAGAGAAGCAGTAAAAGAGGGAGAGTGAATGTGTATCTAGGGAAGCAATACACTATAGCTGGAAAATTCAAATTCCTAGTAAGTAAATTAGAATTTCTTCTACTGAAATCTCCAGAGATCCCTATTCTTCGAAACGAATGAGTAGTAATCAAAGAAGAGAGAGGGGCTGAGCAATTAACTGATCTAACAAGGAACTGCAGAAACTATTTTTCAGTGTGTCAAGAGCTCCAGATACTGGCCTAGACATAAGCCACTAACAGAACTTTTGCCTTACAAGCCACCCTAATTTTGGTGGACTAAACTGTAAGACCCTTTGGGAATCAACAGTATATCTCGTAGCTGTTTTCAAAGCACTGGCCTATCCATTTTCAATTGGCCTAGAAGTGATTCTGTTTTTCAGCTCAGAACCCAAGATGAGCTACCAAACATTCCAGTTCTCAAAATATAAAAAATGAGACCTAGATTCAAAGACTAGTTTAACGTGGTTAAATGTATGCCTTCTTGTTATGCCGAGCTGTGATACACAAGTCACACGCTGAATGAGACTGCCAGAGGTCTGGTCTACATTGGTATAACTAGGTCTCCCTGGGATGTAAAAAATCCCCCCTTCTCCGAGAGACGTGGTTATCCTGACCTAACCCCTCAGAGTAGTCAGCATTAGATTGATGGGAGAATTCTCCCATTGACCTAACCCCCCTTCCATCTGCACACAAATCATGCTAACAAAGGGCTTGAACCCAGAGTCCCAGGACCAAAACTAGAGTCAAACCAGGACTCAAGGTTCTAGCCCTATTGCCTTTCAGTGTAGATGCAGCACCTCTTGACTTGTTTGGTTCTGGCAGTCTGCCAAAAGTAGGGAGCCAGAGGAAGGCTTGTGGGGTAGGGGAGAGCAAAGCTTTGTACCAAAGCTGCACAGCTACAAGACACCCAGTGTTACAAAGTAGATGGTGACCGAATCCCCTTTCAGGTCTTGGTGAACCCCAGAACATCACAGTTGACCCTTCATATTGTTTCAACATAGTTAATGTTTGTATTGCAGAGAGAATCGAATTGTGCTGTAACAAGGAGACATAAAGGGCTGAAGCCTTGGACATGTCTGGTCATATGCTCTTGTTACGACATAGGTAGGTCACATATAAATTAAAGCATGTTGTGTCCAGGACAGGAGACAATTCTGATGTAACCTCATCTGCTAACCTGGATATTTGTGTAGTGTAGGCAGGCCCTTAGCTATACCAGGTTACACATTATTAAGTGGGCGTGACCAGGTCTGAGGCAGCATAATTGAGAGTAAGCAAATCTGCCATCTACCAATTTACACAACCCCTCTGAATTTGGCCCTATACATTCTGGGAAACTGGCTTGCCCTTAGGCATGCTAATGAGTTTTGGCACTTTCACATCTTGGAAACAATTTGAATGCATCTTAGGATCTGTGTGCAGAAGTTAATTATATCTGATGGATATTCAGTGCTTAGTGTGAAATGAATTAAGTTTGTTTAGTTCCTAGGAGGTAAGAAGCCACAGTATTGTTGCCATAATCACAAAAGCAGCATTGCCCATTGCACTAAGCTGTGCTCAGCAGAGGCCAAAGACTTGAATGGGTCTATGCTTCGTTCCTTACCTCGAAAGGGGGTCTCTTCAGAACTAGACTGAGGAACACGAACAGAGCGCAAGGGAAAGCGTGTACATGCTGTCTCTTTTCTGTGGATAAATATTGGCATTGTGGCACTTTTTGTGATCACTAAAATTATTAACAAATTTAAAATATTCACCAAAGTCCATTCACATGTAACCTGTAGATAGTATTTTATCAGGTGATGCGCAAGTCAATCCCTGCATCTTTGTTTACTTTTAGGACAGGGAGGGAATTCCTTAGAACAAATCAAAAACCCATGAGCATGAATGATGATGGTTCCAAAGGCTTGCCAGAGATCCTAGTACAGGGGTGGGCAAACCACAGACTGTGGGGCGTAACTGGGCTTTCAGGACTTTTAATCTGGTCCACAGGATTACTAGTCCGGGGGCATAGCTAGGCTAAGGCAGTCTCCCTACCTGCTGTAGCCTCATGATTAGGGATGTTAAGGACTAGTTGACAGGATAGTCAACTAGCTGCTTCCCCCGCACCTTGCTGCCTCTATCAGAGGGGATTAGAGGGGGGTACTTCAAAGGGACAGTGCCGCATGGAGCCCAGGATCTCTGTGTGGTGCTGCTGCTTTGAAAGGCTGCCGAGGCATTTCAAAGGGGTATCACCACATGGAGCCTGGACTCAGCTGGGGACTACCCAGCTAATCCTGAGCTCGGTGCGGCATTGCCACTATGAAACACTGCAGTGGTGTTTCAAAGGGGGAGTGCCGCCCTATCGACTAATCGAATAGTCAATGCATTGACTGCTTGATTAGTCAATTACACGATACTTAACATCCTTACTCATGATGCTCCTGGAAGCAGGTGTCACATCTCTGTGGTCTGTGGAGGAGGCAGAGAATCTCCATGTGCTGCCCCTACTTGCAGTTACCGCTCTCCACAGCTCCTATTGGCCAGGAACAGGGAACTACAGTCAATGGGAGCCACGAGGGTGGTGCCTGTGGATGTCTGCAGAGCGTGGGGCTACCTGCCTCCACCCCATGAGCCACTGCAAGACATGCCAGCTGGACATGTCATGTGCCAGACATGTCATGTGAAGCCAGGGCAGGCAGGGAGCCTTACTTAACCCTGCTGAGCTGCCACCCTGGAACCACATGAGGTAAGTGGCACCAGGCCAGAGTCTGCACCCCACATTGCAACACCCTGCTACAGCCATACATTCCTGTCCTGCCATACAATTTTCCTACCCGAATGTGGCCCTTGAGCTAAAATGTTTGTCCACCTCTGTACTAGTGGCTTCTTTCACTGTAGGTGGAATGAAAGAAGGAAGAATGACCTTTGTATATTTTGGAGGCAGTGGCGCAGGAGAAATCATGATGGTCCATACAGTCCCAATGCTAATCCTGATGAGAGGACCTAGTGTTACTGTATGACAGGATATATCCTAGAGAAGTCTAGAGCAGCTCAAAACTATGACAATCAAATTCTCTATTATCTTTAGAATGAAGAAATATATATCTTCACTATGGATCCATGGGTTTGTGTTTCTCGTGGGCACAGATTAACTTTTAATATAACATTTTCCCTCAGACATTCCTTAAAAGTTACTTTTCCCTACATCTAATTTAAATAACTCAGATCTAGCCAAAATGGCATGAATACAGCATAGAAGGGCTGAGGGGATGGTTCATATATGGATTAGGTTTATGCTAGGATTCAGGGCTAAATCAAGACTTGGTCTGGTGGTCCTGGAAGGCTCATAAGTTGTTTACACAAGATTTCAGTCCTAGATGATGAATACCCTTCAAGATAATGTGTAGTCTTGGTTACACCAGAACCATAAAATAGGCCTGTTCTAGGTTTGGCTCTTGGACTCCTCAGTTTTCTGAGTTCAGATGTAGGGATCTGAATCTCAATTTCCACAAAATTTGAAAGACTTCGGAAATCAGTTTCTGGCTTTGCCTCTTTTCCTTGAGAGAGTGAAAGAGTTCATTTTCAAAGAAGTTATTTTTACCTCAAATGCTACCATATTACTGTACATCTTGCTAAATTTACAAAGATCACATTTCCCTGGATAAGGGTGAGAGAGCATTATATGATGATAATATATGTTTAAATTAAAACAACATGCTCAAGGAATACATATATATGATGACGCCCTCCTAAAATTTACTTGTAGCTGTGTTTGTGACATCTGGCACCTAGCTTGAAGAGCTACATCTAGTTCTGTAGAAAACAGGTTTTCATATTATTCAGCCAGACAAACATTCTGAGAAGACTTCATGCAAGAGTGATGGAATTCATACTCCTTCCCTAGTGGTGATATTATGCATCATTACTTAAATGTGTCTATTCTCTATTGCCTCTGTGCCTGCACATTAAAAAAAAAATTCTCAAGTCTCCTCCACAGGACTTTCAGGGATAAAATACATCTTAAGACATGTGATCACATGGCAGAATGCAAATCTTTTTTTAATATTGTTTGCAAAATTGACAGATCTACTTAACAGAAGCCATTAAAATGTTTACAAAGTAGGAGCTGCTCTTGTAAAAATACAGCTTTTTTGACATGAAAAATAAACTAGTTGATAAATGCAAGATAAGCCATTTGACTTCTTCTTTGTGTGCTCTGCATGGTATGCACAGCCAATTCTGTAAAATCTGATGTTTACAGAGCAATCCTAATGTACAATCTCCTTAGGCAAAAGGGACACAAGAAGCCTTTAAAACGCTGAAGCAAGCATTTAATCAGAGTTCTTCATGCTGATCTTTGAAAAATTCAATAAGTTCAAAAAATGTAACTCCCTCTAAAGATAAAATATCAGTTTTTTTGCTTCAGGAGTTGCAAATATATACCAATGAACTCCCAGTGAACCAGCCAGACTTTGGCCACTGTTATTTTAAAAAATAAACCGTAGGTTGCTCAGAAACAATACAAGCACTCAAAAAATACAAGTAGTTGGTGAGTAGAAGTGTTACCATAGAATAATAGCTCAACTAGTCAACACATATACACTTCTTTTGGTACCTTTAGTCAGTTTCCTTTCACGTGGCTAGCTATTTTAATGTTAATTACACATTTCTTTATTTTACATGCTTGTTTCATAGTGAAAGTGAGATTTTACATATTTTCCTAAAAATATAAAGGAGCTAGTTACGTGCAAGTAATTACCCCAGAAGTGTAGTACTGACTATGACCATATGTGTGTTACACAGCTGTTCCACCTTGATTCTAATATAGCTCTGGTGTTAGAGCATGTGAGGGTATGCATAAAGTCGATAGGTGACATTCTAGCACCACTGAAGTTAACGGAAGTTTTGCCACTAATTTCATTGTAGCCTGTATGTGTGTGGTGTGGTTTTGTTAATTAATCACATGCATTTATAAGATGCTCCTCACCAGAGCATCTCAAAACTATTTACTAAATTAATTTAAAAATATATGCTGATAACAGAGAGTATCTACTAGGCTACTCTAAAGCCTTGTTAATTAAAAAGTTGTTTCCCAAGTGACAGTCCAGGAGCCACAGAAAAGCCAGACCAAAGAGGCTGTGATCCAATATGACAAGATCAGGCTCTGATGGATTGCCAACTGGAACAAATTCCGCAGGCAAGCATCTACCATTGCAATGCCCTCCCCGGCAGACACTCTGACTTCAATTTTATGAGCAGTCTCCTGACAATAAAAAGGCCTGCATTTCCAGCTATACTTTTGGTAAGTCTTGCAAACCATGTGATCATCTAATTATCTTGACCATGAGCAGATACACATTTGTCAATAGTGGCAACGCATGCTATAAGCTCTGCTGTCATGGTATAACATGATCAACATAATACCATTATTGTTTAGTAATTATAGCAGGGGATAGGCTTGCAGGACTTTTGGGTTTTATGCCTGATACTGCTATCGACTAGACAGTTTTTCTTACTCATAAATGGTATTTCTTTGGTGCACAAGATTAATCTGTAACTGGAAGGGATATAAATTACAGACTCACAAGAATATTAGGGAAAGACAACCATTTGAGCATAGAAGATAGACCAGTTTGGCCAAAGGCTGTATCAGTAAAGGTGTAAATGCATACTCAGTGTCTTAGGCTATGTCTAGACTGCTGCTTTTTTTTTTGATAGTTTTGTTGGAAGAGGCTTTTTTTAAATTTGGCCCGTCTACACTGGACCAAATTTTGGAAAAACCTCCTCTTTCGGAAGAGCCCTTCTTCCTCATGGAATGAGGAAGACAAGGCTTCTGAAAGAGTGCATCTGCTCTTCCATAAAAAATGTCAGAAGAGCAAACACGTTCCCCGGGCATGGCGGAGTTTTTGTATCCGGGAAGAACTCTGTAGTCTAGACACAGCCTTAGTGAAAGTTGACACGGAAGACTGGACTATTCTGCTTTGTTCGGGTCCTCATACCCTGCTCATCACTACTATAGCTAAGGGCTTGTCTTCCCCACCATGCTACCACAGTGTCACTGCACTGATGGTAGCACGTCTGATAAGATGTACGGTGTTGATGGGCGAGTGTTCTTTCATCGATGTAATAGTTCCCACCTCTTGTTGAGAGGTTATGTTGGTGGGAGAGCATCTCCCATGGACAACGCCGTGAAAACAGCAATTTATATTGATATATCTTTTGTTGCTCGGTGTGGGGGATTTTTTTTCCACATCCCGGAGTGACATAATTTACATCAACTTAAGCAATATTGTAGACAAGCCCTAAGTCATGGTAGATTGCAAACTTCCTCTTATTGCTATTCTAGGGAAGCATTGCCTTTCTCAGCCTAGGAGCAGAACTGCTTTCAGAACCTTATAAGGTGCCACAGGACTCCTCGCCATTTACTATGAACCTGAGGCTCTTCTGGGCCCTTGATGTACTGGCACATGAAAGTAGACAACTCTTAAATGGAGAGTCGTGTACCAGTCTCCAAGATCCAGAGAGGGAATGATGGATGCTGGAGTCCTCAATGTTGAGCTGTCTCAGGTCCAGGACAGGTCTGAGACCTCCCTTTGCTTTTGGGATTAGGAAATAATGGGAGTGGAAACCTTACTCATGTAAAACATCCTCTCTGACTCCCAACTGAAGCAGAGATTGAATCTCCTGACCCAGAAGTACTTTGTGAGAGGAGTCCCTGAAGAGGAATGAGGAGGGAAGGTGGAAATGAGAGGAAGAAATCCACTGGCATGTGTATTCCACCTATACAGTGGTCAACAGCTAATGGCATGTATGGATACAGAACCAAATACTGAAGAAATGGAAAAGGCAGTTTGCAAACAAAGAAAAACTGGGCTCTGGCATCCTGGGAACTGGTAATTTCTGCTTCTTATGCCTCTTCTTAGGCCCTGGGGATGGTGACTGGTGCTGGGACGCAGGCATGGTAGGAGGCACACCTCCTGGCAGTTAGTGCTGAGTTTGACTGACTTGTCTTAGATGAAGGTCTCCAAGTCACCTCTGAAAGTAGAAACTTTAGCCTGGTTTCATGATCTTTCCTCGTGCACGGCTTAAAGTCCCTGCAGATTTGGCCACACACCCCAATATGAGCTTCTCCAGGACATTTCAAGGAGCTTGAGACTGGGTTGCTCACTGCCAACCACCATTGAACTGTGACTCAATTTTAACTGGCCTCTCTGTTGACACTCGCCAGAATGCAAACCAAGCCTTTCTTTACGGCTTGTAGCACAACATTCTGTATCTAATTTTGTCTTGAAAAGGGACAATTTCCTTTAGCCATTTTGTCCCCATAAAACATCCGTCTTCAACACTACTCCTGAGAGATTGGTTAGTGAAACAGCCTGGACTCCAAATTCCCCACAAGAGTGAAACCTTGGTGTTCTGCCTCATACTTATTAGTGTCTCTATGTCCTGGAATTGATGAACCCCAGTGCAGAAGAAACAGGTGCAGTGTAAAAAACCAGAAGTCAGCAGAGGGAACCACCTTGAGATAGGAGACCAGCAATTTGAAGAGATGCATTTTTCGGTGAAGAGAGGAAAGGCGTGGAACACCTAGACTTCTGGGTTTACATTGACTGTTCTTTGACAAGAAGGCTCCCTTTTGAGGTTGTCAACTTGCAGACAATCATGTCCAGGTGGACAAGGTTTTGGGATGGCGCTGCAAAATTTTGGAGCAAGTTTATAACTAGGCGATAACTGTTAATTGTGTCTCAATCTCTCAAAAGGAATGATGACAGATGGCCTAATTGTTAAGATACTAAATCACAACTCCCTGTTCCTGGAAATGGGTCACTAATACTGTTCTGAACTATATTTAAATTCTAGGTGCCAGCAAAACCAAAAGGGATATTGCAGCACTCAAAAGTACAGGCTCCTAAAGCAAAACTGCATGCACAATTGACTTTGAGAGGCAATGAGGACATGTAGGTACCCATTCTCTTTATTCTTTTGATATGAAGAAATTCCATGGGGAACTGGCTCCAATGTCTGCACAGGCCGACTCTATGTTGAACATCTTGGTGGCAACCATAAGAAGTCTAGTCAGGCTAACACAATTCCAAGCAGACCATTTCTTTCAAACAAAATAAATTAAGCAGCCCCCCTAAATTAATTATCTGAATTGATGCTAGAGTTATTGCGGGTAGCAAAAACCCTTGGGACTGAGGTCACAGCAACTATGGCAAGGAGGTCTTGTATTGACTTTATCCCTTGGTGCTTTTGTCCTGAGAAACAGCAAGAGAGGGATGGACAATTTTGAATCAAGAGGAAAACAGAAGAAAGTCTACGAAAACTTGCACTGCTAATGAACCCAGTCCCCTCAGCTAAAAATGATGAGACTCCATTGCTGCTGAAACAGAAGGAGGCAGCCTCTAATGCCAAGGATCCTGAAGGTAAAAATCACATTATGTGTGTTCATGTGCCCTCAGACCTCTGCAGCTGGAGACAACCCTTTGACTTGGAGGGACACTTTCTTCTTTCCTTGCTTTATAGAAGAGACATATCGAAAGTTACCTCTGCATCAGGAATGAGCTCTATTGGTATATTCTTTGCACTTCCTGTGTGGCAAGGCAAGCAATTCAGGGCCTGATTAAGGGGATCAAGGCAACTACTCCAGTAGGGGAGAACCATTAATTTTCACTTAGTGGACATTTCTCCCACTAATGAAGAGTTAAGCCAGATGGCTCTGTGGGCTACATTAAAACTCAGTGGTAGACCTGTCTGATAGGAGATGGAATCTTGGTAAGCATTTTGTAGATACCGAGACACTCAGCAAGGTGGAATTTCTTTTTCACATCTTCAGTGAATTCTGTTGAGTAGGAAAAAGGGGGAAAAAAGCAACAACTCTGAAATCTACTCCATCAGAGCTCTGGCAAAGTACAGGGAAATAATTCCAGACCCTTTGAAAAAAGACTGAGAGTCTCTTTTAATGTGTAGTTTGGTGTTGCTCTCTTTAGGAAGAGGAGACTGACTCCCTGAAAAACTGGCTCCAGATGAACAAATCTGAAGATTTTGTGCCAACATTGTATTACACTTGTGTTACATGTAAGGCTTGTCTATGCAGGGAAATTAACCCTAATAGTTCTTGCGGAACAAACTATTGTGGAACAGCTCACTGGGTGGACACTATTCCAGAATAAAACTGATTTTATTCCAGAATAGTTGCTCAACATTCAGGAATAAAGTGACTTTTTTATTTTGGAATAGAGTGTTCAGGGCAGTAGATATTCCACATCAGCTGTCCAGTCAATTTTCTCATCCCAACAAGCCTTCTGTATGCAAGGAGAATGAAGCATCTATTTGACACCACTAGATGCTATTACGTAACCTTTGGGGCACTGGGCGGAAGGGAATGGTATTATTGGGCTTCTCTTCCTCAAAGCTAATATGACTTTTTCAGACAGGGAGGTAGAATCAGATTTAACAATTTAGTGATATTTTGAAAAAGAACAGGGTCTTGCAAAGCAAACTATTTTGAATACCTCCTTTCTGATGCTATTACCTGAAACATTAGGGGCTTGCCAAATCACTATTGTCTGAGGATGGTGGACAAGTGGCTGTTTAATGCTCAGGATCTTGTCACAGTTACTCCTCAAATAAGTGACCCTTATTTTTAAAGAAAGATTATCTGTAGAAGCCAATGATGGAATATATTCACCCTTTGCTGGCAAGACACATAAGGATTTATTAATACATATCTTTAATGTCTTTGATTTGGCTGAGGGAGAGGAGATGTTGTCTAGTTGGACTCACTCTGCAAATGCAAGCCTTGACTATTAAGGTGTAACATTCTGGAAGGACTGTTGAGGAGGAACACCTCCATCTTCCAACAAAGACCTTTTGAACACCAGCATGACCTTCTCATTCCAAAAAGACTTGCCGTTCTTTGTCAGGCAAAACTTTAGCTATGAATCTGGGGCAGAGTGTTTATAACAGGTGCTAATATGGATAGGCCTGACAGAACCGAGGCTGGTTTATGCTGCGCCTCATGCACTACAAAAAAAAATGACAAATCCTTCTGTTTTCCTCCAAGCTTTTTTATTATTTTTTTAAATTTTGCTGCTCTGAATACCACTGGACTATCTACAACTGGGAAAATTAACATTCAGAATGTTTCCAGAGTATGTAACTGTCAGCTCAGCTTGTGCTGTTCAGTTTGGCCCAGTACATCTTGCTGGCTGATAAGTAGTGCAAGGTCATTCACACTGCCATCCCCAAATTCCTGCTGTTTCATTGGCTGCTCAGTTCTGTTCAGGTGTGATGTGAAAAAAATACCAGTCAGATAGAAACTGACCTGGTTTCCTGGGAAAATCACTGTATAACAACAACTACAATAGTAAAGCCATCTACCTGACAAGATAGTGTAGTGCTTAATTAATACACAGACAGCACTTTGAGATGTTTAGATAAAAGATGCTATGTAGTTGAAGATTATAATTACTTCCAGTAACAACTGTTAAGTATTAAAACAATCACTCCAGATTGCCACAGAACTTCATCACATATGCAAAAGCAGTGCCAGCAATATACAGTTTGTAAGATTACCAACAATCTTTGGCATTTTCCTTGCTTGCCTCTATCATTTAAGACACACTGGAATTGATGTTGCGAAGTGCTTAGTGCCCTCAATTCCCTCAGCACCCAAATTTGGTGTAACATAATCCCGTGCCCATGTGGCATGTGACATAGCCCATAATCCCATTATCTAATTTGAGCAGTCAGATGCCAGGTTCCTTGATCTGGTCCTCATCAGTAAATGCCAGATTAGAAAAACCTGAGAACTCTAAACCAAAGTTGCTTTCTCATTTTATACACTGTACATCTTGCAAGTGCATTATGCTTTCCAAAGCGTTTCAAAAAATGGTTAGCATACACAGCACACAGCTGCAGACTATACTTAGACGTGTGTGACAGAGCCACAGCTGAACTCCATGGAAGCGTCTCATCTGGAACTCCAATAGAGAGAGCGAGAAAGCTGTCAGGAGAGTATTCTCTAGGACAATTCTTTCCCAGCCCTGGTCTGAAATAGGATATATACCCATCTTTTTGGGGTAGGAATTTGGGAAGGAGTGGGTGATCGTGAGGAGGATGTATTTTTACTGGAACAATTTTTCCAGCAGGATCTGTAGTGAGGAACCTTTTTGGTTCTGAGATGAGGCTTCTTTTTGTCCAGGGAAAGGTAATTAGTTTGAAAAGGCACTGAGGTTAGCTACCTTGACATTTCTCTTAGTGAAGTCCCAATGTAACATATTCTGCCTCAATGTAGTTGATCCAAGGTCTATGTGGTAGATCTCAACCAGCTACATCACCACCAACTTGGACTGGTTACACTGAGGTTAAAAAGTGTTGACTATGTTTTCATTACAGAACAAGTTGAGATGTACATCCTGGTAAACTATGCTTGGACGGCTAATGCTGGTGTCTCTTCCTAATGCTAAGCCTTTAATTGACCTGCATTTTCATTTCTCTGTCAAGAGCTCCTAGAGTCTGCATAGGCCATTTATTCATGCTTCTCCCTAGGCTTTGCAGAATTCAATTTTTATTTTGCTAGGATAATATCAATGTTTACTTTTAAGTATTTTTATTTGTATCCATTTAAATTCGTATGGGAGGGGACAGAGAATTTTTTAATGTTGAGGTTCAAAAAGTTTAATTTCTTTAACTGTTAAAACACAAATTGTTGCCATCACCTATCAAAATGTACAAAGTAAATATCCTTAAATACAACTCTAATAAGCTCCAAAGTAGCATTTTTCTTACTTTGCCTATTTGTAAACTTAGGTTATTATCAATGGAAATAATTTTCTGTGTCAGTTTGTGTGTGTGTTGTGAAATTGACATTTGCCAATAAATGTAATCCTGCCAACCCTCATTATCTGTTTAAGTGAACACATAAAAAATACTCTAAAAAGCCATTCTAGTTTACTGGAAAAGTAGATTTTTATATATTGATGTGATTAGGTGGGTCAGTGTGCTGGAGGCTGTCTCATTTGATCCCTAGTACAGCACCATGCATGGTGCTGCTGCTTAATAATACTGTAAAGATCATACAAGACAGGCTTTCTTTTTCCCATCTGCAATGTTCATCTGAATTTTATACATTTACCTACCAAGATATTTGGGCCCTGATGCTGCAATATATTGTACATTGTGAGCTGATCCACTGGAATACGGCCCCAATAGAAGGAAATGGAAGTTTGCCTGGGTGCAGCAAGCCAGCTGCATGCTGTATGGTAGATTACAGTAGTATTAGTTCTTTCTGAAATTTTCACTATATTTTGGTGATTAGCGTTTCTATACATATACTGTTTACTCTGAAGAGTTGGTACATTTTCTGATGAAATATTTTACGAGTGTTGTCACTATGTACTATATTGTGGAAGCTCCAAAAGTCCTTCATGGCTATCAGGAGGGTAATATATTTTAAGAGACATCAAAGATTTAGCAAACAAACAAAAAACCAAGGGAATTTAAAGGAAAACTAAGTCTGTATGGGACACGTTCTCTTCCCAATGAACACATATGCCTCTTAAAATTAACAGGAGTTCTGTACTTAGGAGAGACTAAAGGTCTAATTTAAACTAACGAAAGCCAGGACATGTAAGACTAGTATTCTGTCCCTTTAAAGATTTTTCCCCCATTCCACACCCATATGAATTAAGAATATTCTCAGCTTTTACAGAGACTATTGTAATTGAGCTGAAAATGAATGCAAGCAGTTTTGCCTCAGAAAAACAAGAAAGTACTTTTAAAATAATTTGTGGACTGTAGTTAAGTTTTTTACTGTTTAACCCATGAAAATGACATTTCTGATTAAAATTTTCTCCTATTATACAGCTGCCTTCTAAGGGCAAAAAGAAAAAGCTAAACAGTCAAGATGTGCCTGGCCAAATCGTTAACACACCAGTGCACATATTTAGCTGACAACTGCTTGAAATGTGAACCATTTGCTTACCCTTTCTAGTTATTTCAAAACTGATTTGGGCTTAAACATCTGAAACCTACAGGTGTTAAAATTCTCCCACTTGTCAGCAGCGCTGGCCTTATCAGACATGGTTTCAGGATGTGGTCAGACTGGAAGAGATAACCAACGACCCCACAGGTGAAACCCAAAGAACAACCTAGCCCACCTGCACCCCTCAAGGCTTATTTAGTGGACCTGTCCTTCAGAAAATAAAATTCAGAAGGGGAGTAGTTAGAAAGCACCCAAGTTACTAAAGCAATTACACTAAATGCACTGAATTTAATTTGATAATTCATGGTCACAGGTCTGAAACCTTTAACATTTAACCTTGCAGCAAATTAAATCAGCTTTCTGATCAAGTGAAAAATTGTAAGCTATTGAAGTTTGAGTGTGCAAAGGATAGGGTAATTAAAAGAAGCCTTTAAAAAAATTAGAAGAAAAAATGTAGTGCTAGGCCTTCAACCGAAACAAAACTAGCCTGACAAACAGAATATCTGTAGCAAAACAGGAAGCCATCATGGTCTCTATAAAACTAATATATTCGCAGTGAGTGAATCATACAGAAGGATAAACTAAATGTAGTTGAGATATAAGCAAGCCCAACTCCTGATGAATTCAATGAGCGTATCTCCATACACCAAAATTGAATTTGGCCTGATATGTTCTGTAATTCCTTTCAAACAGTATAAATAATATATTTGATTTTAAATAACACAAAAGTGGAGGCATGTGCCTTCCATATAAGCGAACCTCCCCCTTTGTTTCACTTTTTCACATTAATGCAACTTGTACTAGTAACATACGCTATGCCAACATATATAACATGTTAATAACATGGTAATTATACACTGTGCAACTCTCTGTAGAGACACAGTAATTAAGTGGTACATTGCATAACTGAGAATGTATGGGAGTGGTGTATATTATATACACATTCACACAGCACGCACACATTCACTGTCACTTCACCTTGGATTCGCTATTCAATCTCTGCTAGACAAATTCTACACCGAGACAAAACACAAATGCATTTTCTAAATGTATCTTAAGGAATTAGGACATAAAAGAGGTTGGAGTATTAGACCCTGACTTGTTTTAAACATCACTATAGAACCATGACTGACAGTTAACAATTTACAAGAAGGGTGTGGCTATGAGAGTCACTGAGGCAGATATAAGCACAGGTTCTCTCTGATATGCACTTATGGCCTGTCAGTCATTCTCTCAAGTGCTTTGTTGCACAGACATGCCAATAACTAATATCACATTCTATAGGTCTAATGCCTAAAGGCCTTTAAAAGACTATGCAACCGTATTAGCATTTGAAAACCCCTGATTAATGAGGTTTATGTGCTTCAGTTGACTTTTCCCCCTTGTAAAAGCATAATCTTTGACTGAAAACATGAACACTTGGAAAGACGGAAACTATTTTGTGTATAATTTTTTTAACGGGTTAAATATTATATTTGAAGGAGGGAAAACAATGCGCATCTTTGTTTCTGAGCCATAGCTCCTGCTCTATTTCTAAAATGTAATGCACTGTCTCGTACACAGAAAATGTCAAAATAGACTGCTCGCTTCAGACCCGATTTACTAGCCCATACTGCCTTTCCCTCCATCAACTGAGCTACATTTTGCCACATTGCATAGTTCAGTAACAAACTGGTATGAGCAGTGGAGCCAACTGGGCAAGACGGGGGAAGGGGGTGACTTTGGGCGTCTCCTAAGCAGCCCTCAGCACTGCCCAAAACAAGCTATGTGGGGCTCCGGCAGCAATTTAAAAGGCAAAGGGCTCCAGCTGCCGCTGCAGTAGCAAAGGTGGTGGCCAAGAGCCCTGGGCCCTTTTGTACTGCCATGCCTTGGGGCAGTTGCCCCCTTCGTCTCCTTCCTCTCCACCCCCAATATGTGGGCCTTGGTATGAATGCTACTTTTTAAATCAGACCAATACATATGCTGTATTCTAAAGTGCTAGTCAGGAAATATTGCACCCATTTCCTAGCCTTTTAAATACAACTCTGTCCACAGGAGCTCTGGTTGGAGAGGCCCTCGAAAGTTTGAGACAAAATGTCCCAGAAGCAGCTGGAAGTCCCTGGCACTTGGTTCTTCAGAATGTAATGGGGAAGTTAGGAAGGGAAGAAGTGGAGTGCGAAGTGGAGAGGTAACAAGAGCTGCAGCTCTTATGGTGTTCAACCCCTTTGATGCCCAACTTTCAGGATGGGAGCCCGGTAAGAGCCAAGCATGAAATCTTGGCTCCACTGGGAGTTTTACCATTGACTTCATTGGAACCAGAATTTCATTGCAGATGAGCAAATCTGAGATGTTTGTTTCAGATGAAATATCGACGGATTGCCTTTCTCTCAGAAACATTCAGTTCGTTCTGAATATTAATAATTAGCAACCTCTTGGTGAATGGGCCAAATGTTGCCATTAACTGGAAGTCACCAATAAGTGAAAGATAACCTGTCTCTCCTTTCCATGGTGAGTGGGGCCCTGGGATCACCAGCGCGCAGGGCACTGCTGCTAGGGTAGGTTGCAGCCTGGACAATGCAAGAACAGGTAATCTGTGAAGCTTGTGGGCCTCAACGCTCCCACTCCCCACAGAAAGCCCTGGCATCCTGGCTGAGTTGCTCTTCCTGCCCCCACACCTGGCTGCTGTCCTGCCTACCATCTACTCTAGGGAATCCCAGAGCTTCTGCCCCTGGCAGCAGCCCCACAAACTTGGCCTGCCCTGGGGCATTCCACATGGAATGGAGGTTCAGGGGGGAGGAACTACAGGAAAAGAAACTGTCCAGAGCCAGCATGTCTGCTGGATATATCCGGATCAATTAACATCATAGAGAATAAATATAGTGTCAATCCCAGATAAAATATTCCTGTTAAGCAATTTGTTGTTCTTAGGTTGTGATTAAGTGGCATTTACTGTAAAGCAACCATTGTTGTTTTGTCACTTTTGGGGGGGGGGGGGGCGGAAGGAAGACAATAAAAAGATTGTTCAATGAAGGAAGCCTTCCCTTATAAAGTATCTTTCCACCTATGAAATTTTCCATCACATCCCCACTTCACTATATATAGCCTTATTGGCTTCCCTTCTTCCAGCCCCTTACTCTTTCATGTGGACATCTTTCTCCCTATACTGACCACATACCTATTTCCATTAAACCCAGAAGGGTGGTGGTGTTCCTCTGGATCACTTAATTCTATTTGTTTTCCTGTTCCAAATTTGCTTTAGATGAAGGAAATCCTTTCTTCCCCTCCTACCTTGTGTTAAAAAATGTGCAAGGCATTTGGTTTGCTTTGCCTGTAGGCAACCACTCAAAGTGCAGGAAAACAGCACCGTGGAATGCAATCAGAGGAGCAAAATGGAGGCAGGTAGAGAGTGGGAAGGAACGAACAGGCTTGAAGCATTTTTCATTCAGCTAGGGCATTGCTGTGTACTAGAACAGGATGGCCAGCTCACACTGTTTCAGACCTGCTTCACTTCACCCATGATATTACCTCTGCGGCTGCGTCTACACTGGCATGATTTTGCGCAAATACTTTTAATGGAAAAGTTTTTCCATTAAAAGTAATTTGTGCAAGAGAGCGTCTATATTGGCATGTGCCTTTGCGCAAAAGACCAGGAAGAGGATGGTAGCACAGCCAGCTGTGACACTAGAAGCCTTTTCCAACTTCTCTTGTTTTCTGGGTTTTTTTAAGCTTCTGGGAGTTTATTATTCAAGACCTATTTACTATTAGGGTATGTCTAGACTACATGGCTCCATCGATGTTCACTCGACATAGGAAAATGAAGCGGCGATTTAAATAATCGCTGCTTCATTTACATCAAAATGGCCACCGCGCTGTGCCGATCAGCTGTTTGGCAGCACAGCGGGGCAGTCTGAATGCGCTGCAGTCAACAAGGGAAGCCTTTGTCGACCACTCCGGTATGCCTCGTGAAACATACCGCCACAGCGCAGCGGCCATTTTGATGTAAATGAAGCAGCAATTATTTAAATCGCCACTTCATTTTCCTATGTCTAGTAAACTCATCTACATGGCTCCGTCGACGGAGCCATGTAGTCTAGACATACCCCTAATGTTTTCATTAACTAACATGGTTAAAACAATGTTTATGACAAAGAGTAATGCATAGAGGAATAAAATAATGCTACAGAGTGTAGGCAATAAAATGTCAATAGGAAATTTCACTGATGTTTGGCAGCCGCAGGGTAAATTCTCAAGGGATATGAAGTAACTGACAACCACATAATCCAAATAAACAGGGAATGATATACAAGCCACTGTATAGCATTTTTAAGAAGAGTAGATTAAAGAAAAATAAAATAGAATATAAAGAAGAATGTCTTCAAATTTTTAACTTCAGAATATGTTCAAGAAATGTACTCCCCGTGTTTAAGACGTAGATGAGATTTCTCTTTCAAATTTCAGTGAACGTACAATAGGCTGGTCTCTTATTTATAACAGAAATTTTTTTATATTTATATACTATGAAGACTTTGCTAAGAACAGCACCAATACTTTTTTCCCACCACCCAAAATGAAGGGACAGAATCAGAAGATGTTGGAAAACATCTTTCATAATCAAGAAAATATGAGATGATAAACTTCTGAAATAGTGACATTAATAGAATAAATTGCCTGAAAGAATGTGGTCACAGATAAGACTGTGATCAAAGTTATACAGCGTAAGTGGTGAACAATATATGCAGCTCTTGATGGTATTTTTCAGTGGATAACACTGAATTTGCCATTACTAGAGGTATGGGAGAAGATAAACAAAAATCTTCCTGCTTAGATGCTTATCATAAGAGCATGGATGTATAAAATATCTAATCTGTAAATACTAAAAATGGTAAGTCAAGCAATATTCACAATCCTCTGTACCTCACAGATGGAGAGAGGCAAAGCTAAATCCAAAAGATCTCTCAAACAATAGATTCCCAGATCCTTTAGAAACCCAAGCGACACTGTCTGGAATACTGACCTGATCCAAAACTCCTTGATATTAATAATAGGAGTGGTTTTTTGACCCAGAAATAAGGAAGGAAAAAAACCTGACACTGGAAGTATGTGGTGAAGGATTGTATTCAGGACCAGAGCTGGTTAGAGAATTTTAATTGAAACAGTTTTCTGCAACTTTGATAAAACCATTTTTTTGTAAAATCATACCAATTTTAACATTTTCTGCAGAAAATGTTTAAATTATAATATATGTATGTGTCTAGGACATTTTTGTTTTGGAAATTTTTGTTTGAAAACTTATTTATGGGATTTTTACAATTTTTTATTACCGTTATTATTATTTCATTAGGTGTCACTAGTAGTGCATAATATGACGTCATATTATATATTACTACTACTGACTTGGCATGAAATAATTTAAAATTAATAGAAGGAATATAACAATGAAAAGCCCATAAAATAAATGCTCAAATGAAATTTTCATTTTAAAACAAAATTATGAATTTCAAAATGTCAAAATAACCTGTGAAATAGAAATTTCAAGTTTTGACCAGCCCTATCTAGGACTCATTTGTAAGTAAGATGACATGATGAATGGACTTAACGTAATCATACAACCTTTACATATAAGCAAAGGGCTCCACATCATACTGTTTGAAAATAAGCAGTGGTGATATTTGGTATTTCTAGGCCCCCCAAATCTGTTATCAGATCTGTGTGGACAGAAACCGTTCTTTTGATGTTGTTGTTGTTGTTGTTGTTATGGGAGTTGCTCTGAAACTTTGGGGAGTGATCTCGCTAAGTGGAGTTCAAAACTTTCAGAATTAAGCCATTCATGAGCAAACTGGCTTCATCATTAGAAAACACGTCAACGAAGAGGGTGGCAAGCAACATGGAGAGTCTATTTAAAGATCTATTCCTGTGTAACCCTAAAATGAGCCTTTATTTGTCATGGTGTGTAGTTGCACCTCATGGTGAAAGTGAATAGGAAGCTGTGGAATAAAGATAACAGACTTCCCAGAAGTCTCTCTGGCCTCATGTAGTAAAGATTAGATAATAGTGTAAAAGAAATGAGGGATTTCAGAAATCAGAAGGATTTTGCCTTTCTATACAGTTAACCTATGACAAGAAGGTTAAAAAAATGGAGACATTCAATACAACAATTCAAAATAAATATGAATGGAACTATTATAATGAATAATAATTAATATTACAGTAGTGTCTCCAGCTCATAAGCAAGACTGGGGCTCATTATTTTAGGCACAGTACAGACATGCAGTAAGAGTTAATCCCTGACCCCAAAAGCTAACTATTTAAATAGACATGGCAGATGAAGGACAGGAGGGGAAGAGACTTGCCCAAGGTCACACAGCAAGTCAGTAGCAGAGCTAGAAATTGAACTTAGGTTTCCTGAGTCCCTGGCCAGTACTGTATTCACCTAACCATGCTGCCTCCCATTGAACTGTAAGGCAGAAAAGCTCCACACTGTGACAACGAACAGGAGAATAGTTATTGACCTTTAAAAATATGAAAAGGGAGAGGTGAAGAAAATTCATTCTTTGTGCAAACTTTTTGAGGATTCAGGTACTTCAAAAAGAAATGTGAATGTTATGGACCAAATTCTTCAGTGATACATACATTGTGCAACCCTGGTGAAGTTAATGATGTTTATGAAGTATAAATCAGAGCAAACTATACCCCACATACTTAATAGAAACAACATCTTTGTCAGGAATAGGGTAAGTGTCTGCCAACTGGTGGCTAGACACAGGAGCTAAGTTGATCAATTAAAAGCATCCCCATCTTGTGACTGAAGTTTCCACATGTCATCTGTGCATGTTATGTCACAAAATAAAACAAATAATAATCACTCTTATTTAGAACCTCCCCTTTAAGGACACGGATATAGTGTGTCCTCTATACAAGAAAATTTAAGGGGAGTGTAAGTGAACAATACATAAGTTTAAAGGAGGGTATCATTTAGGGCAGTGTTTCTCAACCAGTGGTACAAGAGTATCCTTAGGGGTATTCAAGAAAAGTCTGGAGCATATGTCAACACAACTGAAATTTGGAGAAAACAAAATTTTTGTTTTAAGTTTTACAGCGCTTGATTATTTTTGTACCATTTACACGCAAACATGTCATCACCTGCCCAGCTACGATTAAGTTGTTTAAACAAATGTGTTGCAATGGTAGAAAAAGTTTTTGTGTGTCTGAAAACTGTAGGTACTGGGGGTACTTATACTTTTTTTTGTTTTGAAAAAGGGGCACTTTATAAAAAAAAGTTGAGAAACTAATTTAGGGGAAGCTGAAGGCCTGAAATAGAAACCGAGGCACTGAGAGGTTAAGTAATTAGCTCAATGTAACAATGCATTACGAACAGAGTTTAGAAGAGAACATAGACTCATGATTCCCACTCCCTTCCTTTAAGCAGAAGGCTATGCTGACTCCGATTGTCTCAATTGAGACTGAAGCAGGCACCTACACAGCAAATCTCCCATCTCAGAGGACACACCCCACTCTGAGCTAATCAACAGGATCTGTGTTAAGATTCTCCTAGCTGGATACTATAGTTTTATATATATTTTATGGAGACCTTTGCTTATTTGCCAACTTCCCCCCCTCCCCCCAAAAACCCCCCAACTCTGCAAATTCTTCCATGAGCATCTTGTAGCAAGTATATTTTTGGTCAAATTATAGAAAGGATTATGAGGGCATTGGTGGTTCAGTGGTAGGATTGTCATCTGCCATGTGGGAGGCACATGTTCAATTCATAGCCAAGGCAGTGCCTCTTTCAACCTGTGCAGCTCCTTGTCAGAGAATGTTGTGAAGGCCAAGACTTCAACAGTATTTAAAAAAGAACTAGACAGTTTTATGGAGCATAGGTTCATCAATGGCTATTAGCCAGGATGGGCAGTAATGGTGTCCCTAGCCTCTGTTTGTCAGAAGCTGTGAATGGGCAACAGGGGATGGATCACTTGATGATTCTCTGTTCTATTCATTCCCTCTTGGGCATCTGACATTGGCCACAGTTGGAAGACAACATACTGGCCTAGATGGACCTTTGGTCTGACCCAGTATGGCTGTTCTTATGAACAAACTGAACTGTACACTAGAAAGTTTCAACAAACAAATTATACCAGTCTGAAAAACAGAAACAAAACACCACCACTAGAAACAGCATGGATTAATACATTATTTTGGAAATGGAACTGTCTCAACCAATCAGAGAGAAGGGATAGACACTTATTTCACAATTATGCAATTCCCTATGCTCAGATTGTTTCGAGTGGGGGGGGGGGGGTCTAATTTGCATAACAACTACAAATGAGATTTCTCCGTAACCATGTAGAATGTGAAACCCTGGCACGACTGGCCAAGCACAGTGGCAGGCTTCTCACGGTGACTGTACTTTCTGATTATTTTTAATCCGACTCTCAAATCTACCTCTTTTTCCTGCCTCAGTGTGACTGTGAAAAAGTGCACTCTGATTATGCAAAACCCTCTGCTTTGACTTTCTACGGTCCGCAAACCCCACAGTCTACGTATCCACCACCACCACGATGCCTTCTTCAATTGGTGTCTTTCTTTTACGCTGTTCATGACACATAGTCCCAAATATCAAATTCAACTTAATTTTAAAGGAAATCACTATCAGTGCGGGGGAAAAGAGGTGTGGCTGGGGACTAAGTCTTCCCGTGACAAGGAAAATTGAGCAGGAATGCAGGTGCTGAAAGGTCTGAGACTAGATAGCATCAGAAGGTAGAGGAGGGCAGACAGGGGAGCCAACAGGATTGTTGGGCCCCTGAGTAATGTTTGTGGGTAGCTCTGTGTATGTGGAAGGGGTGGGACCTCAGGCGGAAGGGGTGGGGCCAGGCCAGCCAGGCCCTAGTGTCAGCCAGAGGCACAGTGCTCTAGCCATTGAGATCTGGGATATTCTGATGCAGGGCTCCCTCCGTCTCTCCTGATGTTATGGTCTAGATAGATAAATAATTGGAGTTGCAGGAACAGGGGGGCTGGATCCTGGGTCTGCCACATGAGTAGTCTAACCACCAGGCTATAAAGTCATTCTCAGTCTCTCTCGCATGCTCTTTCTCTCTCTGGCCCAAGTGACGCTTTGGGAGTGAGCGAGTGAGAGAGAGGAGAACATCCTACCAACTGGGCGATCTTCCTCCTCCAGCTGTGTAGCCACATCTCACTCATTTTGCAAGGTCAGGCCTAACCTAATTACTTATGAGAATTCAAGCCAATATGATCACCCCAAATTCATGCCAAGATAAGCTTCATGATTCTTTATACCGATTCACGATAGGAAAGATAGAACTGTTGTAATGTCTGCGTATGGGGGACTTCATGTATGAACCGGTGCTAGTGATGGGGGTGTTTAGAGACAGTGGAAGAAGAAGCTCTCTCACCCTAATCTGCTTTCTCCTCACTTTCCAGTGGTAAGAAAGAGAAGCAGCAGCAGTAAATTGGGTAGGTTTGCCATTGCCACCCATTCCAAAATTATATTGTGGGCGTGTCGCTATATGATGACATTGCATCTTTTCATTATAATGTTGAGACACCCTGACATTTCATACAGCAGACACAAACGTGTGTGATGGTCGATGTTGCTTCATGATCTGCATTTAAGATTCAAGTCAATAGTTTAAAACTAGCATGATTCAGCACTAGCTTCATCGATGCCAGTGACTCCTGAAGTCAGCTATGAAGACTGTTGTGGAAATAACATTATAAAGCATAAATGTTTCTAACCTGCCCAGGGTCAAGAGGCTAAATGTTCTGAGAAAAATACGCAGCTTGAACTTAAAGGGTAGAAACTGTAGCCGAGTAAAAGAACTCCCTTCCATTGCTGTAAGATGGCTATTGCTACTGTTTCTAGAGCTCTGTTATGATCACATGACCCTAAGATTTGCGACAGAGATGCTTCTGCAGAGACTAACTGATGATACAGCATATTCAGGGAAAAAGACATTTTCAGTGAACGAAACAAAATATATAAAGGGGAAAGGTTTTAGTTTAAAGACAGAATTGTCCCTTGGGTTGAAAACATGACCTCCGGTGACCTTGTGTGTGACTTAGGGCACTGCTGGTCAATTTTCCAACCTGCAGGGCAATAGTTTTTCTCTCAGCTCCATTTACTTCTCCTTCTCTTTCATATTTTGGCCAGATTTGATGCTCAGGAAGGTAACAGGTTGATAACGTTGACAAGTGCCAGGTGTACTATCAGTGCTAGTCAATCTGCTCTATGTAGGTTTTACCAGGAACATCCCTCCTATGCTGACACCAGCCCTCTCCTGAGCAGAGACTTCCAACAGTGAAAGATTATGGCACATGCTGGTTTTGTTATACTGACAAACCTTCAAATAAGGACTAAGTTAAGACCATCAAACGACTTTCATTTGTGATGTGTCTGATTTTCATCTCCACAGGCGAAATGTTAGTGTATTTACCCACTCTTTCACCTATGTCCCCTAAAGGGAAAACAGCCAAGACCTCCACTTTGCTATGGGCTTCCCATAGCATTCAAGACAACCCTAGGCACAGAGTGTGAGAGTCCACAGTCTTTGCTTCCAGTAATCACCATAAGCAGAGGTTGGTTTTTTTTTTTAAGTTCTCTACTTGATCTGCTTCATCAGCAAACAGATGTACAAAGACAAACTGAATGGTTCTGTTTAGAAAATGTTGACATCTGAACACAGGAGAATCTATAGATTCTTCTTCCCTCCTAATCTGCCCCTGGTTAGGGCTAATATTTCCTTTTTTACCCCTTCCACCTTCTGTGCAGTGAATATTCATCTGACACATTTGGTGGGCAACAAGCTAACACGACCTTTTCTGATATTACAATTTTATGTACATGGTTGGCTTAAAACATCACACATTTTATAGTTGTGTGTTCCAGAAAAACACCTCTTCTTCAAATTCCTCAGCTGACATGTTACCTCTGTGATGTGTTACACCCTGTCACATCATGTTACATTATACAGAGTAAACAGAAGAAAGGTTATAACCTTGGTGTGCATACCAACTGCCATGCAAGTATGTGTTTGCTGGCTACTCCTTTTATATATATGAATGCGCTCTAAAAAATACTAAAATCAGAGAAACTACAGCCTTGAGGAAGGAGCTGAAGTACATCACATGAACATACAGACACACACCTACTGCTAAGTAGACAGAGCATGGAAAGAGAATCTCACAAATGGTAGAACACTAATATCATTTTACATATACATAGTAGATTTTATCCAGCAGGTACAAAGTAGCTGACTGTGAGCCAGATTCTGGCTGCTGCGTACACATAAAAGCACAACTGAACCTGCAGGGGCATAAGGGGGATACTGTGGACTATTTTTGCTCTGACTCTGGATTCCCCACCCGTGCCCAGATAGGTCACTCCATAGGTTCCCCAGAGGCCTCTGACAGAGGGAGCAAAGTGGGCAGTTGCCCTGGGGCCTGATGATTCAAAGGGACTGGGACTCCTGGCTGCCACTGCCACAGAAGGTTTGGAAGTTCTGGTCCTTTAAATCGCTACTGGAGCACCACATGGTGCACTCCAGACAGCTCTCAAGGCTGGCTGGGTGGATGTGGGGGCCAGTGCAGCATGCTCCAAGTAGTACAGAAGGCTGGCTATCCCAGCCCCACACCTTCCAGAAAGCTGCCTACCCCCTCCACCTTGCCCAGGGACCCGATCAGTCTGTTGGTCTTCTGGCTCCCCATGATAGGAGTGGCCTCTGGGTCAGGAAATACAGTCTGCAGGTTCTACACATGCAATGCTGAGCCAGCAATAGCAATTATACACCTCGTGCAGGCCTGGTGTACATACCCACAATCGGTATATCTATTACATAAAAACTGTTAGAAGAGCCCTATTAAGGTTGCAAAGTCAAGCACTCGAAAGTTAGGAAATTCCAGAATTCAGTTTGCTTGTACAGTCCCAGTCTCATTGTTCCAATCATCCCTACCCCTAGCTACCACTCTACATCTCTGTGTCCATCTCCCTCCTTTGCATTCAGTTCTGGTTTCTGTCCCCTCCTTGAGTCCTTGTCCCAGCCTACCTACGTTACAGATTATGGTGTATGGATGTTACACAATAGCTGGCTCTTCCATATTGCTGATTTTTTTCTGTCTGAAATACCATCCCATGAAGACAAAAGCAACAAGCCTGGCTAGCCTCAAAGTTCTTGCCATCTTGGATATAGTTGGCAAATACCATACCAAGAATATTACAAATAAAATGGGAATCAATTCATTTAAAAATCAAGATCTAAAGTTGAACCGTCTTTTAATTTCATTTGATAATTTGGGTACTGGCACTTTTTAAAAGTAAGTTACATTCCATAGCAAACATTATGTCACAATAGACAAGAAAAAAGTTAAGGAATGTCATAATTATTCTAAAAACCTGACTGAAAACTATAAATCTCTTTCAAGTTCAGGTACACAGAGCCTTGTGTAGACCCTCTGCAGCTAAGCAAAGCAGCCAGTCTTTGATGTACTTATAATTATTAGGGGCTTAAGATTATGTCTTTAGGCAACACTGCCTAGCAGTAGGAAGGTATAGATCAAAACTGACATCATGACACAATGAAGTGAAGGTAGGTGAAGAGGAGCCAAAAATAGTTTGGCATAACTATATACTTCAAGTAAAACAAGGATCTGGTGTGATGTTGTTCAGGGACAATGCAATAAATAACGCAGTTAGTGACCAGAAACACCACAATATTAAGAGATGAAGATTTATTCTTCCCTAATATTGGTGAGAAATAAAAATGCAAGTAACAAAAAACTAACAATAAAATGAAGTAGAACAAGCAGCCAGTCAATTTACAAAATGATGTAAAATACATTGCAACAACAATTATTTCACTGGGATTGGTCCTGCCTTGGGCAGGGGGTTGGACTTGATGACCTCTTGAGGTCTCTTCCAGCTCTATGATTCTATGATTGTATGAACAACGAGGGTCTAATGCAGGGGTGGGGAACCAGAGAAAAACCAAACAAACCATCATGGGTGTGACCCCTGACTGAGAAGGAGAAAGACATCCACATTCCCCTCACACACCAGAGGCTAGTGGGGCTCAAGATTGTGTGCTCCAGCCCAGCAGTGGGGGGAAGAGGGGGAGAGGGAAGGAGAGCCAGCATGGGCTCTCCAATGCTGGGGGGGAGCCCTGAGCCCCGGGGCCCAGATCCAAGCAAGCTGGGGGCCACATCTGGCCTCTGGGCCTGCAGTTCCCCACCCTTGGCCTAAGGAAGGATTGAGAACTAGAGATGCAGTAGGGCTTCAATCTTCAGGGCACTGAGTACTCCCAGTTCCCACTGAAATTAATAGGAATTGAGAGCCCTCAGCATATTGCAGGATCAAGCACCTCAGGTGAGCATGTGAGATTGTTACATGCTATAGTCCGAATCCAGTCTATAGAAGTAAATGGGAATTTTTCTTGGACTCCAGTGGGCTTTGGATCAGAACCCATGTGTGGTAATATGTAAGCATCATTAAATGACTGAAAGGGATGACAAGGAACTTAATAATGAATGCATTATGCCTGGCACAGTATTCTGAAAAATCACATGGTGGAACTCTTTTCTCACTATAGATTAACTGCCAGTTGGGTGTGAAAGGAACATTTTGGATCCAAATTGATATTTTTTGCCTCCCAGGGGAAACTATCATATTATTGGAATACCCCAAGCAAGTTATTTCGTTCCTGAGGATCTGACTGACTTATACTGGGATGCAAATAAATGAACATGAGCCTGGTTTTTAAGTTGGAGGCCCAAACTTTTCAGAACAGTTATGGACATCTAGTCCTTTGTCATATGAAGGCCAACATGGGAATATTCTTAATTGGCCCAATTAGATTTTGCTCTATGTTCACTGTATAACACAACTTTATTTTGGATAGCAAACATTATCCCCAAACATCTTACAGCAGCATGAAATAATGAATATGAGAAGAGGAAGAATGAAATGAGGAGAAATGAGCTGGAAAGACAATGAGGCAGGTGGACGTGAGAAAGCTGTTCCAGATAGGAGGAGTTGCAAAAAGAGAATGCTCTCTAACCAACAGTAGAGAAGGGATTAAAGAAAGCCTATTGGTAGAAGAATGAAAGGAATGATGAGAAACAAACTATTAGATAATAATAATAAAATAATAATAATAATAATAATAATAATAACAACAACAACAACAGGAACAACAACAGGAACAAGAAGAGAAAAATTATGAAAAACTCTAATTCAAAATTAAATGGTTACAGTATAGACAACAATCAATCCTATTGATTATTAGAGCAGTTGGAGCAATTTCTCATGATATGAATGAGCGATTCAAGAAAACATTAGGAGTGCAAGCCATGCCAATCAGTGACCTCCAAAACACTGCTCTTAGACAGTGGGAGTATTTCAAAGAAAGTAAAAAAGAACAAGTGCACTTGAGTGCCTAAAATGCAGGAATTCTCCGAAGAGTTAAACAGAACTGCTGGCTACTCAAACTTACAGAGTCAGTTCATGATCAGGATATATCGGTGACTCACAGAGATATATTTTAGTAATAGAGAGCTAGCCGTGTTAGTCTAATCTTGCTAAAACAAAAGGAAAAACTATGTAGCACTTTAAAGACTAACAAGATGGTTTAACAGGTGATGAGCTTTCGTGGGCCAGACCCACTTCCTCAGATCATATTCTGGAAGAGAATTGGTATATATGGTCCTGCCAATTCTCTTCCAGAATATGATCCGAAGAAGTGGGTCTGGCCCACGAAAACTCATCACCAATAAACCATCTTGTTAGTCTTTAAAGTGCTACATAGTTTTTCCTTTTGTTTTAGGGATCTATTTTGGACTTTTTGACTTTCCCTTTTGGTGCTTAAAGGCCATTTGTTTAAAATAAATTCCCATGATGTAATACTGATACAGTAAACTAATAATCATAGAATACCAGAACTGGAAGGGACTTCAAGAGGTCATCAAGACCAGTCCCCAGCCCTCACAGCAGGACTAAGCACCATCTAGATCATCCCTGACAAATGTCTATCTAACCTGCTCTGAAATATCTCCAGAGATGGAGATTCCACAACCTCCCTAGGCAATTTATTGCAGTGTTTCACCTCCCTGACAGTTAGGAAGTTTCTCCTAATGTCCAACCTAAACCTCCCTTGCTGCAGTTTAAGCTCATTGCTTCTTGTTTTTCCTATCATCAGAGGCCAAGGAGAACAATTTTTCTCCCTCCTCCCTGTAACATCCTTTTAGATACTTGTAATAACACCAACTTATTCGTATATAGCTTTTTTCATCAGTAGATCTCAAAGCACTTTACAAAGACAGGCTAACACCCAGTCTCCAGATAATTAGAAAAGGAAATTTTAAATGATTTTGAAATCCCAATGGAGCCAGTGGAATTCTCTGAGAATGCGGTGATCCGCCTGAGCTTCTTTATAGGTGTGGGAAGGCAGGTGACTCAGTCTCCTACTATGGTGTCTACAAGAAGAAATACCTCAGTATTTCTGTATCACTGTATCTGGATATTAAGAATATTTTTTTTTAAAGAGCAAAAACTCACATGTCTCTCACGTCAACTAATGGACTGCTGAGAAAGTCTGCCCCAAAGGCCTTTTTAGAACAGTGGAATTACCACTCCTCCAGTTGTGTGATTAGGGTACCACTGTTAAAAATGTTGCCTAAACATTAGAGCTACTAATATTTTAAATTTAATTTCTAAGTAAAGGTATAGTGCTTCGCAGTTTGCCTTTGAACTATGCAGCATTTATCTGTCTTTCTTGTCACAACATGAATTCCTTTTGGGGGAAAGCTATTGATTTGAAGGTTAAAATAAATTCATCTTACTGGGCCCTAATATAATTTGTTGGAAGCTGGCCTTGGGAAACTTTCTGACATTTTACTACATATGCTCTTCATTGGGTATTCATAGTGCAGTGATGATTGAATGGTTGAGTTCTTTACTTCTATCATCATTATTAAACATGGCATTTTTTAACACATTGTACCTTGTGAGTTCTTTATAGCTTCAGAGCTGAGCTTTACATTAGCAATCTATAGTCTACTGAATTAAGCAGATGTGCTCTTCTACAGAGGAAAAACAATACCTAGTTATTTGTGCTCTAGTAGGGTGTGTACAAATACTAATACAAATCCTCTGCTAGTAAGCCGAGATTTCTCTTTACTAGACATTTTTAAAAATGTCTATATTGTTCCTGTCAATACAGCTAACTGGGAAGTACTGAACAAGCTTCAGGACAAGGCCATAGGGAAATCACTGAGGTTTTGCCAAAAAGCTTGTGTTAAAGACCTGCTGGGGAAGTAATTCAACAGAATTTAACTGTGATCCAAAAACTAGATTAAGGACAGTCGTAAAATCCAGGGCCACCTGTCTCCAGTTCAAATTGGAGTTGGAGAAAAGGGAAGGACTTTGCATTTCTACTCTGGGAAAGTGTACAGTGCCATTATTTTGATCTCATAATACCACAGGATGCATTCTCATAGGATTTCAAACATCAAATCCGTTGAGAATGCTTTCTCTTAAAAAGCTTTTATCGAATTAATCTAACAATGTCTGTTTCGGCCCAGACCAAGGGCAAGGAATAGCAGAGAGCCCAGCTGACTCCGTATACCCCTCCTCCCCCCCCCCCAAAAAAAAACCTTGAGTAAAACTAGCTGTGTTCTTATCTCCTGGAACACAAAGGAATGTCAATGGTTCTACAGTGTTTTCATTAAAATCACCAAGAGATTCTTATTGGCTGTAGGATCCTTCAATAGTTATTTCTCGGATATATGCATGGCAAATACTGACAATATAAGGAGCTCAAATACACTAAAAATCCAGAAATTACCTCCTTTGCAACATTAAGTAGAGTGACTACATTTCCCTATGCTGAATATGGGACACTTGGTAAAATTACTTGTATTCAGGTGAGTTCAATGGCAATCAATCAGAACTATGCAGTGCAAATGTTCAAATTAACATCAATTTGACTGAGCCCCTGTTAAACATAAATACTGCATAGCTGGGGTCTTTCTATTTACCTTCTTACCTTTAAGGCGTTCGGGTTCACAGCAGGAGAGGGACCCCCCCTGTACCTGCACACCTTTCTCACACAGAGGGTTACCAACCAACCTGACCCTCCCTGGCTAGCGAGCTCCACCCTCCTTGCCTGGCTGGGCCCCAGGACAGATCCATCTCTCCTGGTAGCTGGAGCCTACGCAATAACAGGGGACATGCAGGCTCACTGGAAAGGGAATGCACTCTCCAGGGGGGGATATGGAGGAGGAGCGGGGCTGTGGAGCATGAAGCAGCGAGAGGCAGCAAGAGGGGGAGCACGTAAAGGATTGATGGATGGGCAGCAGAAGCAACAAGTAACTAGCAGACATCTGGCACGTGCTCACACTCACCAGGCATTGCTGCTTGCTGCATGAATTCTGTGCCAGCTGGAAATGGGATGTGAGGGCAGGGCCCTGCTGGCTGAGAGCTAGGCCCTGTTGGCTAGGATGGGTTGGGGCTAGGAAGTACATATTACATAATGTGGATGAGATTGGTACAGAGATAACATGTAATTGAGAAATAAATGGTTTAGGGGAAAATATTATTTAGGGAGGGAAGGGAACTCATTCTGTGGCCTTCATGACACATCCCTTGATATTACCATCACTTTCCCTACCTTTGCATACAATTTGGGCCCATGTGCCTCTGTGATATACCACTTGCACATCTCACTGTTTGCTTTGGTTGCTGCCTTCCTATTGAAATTCACAGTGCAAGTGAAAGGCTTGATTTAGGAAGCCTCAAATGCCCTTGAAACAGAGCAGCAGAAGAGAGGAAAGCGAGTGGAGAGCACAGTGATGGCACAGAGAGCCACAGGGAGTGGGAAACAGGATGAATGAAAGGCAGAGGTGAAAGGAAGCGGGTGCGCCCAGATGCACAGCTCTGGCAGGAGCTGGCTGAGCTGCAGCAAAAGCCAGCAGGGAGCTATTTAAAGAGCTGGCAGGGACCCAGGTTGCAATAGGACAGGACCTGTAAAAAAATGTTAAGTTACTTTCACTGCTGATGAAAGGTCCGGGGTTACAAAATGATGAAGAGGCAAAGTAGGAGGAGGGAAGAGAAAACAGACAAGGGAGCTGGATAAAACCCTGGTTTCAATAAAAGGGGCCTGGACACTCAGGCTGTCTCTCAAAAATGGGGATCACAATACACTGGGGCAGCTGATAACTTAATTTTTCTATGCACACTTCAATGAAGAAAGTGTCTTGTGTATTGCTGCAAAAATGATCTGTAATGAAAGACTCAGTTGTAATACATGCCTTCCGAGAGGCAGAGTTAAGATTGTTGCTTGCACTGTAATTCTGACGCTTCCAACTTTTGCGTGATTCGCTTCTCAGAGGTAACGTGGCATTGACACTGCAATTTACACATCAGGGGGTGGTTTATTTGGCTTTTGTTTATGAGTGGTTAAACAATGCCCAGGCCTCATAAAACCTTTTTTGCTAATGATTCTTCCTTCCTGCATCACAAACTTAAAATTAAAGCAGAGTAATGCAAAACCAAACAAAACCCACAACTCATTTTTCTAGTACCGAGGGTCATAACCAATTCCGGGACTCGTAGAAAGATTCTCACAGATTCCAAGAGCAAAGGAATCAGGCCCTCAGTGCTCCAACATGCTAAGCTACAACTATCATGGGGGCCTTGGATTTACTAAATATTTTGAACCACCCTGATATTAATTATTCAGAAAACGACAACATCTTAAAGACTGCTTCAGATAATGGACTGATCTTTTTATTAGTCACAGTGAAGAAGTTTCAGGCTCACTGATGCTGGGGGGAGAGGGGGCGGAAGGAAACGCAGTTGCCTGTGGACCCCGCAATACAAAAGGGCCTGGCGCTCCTGGCTGCTGCCGCCGCTACTGCAACAACAGCAACAGCCAGAGCCCCGGGCCCTTTAAAGTGCTGCCAGAGCACCATGTGGTACACTGAGAGCTGGGGATGGGGAAGGGGGCGGGGAGAGGCACACTCTCCCAGCGGTACTAAGGGCTGCCTAGCCCCAGCCCTGCTCCTTCTGCTTAAAGCCCCACCCCTTCCAGGCTCACGGAGCAGGGCACCCCATCGCTTTCCTAGGGACCCAGTGAGGCTGTCAGCTGTGCTGAGGAGTTTACTGTAAAATAATAAGAATTAGCACTTACAGAGAGAGGGCTTTCCATGAAAGACTCTCAATATACTCTCAAAGCTTTAATTTCACCTCATAAAATCTCTAAACATTGGTATGTCTGTTTTACCGATAATGAGAGTAAGGTGCAGAGAGATTAAGGGCTAACTGTGTAGCACTGAATGTATGCAGCCGCATATATATATGTGTGCAAACATGCAATGTATCCATGCAAGTCAGATTTTTACAAGCCCATGTAGCTCATTAGGCTTTGAACTAGCACACACATATAAAAATACCTGACTTGCACGTGTACATTGGCATTGCATACATAATCGGATATGTACAAATGTAAACTCAAAGTAATAATCCTCTAATTTTGACAACCTTTCCCTAAAAAAAAATTGCCAGCCTGAAACTTACATTTTCTGACCCCCAAAGCCTATGTCTTGACCGCAAGATCATCCTACTTTCTTGTTAGGTGACAAATGAAAAGGATCACAGAAAAACTCGCACAGCAAAGAAGTGCATTGGAATAAGGAAAATGGGTATTACACATAGTACTCCTAAAAGCTCAACCTTTTTCTCCTAGGGTATGTCTAGACTACATGCCTCTGTCGCCAGAGCCATGTAGATTAGTTTACTAGACATACCCAAATGAAGCGGCGATTTAAATAATCGCTGATTCATTTAAATTAAAATGGCTGCTGTGCTGAGCCGATCAGCTGTTTGTCGGCTTAGCGCGCTAGTCTGGATGCTCTGCGGTCAACATCAAAGGCATTTGTTGACTGCCCCGTTATGCCTTTTGGGATAAGGTTTACCGGGGCGGTCGACAAATGCCTTTGATGTCGACCGCGAAGCGTCCAAACTAATGCGCTGAGCTGACAAACAGCTGATCAGGCTGGTGAGCACTTATCTCATCTGAGCACTTCCAGAGCCTCCCAACGAGAAGCCTGTTGTCTTCACTGGGACTTCTTGTGTGAGCTAATGCTTAGCAGGCTGAGGAAGGGCTCCACAAGCTGGTATTGAATAAATAAAGTTTACTTGTATGAATAAGGATTCAGGATCAGGATCCTTTATGCTACTCTCATTGCAATGTGCATAGCATTCATCAACCCTTTTTCTTATTTTCTATAAAACCGGTGTTTTACTCTTTTGCTTAGCAGCCCTCATGCTGACACGATTCTCGCTTCTATACCCAAAGGCAAAGCAATGCTGTTTTCATAAGCTTACCTCCTTCCCCCTAAATAAAAACATCACCTCCTTTTCCAAGAAAACAATTCAAATTAACCAATAACCCCCTACAAGTAGAACATTGTGGTGATGCAGAACAAGTATTGATTCAAACAAAAGGGTTTTTTTTATAAACAGCCTTAATTCTTACCAACTCCAGTCGTTATTGATTCTGCATCAATGTCGTTAGCTTTTTTCTTTGCCACTTCAGCTAGTGCCAATTCACCCTTATCTACCGCAAGGTAATGGATGTCCTTTGGAAATAAAGCAAAATAAAAGATTAATCTAAAATGAATCAGACAAGTAACAAAAGAGATTTTGAAAGAAAGAGACTCTTTTCTTGCTTAGATCACCAACACAAATGGAACAGATGAACCTACTGTTATATTTTAATTTTCTTTGTACTATTCTTTCCCTATGCAAATTTTCTACCCTACTCATGTTGTTGAAAGCAAGGTCTCCAGTTAATAATACATAAAAAACTGATCATCCTTGAACAGATAAAAGTGAGCCTGACAACGCTGCATGAATAACTGAAACTTTAGCTGGATGCTTCCGAGTCTTTGGTGCAGCTGGCCCTAGCTGCTGCAACATGAACCGAACAGCGATTGGATGGCAGGCGGTGTGGCCACATTGTGTACATCTAACCAAAAGCGTGGGACATCTCTTGAGCTAATGCTAATGTCTGGAGTGTGATGGAGTTTTTTCATTTGGTATGAGAGTTTTCAGATAAAGCTCTGATTGTTCTGTTGCACTATAAATTCTTTGAGATGTGGATTCTCACTGCAATGATTTTGGAGATACTGAGATTAATAGTGCTCAATGACTTGAACATTTTAATAGATAGGGAGACTTCCATGTCCGCTCAGGGTTTCATGGCCACTATGATACTCATATGTTTAATTGCAGAGTACTGGAGACTCAATTCATGGATCAGAGAGCTTTCTAATTTCCCCATGTCATGGGTCCTTCTTTGCCTGCTGTAATTCGAGGTCAGTGTTTATCTCTCCTCAAGGGAGAGAGAGATCTGTTTTGATGGTCTAACCTTTGAGGGTAGTGCCTTTACGACAGAGATGTGCACCACCAGCCTGGCAGTTTTGCTCACTACAGTAAATGAAGGGTACTTCCTTGTAACTGAGGATCTACAAGGTGGAAGCAACCTATTTACACTCATGGGATACGCCAACCAGTGCTGCTCGGATGATGCAGGTTAGTTAGCCATGCCCACACTGGAGGGTTTACATGCTCCTTCTTGTTCCTATCCTCACGATTCCAGAGTGTTTAAGAGAAAAATGGCACTCGCATTGCCTCAGCTCCTTTCACTGCCTCGTTAAGTACGTGTTGTGAATAGGACTCCAAGGAAGAGAGGAAGATGGGTGGGGAGTGTGAACATAGAATCATAGAATACTAGGACTGGAAGGGACCTCGAGAGGTCATCGAGTCCAGTCCCCTGCCCTCATGGCAGGACCCAGTACTGTCTAGACCATCCCTGATAGATATTTATCTAACCTACTCTTAGATGGAGATTCTACAACCTCCCTAGGCAATTTATTCCAGTGTTTCACCACCCTAACAGTTAGGAACTTTTTTCTAATGTCCAAACTAAACCTCCATTGCTGCAGTTTAAGTCCATTGCTTCTTGTTCTACCTTCAGAGGACAGGAAAAACAATTTTTCTCCCTCCTGCTTGTGACACTCTTTTAGGTACCTGAAAACCACTATCATGTCCCCTCTCAATCTTCTCTTTTCCAAACTAAACAAGCCCAATTCTTTCAGTCTTCCTTCATAGGTCATGTTCTCTAGACCTTTAATCATTCTTGTTGCTCTTCTCTGGACCTTCTCCATGCAGAGTCCATCTTGAAAAATGTCTGTTACAAGTAAGTAACCACAGAGTGGCTTCTGCACATTCCCACTTATAGGCCAGACTTATAGGCTAGGTGTTCTAATTAAAATGTAACTGTAGGACTACATTGCCAAATTGAGCATCTGACCTAGAGGCTAGATCCAAGGCATGCTGCTTTGTGAAAAGTATGGATGAAATTCCAAGTGGCAGCTTTCCAAAGATCTATAATTGGCATAAGTCTAAGATATGCGGAAGATGCCACCTTAATCCTAGCAAAGTGAAACTAAATTCCCTGGGGAACAGGTATTGAAGCCAAAAAAATATGTCTCCTGAATGAAAGAAGAGTCTAATCCAGTGGTTACCAACCAGTAGATCAGGATCTACAGGTAGATCTTGGAGCCTATGACAGGTGATCCTGACAGGTTTGGCTGGGAGACTATCAAGTGTCGGCACTTCATTTGCCTGTCTAAGCACTGTCGTGCTGTTCCTGCTCCTCTGCCTTGGAGCTGCCTCCCAGCTGTGCAGGGCACAGGAAGAAGAGGAGGTGGTGCTGATGTCAGGGTGCCCCTCCCTCCACTCTGTCTCCCATCTCCACGGGGGAAGAGGGAAGGGGAAGGGATGGAGAGAGTTTGCTGGCTGCTTTTTGGAGTGGTGCAGGGCCAGAGTAGGCATGAGTCTGCTTTAGTCCCCTGCACCATCACCCAGAAACCATCTGTGGTAAGCAGTGCCCAGCTGGAGCCTGCATTCTGAACCCTAGCCCCAGTCCTGAACCCCTCCTGCACCCCAAATCACTGCCCTATCCCTGAGTCCCCCTGCACCCAAAATCCCTCCCACAGCCTACACCCTGAACCCCCTCCAGCACTTCAACTTCCTGCCCCAGGCTCAGCTCAGAATCCTCTCACACTCCAAGTCCTTTAGCCCAAGATCAGAGTCCGCATCCTCTCCCCCTCTGCCCCAGCCTGATAAAAGTGACTGAGGATGGGGAGGATGGAGTGAGGAGGAGCAGGGGCGCGGCCTTGGAGAAGGTGTGGGCAAGAGTATTTGGGTTTCAGGTGGATCCTGGATTGTATTTAAATTGAATAAGTGATCTCATGCTTAAAAAGGTTGGAGACCACTGGTCCAATCCATCTATACAACAATTGTCAAGAAAGAAGTTGTGAATTTTTATTTTCTGCTCAGGAAAATAGGAGAACATCTACAGTTCTCTGTCCTATCTAAAGAGTAAGCCAAAGCACTGTTTACTTCTAAATCATTTTAGTAATATGTGCGGCATGGCTTTCAGCCCTATGGAAAACAGAGTTGTTTTTTTGGGGGGAGCGGGGGGAAAACTGAAAGATTGAAAGATGAAATAAAGAACATTCTCCCAGAGGTTCATAAGGTTGTTTTATTAATTATGTGAGAACCAAGTTAAGATCCCATAGTGGAGGGAGACCCTTCAGAAGAGATGGATAAGTAAATCTATTTACTGACTCATGTGTGACAACTGACTTATTGTTAACCAGTGTAAAAACTAGTATATTTGATAAACAGGATAAAGCCAGAGTAGGAATTCTGAGATTAAGTACACTTTGGACTGGGACTTATGAAGGAGGTATGCTATTTTCAACTGCCCACATACAAAACACATTTTAACACATACCATTTTTAGTAGCTTCTTTCCTATAATTAAATAAAATAGTTTGTATGTCAGCTGAACATGAAAGTTTGACATTATTAGAAATGTATTGCCCATGCAGTCAGCTAGAGCAGTGGTGCATAACCCTTGGGGGTTGCGGCTATTTTCCCGGCTCGGTGCCCGACGTACGTGCAGCTGGGGGGGAGTGGCAGAGGCCGCAACAAAATGACCGGAACTTTTTTTTTTGCTCAACAAAAATTTTTCTGGCCCTGAGGGTTGCTAATTAAAAAAGGATGAGCACCACTGAGCTAGAGAGATCTAGGGTCTGGGTGACAGACTCAACTGCTCTGACAGGTCAATAAATCTAGACAGGAAGGGTCTTGAAGATCACTGTCAACAGGTAGAGAAGGACTGGGAACCCTTGTTGCCTGGCACAAGGTAGGGTGATATAATACTGCTGTTGTCCTGTTTTATCTTGTGTATAACTTTCTGCCAGGGAGGAAAAGTAGCCAAGAACCCAAAATTTCACAGCAGGAGAAATGCATATGAGATCAAATGACAGTCTATCCCAACTCTCAAACCAAAGATCTGACACCTCATATTTATTTGGTGCTAATAAGTCTATGGTGAGGTATTCCCACTGGGCAGAGATTCCCTGTGCTACTGATGTCATCAGGGAAGATTCTTGTGTATCCACATTGACCCTGCTTAGCTGATGTACTAAGTCATTGTTCTTTCCTGCAAATAGAGTGCTATCAGAATGAGTAATGTGCCATTTCGATAATAGAACTTCCCTGGAGAGCCAGGGAGAGTGGGTTCCTCCCTGCTTATTTATACAATAAACTGTGATGGTATTGTCTGTGGCCACCTGAAGAATCTTGCGTTGAATGTGAAGCCTTTAACGCCCAATGAATTTGAGGTTTTTGTGGATTCTTGTCTTTGGAGTCAATGACTTCTAGCGCTGAAGGTGTGTCAGTGAGCTCCCATTCTACACTGGATGTATTCAGAGTGACAGTCCCTGGTGGAGCTGGCAGGATGAACTGTACTCCCTTGAGCACATGTTGAGGTTAAGCATTTTTGTCGGAATGATTAGTGTTTGATATATGCTGTTTATGCTATATCTGTAGTTGGCAAACAGCCAGCACTGAAGGGTTCTCATCTGTAGATAAGCATATGGAGTGACATAGGTTGCTGAAATTAGAAGACCTAGTATTAACAGGTAAAATATTATTGCCTGAGATGATTGAGACCTTAGACTATGTATAGCAGTTGGGATGTTTCAAATTGAAATATTTCTTGAGGAAGAAGAGCCCTGTTTAATTGATGAAGGGTACTGATTTAATGTATTCTAGAACAGATTTCTTTTGATTTATCAAGAACCTCAGATTTTCAAAAAGGATACAAGTATGAGAAATGGCTTTGCAAAAAATGTTTTTCTATTTTTTTTAATTAGGCAAAGGCACAAGTAACGATAAACTTGTATCCCTTTCCTTCTCAAGTAAGCTACTGAAAGGCAATCTGAATATCCCGAAGGTGGTAGACAGGCCAAAGGGAAGGACTTTGCATTGACAATGGTTGCTTCCTTCTGTAAAACTGAGGTATTTGTGATAGAATTTCTTGATGATGGCATTTAGTTTCCTTAGACCTATGACTGATCAGAGACAACCATCATTCTGGAAATCAAGAAGAATCTTGAATAGAATCCTTTCCTTCTGAATTCCATTTGGACTTCTTCTACCACTCCTGTTTTGAGAAGAGCCAGACTCTTTGATTTTACAGGCTCTTGTGAGAGGGGTCCATGAATAAGGACAGGAATGGGGGATTGAAGAGTTTCAAACCATGTTGGATGCTCACTGTGGATTATTTAAATACCTGCTTGCTCCCAGAGAAGCCCCATGGTAGGAGAAATGGCATAATCAGTCTCCAGACAGGAGGAGTTGGGCACAAAGAATTTGTTTGATTGTAGCTGTCAGGAAAATTGTCAAATGTGGGACCTGGGGCTTGATCTTGAAGACATTACAGAAAGTTGCTTGCTTTCTGGTTTTGGTTTAAAATTACTTCTGTGTTGAGAAGAGAACTGTGGTTCTCCTTGGATGCTTCCGATACTAGTGACTCCTTTAAATCAGGGGTAAAAGAAGAGGAGGAAGGCATGGCTGCTGTCAGGAGGGGCAAAGCAGGCAGTTGCCATAAGTTTTGGCAATTTAAAAGAGCCCTGGGCTGCCACCACTGCTACTGCAGCAGCACTAGCAGCTGCAGCCCTGGGTTCTTTAAATTGTGATGCAGTCTGGGCAGCACTGAGGACTGGCTACCCCATCCCCATCCCTTCTGCTTGAGGGCCCGCTCTTCCAGGGGCCCAGAGCAGAGCTCTTCCACATTATCTAAGGAAGATCTTCAACTTCTGCTTTGCTTTCTGGTGGCAGTCCTGACCACTTAAGACAAGCTGTCATGAGTCTCCCTTTGCTACCCAGTGTGCCACTCTGTCTGGTCAGTTTGAATGGTCTCTTTGGCAGGTATATACTATGGGGGGGAGGGGGATTGATCTAAGTTATGCAACTTCAGCTACATGAACAGCAGAGAAACAGGCTCATCAATGAAGGGGGGAGAGTGGGCAATTACCCAGGGCCCAGCAATTCAAAGGCCCTTTAAGTTGCTACTGGAGCACCATGTTGCACACCTCAGGCAGCACTAAGGCTTGTGGTGGTAGGGGGAGGGAGGGGAATGCACAGCTACTCTCAGCCCCGTCTCTTCCAGGAGTGCAGAGCTGTCCCCCACCCCGCCTTGCCAGGGGCCCACAGAGGCTGTCAGCTCCCCTGTATAGCTAAAGTCAATGGACTTAGCTCTACTTATGATGGTGTCGGCTATGGTACATTGACAGCAGGCATTCTCTCATCAACTTTGTGCTTCTCAGTGAGGTGGATTACTGGAGTCAGTGGGAGAGCAATTGGCAGTCAATTTATCATGTCTATAGTAGACACGATAAATTGATCCCTGCCGGATCAATTGCTCCCCCATCAATCTGGCTGGTAGTGAGGACGAGCTCTTTACAACATACACACTCTCTGTTTTTTCCACTATGTGTATCTTTAATCTCAAATTCAGCATTATAAAATTTAGTGTAGCTTGTGTAAGGAGGAGCCTTCCACCCAACTTTCTCTGCCACACCCAGCTCATTCTCTGGGCTCCCCTCTTTGCTTCCTGTTCCTGCCAATTATATATTTTCCCCTTGTTGAGTTAATTACCTCATTAACCTGACTAGCCTGACCATTGCCAACAAGTGTCAAAAATCCCCTCCATTACAGGTTAATTCATCCCAATTAAGCCTGTGATCTTCTCTGTTATACAATTAACAGTGAGAAAACCTTCTTAGAGAAGTGGCAGAAACAACAGCTCTCACCACAGAATGTGAGGAGTCAAACATCACCTTCAAGGCATATTTTTCCACTTGCTGAATTTCCATTGTGATCACATTTGCCAAACTTCCTCTGCTCGTCAGGAAGGAATTTGGAGAATATTAATAATTTTTCCCAAAGGTGAAATTGGAAGTGAGAGTTGACAGCTTGACAGTTTGCTACCATTAAATATAAAGCAGAGGAAGAGAAACATTTTCTTTCTGTCTTTGTTTGAAGAACTAGAATGGATTAATCCCCTTGCTGACCTTTAGATCATTGCCTTTACTACCAGGAAGCATGGGGCTGGATAGGTATTGAAAACCCTTTTGGGGAATTTATCTACTTGTTTGGACACTGCCTGGAAAGAGGCTAGATGAGACAAAGGGCGTATCTAGACTACACTAGACTTTCGGAAGAATACTGTATATGCAAATTCTCGCAAATTCTTTTGAGCTCACTCCCGTTTGTTGACAAGCCAAGTAACTTTCGAAATTCTAGTGTAGTCTAGATACGCCCAAAATTACCTTAGCTGGATGTAAAACCCTATCCAATAAAGGCAGAAAACACCTACTGCAAATGTAATTGCACCTTCAGATGGAGAATATAAAAGAAGACGGTCTCATCAGAAGATGCCTGGTTGTCAGCATTGGGATCTGCATCCTGCAACCCATAATGCATCAGAAGTCAGAACAAGAGACTTTTCTACATTTCTCAGATCAGTCTGGTAGCTTTGGATACTTAAGAATGACACCCTGAGATCTCAGAAGGGATTTGATCAGAATAAAGTACACGCTAGGGATCTAGGTATGAAAGACTTGGCCAAAAGGGCCCTGATGATATGGAGCATGCGCCAGTTGGACTAATACTCAGCCAATGGATCTGGTTCATTACCTTGACAACAGAGAAATGTTTGGGATTCTGAATGTCTCTTGGAGGGGAGCTGTGAGCACTCCAATGGGCACTGCTAGCAATGGTTCATCATCAAAGCTGCACTCATTGGCAGGCCCATCAATGGGATGGGGGCAAAGGGGCAGCTGCTCCTGGATTCAGGAATTCTAAAGGGTCTGGGCTCTGGCTTGCAGTGAATTACCACCAGATTGAGCACTGCACAGTGCATGGGGGAGTGGTTTCTAGGCATTCTGGGAGGCACTGAGGTTGGTTGCCCCAGCCCTGCCCCTCCCACCCAAGGCTTCAACCTTTCCAGGAGGATGGAGCTGTTCCCTCCACATTGTCCAGGGGCCCAACAATGCTGTTGACTGCCCGGCTCACTGGCAAAGTCCATATGTGGGAATATGAAGCAGCCACTCCCAGAACACTTTTTTTCCATGTGGCAAAAACAAAATACCTCCTGATTATTTTTTATCGTAAAGATAAAAATCCAAAGAGATATTTTATTCTTGGTCATTATTCTGCACTCTAACTGCATGCAGGGATGTGAAGGGAAAGGAGAACTTTCTCGAGACAATGTCTCCAAGTAAAAAAGCCACGGCTATCTCTCAGACTCAGAATACGTCAACACTACCCACTTATTTTGAAATAAGCTATTTTGGAATAATAACTCCCAAAATAGCTATTTCGAAGTAGCGCGTCCACACTGACTGGAGCCTGAATCACATTTAAAGCCCCCCGGAATTACTTCGGGCTGGGCATCAGGACAGCAGGCACTTACTGTAGCTGCTGGCTGAAGCTAGCTGAGGCTTGTGGATAAAGGGACTTCGCTCTACAGCCGTGTCTCAAGCTCTTCATCTTTGCCTACCTCCTCGAGGGACAGCTAACTCATCTTATGGAGTGCTCTGGTTGCCCTTGTGGATACCACAGCACTCCCAGACATGGAGCTGGACCTGCTGCAAAGCACTCGCTGGCTCCTAGACCTACTGCCGCACCTCCTGGTCCAGTTACTGCAGGCTGCCCATGTGGCACTGCAGGAAAAGGACCCTCAGCTCCCTGCGGGGCATCTCCTCAGCTCTCTCCACATGCTGCTCATACAGCACAGCCCCACTCACTCTCCCCTGCACACCATGCACCGCTGCTTCTGGTGCCGGGACACCAGTTCCAACTGGTGGAACTGGATAGTCATGGAGCAGTGGGACAACCAGCAGTGGCTCCAGAACTTCCGCATGTGGACGGACTCCTTCCTAGAGCTCTGCAAGTGGCTCGCCCCTGCCCTATGGTGATGGACACCCACATGCAGCCCACCATCCCCTTCCAGAAGCAGGTCATCATTGCCACTTGGAAGCTCGCCATGCCGGACAGCTACCACTCCGTCGGGAACCAGTTCAGCCTGGGGAGATGAACCATCGGGGCCATGCTCATGCACATATGACACTCTTTCTATTAAAAAACAACAGTCTAGTAGCACCTTAAAGACTAACAAAACATGTAAATGGTATCATGAGTTTTTGTGGGCACAACCCACTTCTTCAGATGACCGGTCATCTATAATGTTTCTATAATGTTATCCCTTAGCATTCTCCTTTTGCTTGCTCTACATTCATTTGTCAACATTAAAACATAGAGGGAAAGACAAATGACTGGCTTGTCAAATATTCAGCTGTCTTCCCATGTCCAAGAGCACAAACAGTAGTACTGAAATGAAAATATATGAGCAGAACTCTAAGCATCAGAAAAAACACTAAGGAAAAGTGAAGAGTAAAAGAGAAGGAATTGCGATGGCTCCAAATGAAGGGGTGCTGACTTTGAGAATCCCAAAAGCCGGCTGTTTTTGGACCATCACAAACACAGGTGTGATTTAAAAGAATGTGGCAAGTGTCTTGGGGGCAAAGTAATTAGTTAGAAACTGGATGCAAGCACTGTACTTCCTCTGTGTAGAGAGGGCTGCATCACAAAAGATATGATTTTTATCAAGATTAAGGAGTTTAAAGACCTGAAGAAGAGCTTTGTGTAGGCTCAAAAGCTTGTTTCTCTTACCAAAAGCAGTTGCTCCAGTAAAAGATATTACCTCATTCACCTTGTCTCTTTAAAAATTGATACTGTCAGTTTACTCAAGATAATAGCTATAAATGAATGTGCAAAGAGTTGCTTGCAGCTTCCAAATAGTTACATGTATGGCTAGGGTCTACTCACATATCTACAGATTATGGGGGAGATTTAGGTGTTGGGAGTTTAATGGTCCTTTGTGCCTTTAAAATCTCATCCTATATTGATTAAGTTTAGGGGTTCTAGTTTTCAACATTAACTAAATACAAAAAATGACTGTAGAGATTCAAGAATTTATTTTAAATAATGTAAGGGGGAAGAGAAATTTTATTAATAATAAACCGAAAATGACAAGATTCCCTTAAAGGGATTTTCAGCAGAAATTTCATCTTGTAAACTTACAATCAGCATTTACTTCCTGTTCAAGTTCTCTGCAAGTTCATTCCAGCTCATGTAGCCACATGAGGAGCACATTTTTAAGTGGTTACAGTGTTGAAATTTAAGATGTCATCAATAAAATGAGGTTGCTTAAAATGTATAATTATTTTTAAAAAACAAAATAATGATTATGTGACTTTTATTGCTAATGAAACTACCAATTTTGGCCCAGATGTATGCTGCTGAAATTAATAAACCTGTAATACCTGTTTGGTTTGTTGGTTTTTTTTTGTTAGGAATTTACAAGATACTAAAATATCAAAAACTAAACAGTAAAATGGGTAAAAATAGAAATGAAATCCAACAATCTCTAATTTTGTCTATCTGTCCGTCCATGTCTATATATAAAAATCATTTTTCAGATTCTCAATCCATGGATTGCTGGTTCAAATGATGATATTACCCAGAGAAAATAGGATTTTCTGTCAAATCCTCTCCGCTTCCTTCCTTCATGGCTAATGATAACACTACAATCATCTCTGTCTCCTGGGCTCAGAATAGGAAGGCCATTTTTGTCTCCTTTTACACCAAGACTATGTCCAGATGTTTCTTCCTCTATGAAAGCTTCAAGCCTCACCTATCCTCTATGTCTAAATAGCTAAAACTCTCAGCCAGGTCTAAATCATCACTTGCCTTGATTACTTCAGAATCTCATCTCTGGTCTTCCTGATCCTCAGCATTGCCCTATACAAGTATATCCAAAGTATGGCCACAAAGATTTCTTGCCTGTCTCTAATTACATCACCCCACTCCCGGAACCACTTCACTAGCTTCTGTTCCATTACATCAAATATAAACTTCTCACATTCAAGTATCTACAGAACTTTGCTTCTCCCTGCTGAACCAAACCAGTGGTGTAGCTAGCACAGGAAAACTGGGTAGGCAGTAAGGATGTTAAATTGTGGTTAATTTACTTGTCGAGTAGTCAATGGAATTTCCATTGACTACTCGCACTTCCGCATTCCTCCTTTGAAATGCACAAGAGCCCCAGTGGGGGCTCTTGTACATTTCAAAGGAGGAATGCGGAACGTCGTATGCAGCCCAGGGCCAGCAGAAGTCCTGCTGACTCTGGGCTACACGTGGGTGCCAGCTTTGAAATGCCATGCAGAGCCCAGGGTCAGCTGGGGAGTCCCCAGATGTCCTGGGTTCTGTGGAAAGGCTGCACCCTGGAATCAGCTGTGAGCACTGCCCCTTTGAAACACTGAGGCAGCGTTCAAAGGGGCAGCACTGCAAAGCTGAGCCAGGATCAGCTGTGTGGCGCTGCCCTTTGAAGTACCCCCTCTTCCCCCTGCCTTTGCTGCTTGTATCTGATAGAGGCAGCAGGGGGGGGGGGAATTGACTAGTTGACTAGTCTTTAACATCATTAGTAGGCAGTGGTGCTGTGTGTGTGTGTGTGTTTGTGGGTTGGGGAGGCCAAGAAAGGGCACATGTCCTACATGCCATGGGCAGAAGGGGCAACAGGCCAGCTAGCAGCCAGCAGAGGGACTAGCGGGGGAACCTGGTGCTCACAGCAGATGTTCGACTCTCCCACACTGATTGGCAGGGGAAGTGGAGGACAGCAGCCCCTGTGTGCTCTGCTCCTCCAGCCTTGTTGCTTGGGGGCAGAACAAGATTGACCCCACACTCACAAATGGGGAAAGGATGAAGTTTGGGATGGAGAACAGAGAGTCCCCAGAATGAAGGGGTGTTGACTTTCAGAATCCCAAAAGTAAGGATATGCTTGGACCAGTTTCTGAGCACAAACAAAGGTGTGATAGAACAAGAATGTGCACGTGCCTGGGGGTGAAGTAATCAGCTAAGAACTTGCAGAGAACACTGTACATCCTCTGTGTGTTAGTCTGCCGTGACTGTCAGGAGAGACGGGCCTGAGTTATAAAAAGTATGATTTTTTATCTAGATTAAAAAGTTAAAAGTTGATACTGTCAGCTTATTGGAGATAGCTGAAAATCAGATGGCTCTGGAATAAGTCTGAGCTTACAAATATTTGAATGCGTAGCCAGATTCTGTCCATGTATGTAATAACATTTATATTGATCATATTTAGGGATTCTGGTTAAACTGAAAATAGCAGTAATAGTATATTTAAAAAAAGTTTTAAATAAACTTGGGGGAAGGGAACAACTACTGAAAATGACAAACTTCTTTTCAATGTACTTGCAACAAACAGAATTTGAATATTATTTACTGTAAAGTACAGCCTGTATTATTGCTCTATTCATGCTCTTGGGTTTTTTTTCTCCTTGGTCCTGTGTAAAGCACTCAGACAGTTCAGTAATGGGGGCTGTATAAGCATCTCAGATAGCCAGAACAGCAACAGCGACTTTTTTGTGTGGCAGCATGCTTTAACATTGGATACAAAAAATAAATAGGACAGTTTTAAAAAAAGCTATTTTAAGTGTTTTTTAAAAACGATTTCATATAACCTGTCATTACTAATTAAACCACCAATTTCTACCCATATGAGGAAATCACAGGATTGTCTTTCTTCGTGTCATTTTGACACCGACAATATGTGTTGGGTCTGTGTGTACTGAGGGAAGATCTAGAAGCAAGCTGAGAGCTCTTTTTTGTTTAGAGTATCACCTGGTTCAATTATCATGGAGACTCACGATCTGCTACCATCTACTTTTTAAAGTTTGCACAATTTTTTGCCTTTTTATGGTTTCTGATTTACGCCCACAACAGCACAAGCTTTCAGCTCATAATCAAATTAACCTACCAAACAGGATTTTACTAGGAAGTTACAAAAACCTAAATTAACCAAAACCAAGAAGTGAAATGAGAAAAAAAGAGAAACCAAAACAGATTCCCTTACCATGTACACCAACGAATTAAAACAAAAAATAGGTAATAAAATTCTTAACGTTATTATAACAGATTTTCTTCCCACATACTCAGCCATGAGATTATAATTTCAAATATCACACTACCTATCAGAACAATCATGAAAGTAGATTTTTCTTTCTGGCTATCACGAGTAGGTTGAAATGGCTGGCTTTTCCCATTGAACAATTTGATTAGTTCCTGGAGCTGCTTTTTATGTTCATCTTTCCAACTTATGCAGAGCTAGCCCTCCGTGAGCAGAAGTCATCTGAGACACTATTGCGCATTTGTCTATAGGATATTTCTGGGCAAAATTCCAACATTTCTTCAAAAATTACTTACACTTTCCTCATCAGTGTCTCACCCCAAGATCTGACACTTTTATTAACGTGCCGGTTCCTCGGGTTTCTGCTACCTTTGGTAAGCGGATGGCCTTTTGAATTTTCAGCAGCTGAAAGCTGGAATACACTACAAAAGGATTTGAAGCTAACAACCCTTCTATCGCTTGATCTTTTCTGTCATAGATTGGATCAGTCATCGTCCAATAAATGTGACTGTTATTCATGAAATATTAGGTCCTCTTCTATTTTGCTTTTATTGAACTTTGTGGGAGTTAATATAATTGATGGATTTATATGTGACGTGGAGCTAGGAGCTTTGCAGAGGAATACAGCAGCATCTTTATGTGTACTATTGTGGTATCATATTAGTTACAGTGATCATTGAGGAAGAAACTTTCAGTGTGAATCCCTGTCTTCAGATATTTTTAATTTTATGCAAATAGATTTTGGACTGAGTTTTCTCATCCTAGCTCACAGTCCCGAGATAGTTTGTGATAAGGGCTTAAGACAAGGGTGTACATACTACATGCATTAAGATGTAAATTTAAAAGTATATACTTAGTTTGCAAATGCTTTAGGGCAGGGACCTTCTCTTTGTTATATATATTGTGTACTGTGCCTAGCATAATGGGTCTGAAGCCTCTACGTGTTATCACCATGCAAATAGATCACTATTTCTGTGATATACGTGGCTTTGAATTTCCCAACAATCGCACGTTAAAATTTCAGCCATAAGACCGTTAGCTCAATGCAAGTATTGTTTGTTCATTTTTTATAAATGAGCATTTTCACTTCACTGAGTGGTAAATAAGCAATGAAGTACTTATGGGGGAGATGTATTTTGATGGGGGATTTGAGAAAGAAAGGGTGGCTCCTGCTTTCTGCCTAGGGTTCAGGAAAGCATGTTAGGCACTAGGAACTGCAGGAAAGGCCAGGACACATTATAAAGAGATTGATTCAGATCACATCGGTGTAAACCAGGGATAATTGCATAGAGATATAAAGAGTTACATTCATGCAAAACAGGTGTGGGATCAGACTCAGGCCCCAAAAACAGTTATGGGGGAGAGTATTGATGGAGTAAAGGCAGGGAGAGAAAGAAAAAGAAAAGGTGAGAGAAGAGTTTAAACTTGATGTAGAAGGGGAGAAGGAGCCAGTGGCTTGATCTGAAAGGGAAAGAGTTACCAGAGTCACAAATGCACAAACACATAAAAAGCACATTACAAATATATGAACATAGGTCCAACTCTACTTTCACAGACATGGGTAAAATTACCACTCACTTCTTGTATTAGCCAGGGTAGAAATTTGCCCTGAAGGTCTAATTTAGACCAACAAAAGGAGGAAAATGCACAGTTAAACCCTCCATTGTGATACTGTCTACTGCTATTGAATTGTTTTTAAAGCATCTCCAGGGCAAGTATGGGAAGAGAACACCATCACTACAGCTTTCAATCATTGTTAAAAGGTTCAGGATAGGCTGTCTGTATTCTCCCAGTCTCTAAATGGCTAGAGGTCTACATGCCTTCAGCATTTATGTGGACAGACCATTCTTCTCCCGCCCCAAAAGGGTTAGATTTGATGTTAAGTGGGCAGAATTAACACCAAAAAAGGACCTAACTTGTATGAATGAACTGGAACAGACATGAAAAAGAGAAAAAATTAATACTGATCTTAGCTGAAATAACTTTTGATTTTAAGCCACCTCAGAAGTCCTGACAACAGGAAGTTGCTGTGTGATTATATGAAATTTTACACATTTGGAGGCTACATTAGAGATACAAACAGAAAACTCAGCACTCGTCGATACTCGTTGTGCAGATTTGTGTCATTCTCTGGAAAATGTCACATGATGCAATCTAGATAGGTTACTGCAAAACAATGGTTTTCAAACTACAGGTGGCGAGCCAGTACTGGGTGGTGGAATGTCAGGCACTGGATCTCGCTGCAGGGGGATCAGGTGAGCAGTGGGGGGTATGAAGGCAGCTACCTGCCTGTCCTGGCACCTCAGACTGAGCTGCACCCCAGAAGTGGCCAGCAGCAGGCCCAGCTCCTAGGTGAGGAGAGGGGACAGAAGAATGCACAGGCTCTTACCCTGAGAAGTAGCTCCACACTCCCATTGACTAGAACCTGCTGCTGATTGTTTCTAGGACACAGCATGGTCTGCTGTACCAGGACAGACAAGAAGCCTGCCTTAGTGCCCCCGCTGCACCGCTGACTGAGAGTCGCTTGAGGTAAGCCCCTCCTGCCCCAGCCCTGCTCCACCCCCAGAGCTGAAGCTCTCATCCTCAGCCCAACCCCAGAGCTCACAGTTTAGTCAAATTATGCTGGGTCATGGGCATCAACCATTTTCTTCAATTGGGTCATGAGAAAAAAAGTTTGAAAACCACTGCAGTAGAAGACACAGTATAGAAGTATAATCTAGGGACCGCATGGTTAAGCTTCCTTTTCTAGTCTGGTATGAAACTATGAAAATGTGCTATGTTAAAAGCTAACAGGATGATCCGATGGAAATACAAGCATGAATTGATATACAGCATCCCTTAGTACTGAATCATCAGTTAAACATAAAGGACCTTGGAATCAGCTCCAAGAAGACAGTGGGAATTTATTTTGTAGCCTGCATAGTAGCACCATTACAATTACACTGGAGGAGATATGAAATGATTTCATTTGGTAGATAACATCATATTATAAAGAATCACAGTGCCTTTGAAGCAATCACATTTTCAATTTAAAGATCCTAGGGTGCGTCCACACAACACCCTACATGCAAATTGTGTATCTTATTTCAATTCTATTTTGAAATAGCATATTTTGAAATTTGGTGTGCCCATGCAGTGCCAAATTTCGAAATAATGCACTATTTCGAGACACCCCTTAACCTTTGTGGAACGAGAGGTTACAGGGATGCCGAAATAGCGCACTCGTTATTTCAAAAAATATTTCAAAATAATGGGCTGCTTGTTAAGACACGGGGTAGCTATTCTGGGATACCTCCAGTATCCCAAAATACCTGCACAGCGTAGACGTGCCCTTAGTCACTTTCATTTAAAAAATAAGGAAAGGCAGCAATCTCTATTCTGGGCTAAAAAGGATCTGTGACCCCAAGCTGCCTCTTAAAATCTTGTGGCTGTTGTTGCTGCATCTTCTCTGGGCAAAAAATAGCAGAGAAAAGAACAAACCATCAGCTTGACACAGTGGATTTTTAGAAGAGTAACTCCTGTTAGTGTGAATCAGAAATAAGCGAAGGAGATGACTGATGTTGGACAGTAATTGAGGCGCGAGTTCCAGGTCAAAGCTGCAACAGATCTGGTTAAGTTGAACATCACCGAAGTTTCATAAGTGTCCTTTTATGAGCTTTCAGCCCTGAGTGGCAGCCCAGTTGCTAAATCAGCAGCCCTTGTGAGACTTCTGCAAACCTGAATGGTGGGGCCATCAGCTGTTTTGTTGAAATCTCCAGTGTCTTGGGGCTAAATACAAACTAGACTGGGAAAAGGGCCCCTTCCAGTTTTAGATGCAAGCTTGAATGCAAATGACATAAACAAGTTCTAAACCAGGAATTCCAGTAAAGCTTCACTTGCCCCTTAAAATATCAGGGTGGAGACTGGGGTTGGATGAAGGCACAGCCACTACTGGGGTCAGGCCTTTGGAGTCACCTAGTGATGTTAGAATCAAGGGTGATGGTGCAGGGACGGGACTATGGGATGACGCCTTGGGAGAGTGCCTAGCATGCCAGATTGTATAAATTCAACGCTGGTAGGGAATATGAGTTGGTCTGTGAGATGTACCACTGAGAATCCAATCACTGCTAGAATTCCTAGGAATTTAGTGGCTGAAGATCCACATGACAAATTGAAAATATGTCCCAAGTACCAGAATGCTGTAGCTGAATATGACCATAAGACCCACTCGGCTGAGACAAGATCTTGTCTACACAGGACTTTTAAACTATCGGTACAGTTACTGTTTATGCCTGGGTAACTGCATTAGTACAAGCCATGGTTTATACTCATGCTCTCCATCTAGATTAGGGGCTTGCACCATTGCATTTATTTTGGCATAGTGGCTCTGGTGGGTAAAACCACAGGGGAGACAAACCCCAACCTGCCAGGCTAGACAGAGATACTTCTCAGTGAGTTTGGAAATCACAGCTTCAGTTAATTATACTGACAACCAATTTAACCCATGGGCAATGGAGGCTGACATCAGAGGCCAGATGGAGGTGGGAGTCGATATTTTGACAGTTGTGTTAGGTAACAGGGACAGGCTGTGAGGGGCCATGAAAGTGAAGACAAGTAGCTTATATGTGATGCAGTAAAGCAGGGGGAAACAGTGGAGGGAAGCAAAGAGAGGGGAGCACAGACAAAGCCATGGACTGAAAAATTATCTTTTAGCAGCATTTTGAATGGATACAAATAAGGCAGATTGCATTTGTCCAGGCCAGAGAAAAGGATGTTGCCATAATCAAGACAAGAAATTATGAAGGTTTTAGCCATGTGGACGGATAGAAAAGGCTATATTTTAGAGATGCTATGCAAAAAGAACTGGTAAGATTTAGACATAGCTTGGATGCGAAGACCTACAGTAAGGTTCAAGTTGAACATCTGAATGAGAGACAGGAGTAAGCAATCCCCATACTATTACACAATCCAGGGATTCTGTTCTCACTTTGGTCTCGTCTACACTCGGATAAAAGGGAGTTAAAAAAATCTTTATAAATTCCGGGGAGGACCCGCGGGTTCACCTTAGCCAGATGAGACATGATAAAGTACAACTTGTTCTGACTACACTACAGATTTCACAGATGTCCATTAGTCTTTTAAATAAAGCACCCTTTCAGCTAGCCCAGACAAAGCCTTACATGAGTGTATCTCAAGAGGAACTCCACGGAAGTCAATGGACTGGATTCTCCAGTGGCCAAGTTCACTTTGTGCCATTTATGCTGACTAAGTAAACTAAAGTTTCCAAAGATTTATCCCCTGTGTAAGAGGAATCTCCATCAGCACAAACCTGGCAAGTTCTTCCTGGGATGGAACTCCCCCTTCTGGCACCAGGAAGAAGGGGGACATGTTCGGGGATTGGAGTGAAAGACGAGAAGAAGGTACACAGTGGAACAGTTTTTGGTGTGGGACCTTATGCCAGTGTAAATTATAGCTGCCTGCTGCTTATTCACTGCATATCAAGCTAGGTCCATTGCAACCGATTTCTGCTCAGGCACAGCGAGAATAAAGCTCAGTGGAGTTAAACGGGTGAGAATAAGAACAGAATCATTTCCCAAGCTTCTCAATGACTATAGATCTCAACACTGCTACTCTGAAGTCTTGTGCAGAAAAGGTTATATTATGAGAGAGACAGAGAGAGAGAAGGAGAAAGATGAGATGAAAAAAAACCCCACAATTTTTGGAGGGGATACAAGTAAATACAAAAATATATAATGAGTTTCCTAAAAGTATAATATTTTCATCATGTTCTTTTGATGCATATTTAGAAAAGTTTATCACAGTATGCACATCTTTCTAATTAGATGGAACAAGCCACACGATTAGAGCTGTGAAAAAAAGCATCAAAAGAGGCACATAACTCTTTATATAATTAGACAGGATTTTTTATAACCCATAAAAGAAGGACTTAATTGTGTAATTTAACATACAATTTAAATATCAAGATCAAACTAGCAGGGCAAGAGTGATTTAATGGGATAAATAATATTAACATCTAGTGCCAAAGCTTAATTTAAACAACAGAATATCTTCATTATGCAAAAGAGTCAAGTAAATGAGACTTTCAAAGGGCTTTAAAAAAAAAACAAGCCCTTTCCCTATTGTTTCTTTGAAAACAACTAAACCGGCTGCATAGCAGCAACATGCTGAGAGAGGAGCAAAGCGCTGCTGGCTTTGTCCATCTGACCTCACTGTGACATTGTGGTGCAAGATCTTATAAAACAAGAGCCTCCTGCAGACATTGCACAGGGGACTTTTTAAGAGCCGGTTAATTTTACTTTTGTAGCTAATTAAATGGGAGGGCCAGAGAGCGCATGAAATGTAAAACTGCTTGGGCTGACGTTGCAGCTTTGTTGTTTTAAAAGTACCTGGAGGAGCGTTCATAATTTGTCACTTTTCACAGTAACCTAAGAGACAAATGGGGAGCATCCGGGATCCCCAGGATAGAGGCTGCTTTTGCGGACTGGCCTCTGCAGCTGTACTTCTTAAAGGAATGGATTAGAACCATCTAAGCTTATTAGGGTGGAAGATGACATCCACCCCTTGTCTGACACAGGAGGAGGAGGAAAGTTCAGAAATGTATATATTAATTCCTGAAAAACATAAAACAGGCTTTAGGCCCTGGCAAGGCAAATGTCAGCAACTCAAAAGATACTAGATTGCTATTGACCAGTTTCATCATGGAAAGGGGCAAGCCAGGTAGAATAAAGCCTTCTCCTGTATGTGTCTAATACTGCAAATGACACTGATCCTCTTTAATGTGCACAAAAGCTGACAACTAACTCCTCTCCAGAACAGCAATCACCAAGCCATCTACAGGAATGACTCACCATAAACAGGTCCCGAGCACCTATGTCAACAGCGAGCAGAAATGCCTTTTCAAATCTCTGATACCTGCAAGAAAAGGTGAAATGTATCATTTGCTGAGGAGGTGAGCACCAGATTACCAGAGACAGATGAACTGACAGCTGGTGAAACTCTAAGGCAATGTCTACACTACCAGGTTATTTCAAAATAAGTTATTTTGAAATAATAACTCCCGAAATAACAATTTCAAAATAAGCTTATTCTTCTTCACAAACAGAAGTTATTATTTTGAAATAACAAGCCCCTTATTTTGAAATAACAAGGCCAGTGTAGACATGCCCTAAGAGGCGTGTGGCCTCTGCTCCAGTTCTTGTTTAAAACATACAGTACATTTATTATGAACCCCAAAAGGGAGGCCACCCCACATGACTGGTAAAACCATTTGTGAGATAGCCTGGAGATCACAAAACTGAGAAATATGATAGCAACAGTAACAAGCACTTTTTATCTTCTAAACATTTTAGCAAACAATCAACGTGTCTGGATTTAGTGGATTTCAATGGGAATTGAGGGTACTTAGCATCATAGGGTGCATCTACATTGCACCTGTAGGTCGAAATAAGATGTACTATTTGAGTGACACAAATTGCATATCTTATTTTGATCTAATTTTGAAGTAAAGCACCATTCCAAAACGTCCCTTAACCCTTGCGGAACAAGGATTACAGGGACGCCAGAATAGTGCACCCATTATCTTGAAATCTATTTTGAAATAACGAGTGCATTTAAAGATGCAGAATAGCTATTTTGGGATACTTCTGGTATCCTGAAATAGCACCACTGTCTAGATATAGCCTTACAGAATTAGGACACAACAAATTAACCCTTATAAGAGCCCTAGGAGCCAAGTAGGTAAATACTATTGGCCCCAACCATCCCCTTCCATAATAAAGCCTGTGAGCAAACGAGGTGGGGGAAGATCCCCCTCTCCCGCCCCTAAAAGACTAATGTTCCCACCTCAGACTTGCCCGGATTCCAGAGGCCCACATGGAAGTGTGTGTCATTGCACTGGCTCTGAATACTAGCAGCCTCCCTCCAGCCAAGCTCCCTGACAGTGCAGTTCCACTGAAGTTCTGCTACCTCTCTGTGACAGACTACCTAGAGCAGAGTTTCTTAAACTTTTTAAGACCAAGGAACACCAAACAATAATTTTTTTATGAGGAACACCACAAATTTTTGGTTGAGCAAAAGGGCCAAAAAGGGGAGAAAAAGGGTTGGGGGGGGGGAATTATTGAGGGGAAAAAAAGGGTTGGGGTAAAGTAATTGGGCAAAAATAAATAAATAAATAATAAGGTTGCCTGCCCCTTTAAAGACAACCATTTTGAATTCTGTTGCGCTCCGCGGCACACCTCTGACTGCCTCGTGGCACTCCGGTGTGCTGCGGAACACAGTTTAAGAAACACTGCCCTAGAGGCAGTGTTATCTTCTCTGGGTAAATGCCACAGGGCTGGAAAGGGAAGCGAGGCAACATACCACCCCTTGGCCAAAGACTCGTCTCCCTTCCCAATATGGCCCCCTTTCTAGCACACATCTCCAGACAGGCTGAGAGTTCTTTGCAGGGCCTGGTGAAGAGAACAGAGCCATAGACGTGACTGGGCCTCTATTCCAGTTGGAGGAAAGGGGAAATCCATAAGCTGAATGTCCCCTCTGAGTGTGGATCCAGAAGGCAGAGTCTTAGAACTGCCTGCTTACAGAAGGAATCTGTGAGTCTGTGTCAGCACTGGGAGCATTCAGGATCCTCAGGATAGGGGTCCCCACCTTATTTAGGGTACACCAAGCTTTTGGTTCCCACTCCTATACTTAGATCACTACAGCAGGTTCTCTCAAACTGTTTCAGAACATGAACAGTTGAATAGAGAGATTACTTCTGGACAATAGTCCCATAGTGCAATCCCATGGACCACTTCCTTTCTCATTCTCATGCACCATATCCTGTGACAACTGCAGTAAATACTTACACAAGAAAGCAATATCAAGATCCAGATCTAGATCTCAAGAGATGTACAGAGTATCTGTATCCGCATCCATATCCGCAAAAATGAGCCATGGGTACCCGTGGATATAAAGCAGATAATTGCAAATTTGCAGGGTTCTAGATATTAAATTTGTATCTGCATCCACATCCATATCTGCAAAAATGAACTGCAGATATCTGCATCTGCATATACACATGGATATAAAGTGGATATCTGTGGCTGTGCAGGACTCTATTTATGTATGTTTTTAATACATCAGGTGGACATCCATAGAAGCAGCTGAAACCAAAGAGAGATGGTTCTTAATAGCAGCGACTGTCAAACTGTGGGTCATGGCCTTCCAGTGACTTACCCAGACAAGCCGGGTTGTAAAGTTTGAAAACCTTTGCTCCATAGGATACCATCAAAGGCTTTGTGTACCCAACTAGCACCAGAAACCAAACTTGGGACAAATGCTGCACTAAACAATATTCCTATTATGAGATCATATATAACGTGAAGGAATCTATAAAGATTTTCAATAGAGAAGATCACAACTACTCCATACTAGCTAGGGAGAGCACTATGGAAAAGAAAGTCTTGATGTGGAAAAAAGTTTACTAATCTATTATGCCATATGCATATATTCACCATATAACAGTTAGGTTGAAAAATGTGAGATTTTAATTTATTAATACAGTGTATACATTTTATGGTAATGTATTTTTGCTTGCAATCACAAAAATCTGTATGACATGAAATAGCGTAATTTAGAAAGATTATTTTTTTGATTTGCAGAATCACAAAAAGTAAAAAACAACAACCAAACAATGGTTCATCTCAGTTATCTACACTGGTGCCCATAGTTAAGGCTGCACAAGTGTTTCTATTGTAAGAGGTAATATTTAGTTGCTTATCTTTATTCCTTTACTTTGCTGGCTAAAATTGGAGAGGTTTATTCTCAGTCAGGGAATAGATTTTCTTTGAAAGTCTGAGCCAAAGCTGTTCTGCTGTTTTTGAAAATGAAGACAAGGGAAAATAAGAGTGCCCCCTCCCATTATGAAAAAGATTTGTGACTTCTTCACTTTTTTAAAACAACAGCTGTACAGGGTCACTTGTATATGACAGAAACTTGACATTTGGCAGAGGGAGATCATGGATGATGTGCCAGTGAAAACTGATTGTGATGTTAGTTAAGACTGTTCAAAAAATGTGTTTTGTAAGTGCTCAGTGTCTTTCATAAGACCAAGTGGTCTGCCAATATTCTATTAGGTTTATGTGATCATGGTTAGATCAGGAAAGTTGGTGGGCAGTATTGTGTCTTTATCTCAGATTAGTGAAGGTGCCCAGGGAAGAACGCAGCCCTCTTTTCTTTTGATGGATGAAAGTGTCTCGCTAGATGGACAAGTGGTCTGATCCGATATTGTAAGTCTTATGTTCTACCCAGCTCTGAAAAGCCTTCTTGCTCTTTTCCAGAGCATGTCAGTAGAATGACACAGCAGAATCTAGCACAGAGCTAGCCAGCAAGTGCTTTTCCACAACAGATAACGAGTTAGTAACAAGAAAGCAAAATAAATTAGCATAAGCAGAAAAGGAAACAAACTTTCCAGCTTCCTATATCCTAGTTGTGGTCTCCCAGCTTCCTAAAGACAATTTCCCACTGTGTCATCTGATCACAAATTTACTGTACATCCCCTGAGCACGCCAATAGGAGGAGGGAAAAGTGGTGCTGACGTTAACTTCTTTATTCCTGGGGTGTGGGCAGGGCCCCACATGCATCACACATCTGTATCTCTAAAGGTTTTTTTAATACTTTCTATGAAGGATACCACATGAAAATACATTGCATTCTATATTTCTTTTTAAGCAAATGCTTTAGTTTAGAGAAATATACATAGATGTTACAGTGGTGCATATACATTAGTGTCATAAATGTCTTTTTTCAGGAGGCACCCCCAAATGAAATGACAGTTCTCATTCCCAGGTTTCTCAAATACACTATATAAACACCTCCTCAATGCTAAGATGGAAAATAAGAGACTGAATCGTGAAACATGCGTTATAACATACCAACCAGAATACATGTACACAGTGCCTTTTACATGGCAATAGCTAAAAGAATTTGAATGAGATCTGCAGTAGCCAAGACCATCTTTGCTACCAAAAATGAAAAGTAATATTTTCCTTTGATTATTTTGCAGAACGGAATCATGGCCTTAAAACTGTCAGTTCTCTTCTGTCTCACAATAATTTCAATTTTTTCCTTTAATCAACAGACATACTTCCGTCTCATTATGGCCCCTACTCAGAAAACCGTAAAGCTAGCTTGTTATTTCCAGAGCTATACTCGGAAAAAAAATCTATCTACCAAAGAAATGCTCTTCACAAACCAAGAGAGCTGGAAATAACAATCACAGAGACTTCATAAATTATTATAAGTAGTATTGCTCTTAAATGAGGTAGTGTTTTCAAATGAAAGTGACAAGTTTGGATTACTTATGCAACCAATATTAAATCAGTCAAGAACATGTGCCTTTTAGATTTTTATAAAGTAGCTTTATTTAAAAAGCATTTTTTTTAAGTCTCTTCGGTGTGTAATATTGCATTTTCATTCTGTAGGGCCAATAAGAATGTGCCCTGGCTGATGTATTAGTGTAAAGATACATTCAGACAGATCATGCATGTTTTACAGTAGGGTTTTGTTGTGGGGAGAGTTCTTATTTCTCCTAGCACACACCATTTACAGCTAGCTGCCTCCTAAACAATAAAAAAAAATCCAATATTTGTTCTTGCATAAACATTAGAGGGCACAAAATTTTCAGCCTTCAATATGGTAGTGATATTCTACAAAATACAAAGTTGAATACTTAATTTACTACTTGCTTCAAAGTAATTAGAATAATTTGAAAAAGAGAAGAAAATCTGCCTGTAAACCATGAAGTTCTGCTATTTGTTAAGTCAATGTGTGAGCCGACAGAAATATGACCTTTGCGAATAGAACTTACATACTATTATCAACCATATAGGACAAATGGTAAAACATTAGTTTATGAGCTATTTAAAGTAAAGTATAAAACCCAGTATAATATACTACTAGCCCTGGTATACAGTAGGGCTTTATTTCGAAATAACCCCCCTTAGGTCAAATTAATAGTGGAGCATCCACACTATGCCAATATTCCATGTCCAAATCATAGTAATTTATTTATGTGGTGAGTTTTTTTGCAGATGCAATAATAAAAATAATGTACAGTTGTCTCCATTCTTTATTGGACCTAAACAGAGTAGGAGCACATGCTATACCTGTTCTTCTCTTTTGTTGTTGTAATTTCTTTTGCCCTTTTTAAAGACTTGCTGGCAGTGTTCCCTCTATTTTTTCTGTCGAGGGGTGGAATCAATTTTGTTGGATGCATAGAAGAATGTGTGGATGTGCACCACCAGTGGAAACATATGCTGCCAGCTGTGGGCGCTCTGCTAATGAGCTGAGAGGCATTTGAATCTCTCCTGGGTGATTGCCCAAGTGACCAGCTTACAGAGAACACTGCTTGCTAGCTAGTAAATCTGCCATTGAGAAAAGTTTCAGAGGTGTGTTTGTGATACTTATACGTTAGTATCACTTTTCACAGACTCCCAGCAAGTCTGTTGTGAAAAATGATGTTAACAAACACACTAATATAATTTTTCACAGTAGACTTGCTCAACCCTGGAAAGTCTAGGGACAAATTAAGCCATAGGTAGAAAGACAACGGGGGAGAGGGGACAGGGTGATGGAGGGGAATGGATAGGGAGTCAGGGGAGGCCAGGTGTAAAAGATATGTGGAGGCAGCTGCCGCTTCATGGCCAAGAATCTATCCTGCATCTATTACATTTCTTGCATCCCCTAATTTGTGTAATATACCTTACCTGTAAGTACAGTGGACCAAATTCATGTCCTTGGATATGGGCAAGGAAGGCAGGTTCTTACTGATTTTAACTGGGATCTTGGCAGAGGTATTGGAGGGCAGATTTTGGCCATATAGGTACTGCTATACCCAAACATAACACAGAGGGTTAAAAATAGTGATTTATCCTTCACGCTGAATTTCATGGCTTTGAAAGTGGTCAAACTGTGTGCATGGGAGGGGAAGGGTTAATATATTTAATATATACAGTATTTTAGTGAATCAAGTGTGAGCTCTTGTACTGCCAGTTATAAAAACCAACAGGAAAAATCAGAGCAGAAACAGAGAAACAGAGAGTGGGAAATTTACTGTAGGCAAGATGGAAGCATTCCTTTAGGGGCCAGTTACCACCAACAAGCCTTCTTAGACATGCCCATTGACCATGTAAGCATATTCCTTGTGCTGGGCCGATAAAGGAGGTATGCTGTATTATTTTTTTTCTTGTCTTCAATAAGAGTACACAACATTTAGAAAATAATCTGTCGCAGAAGTGCTGTGGCATAAATATTATTTATATACACTTTTAAACTGAAAAAATGTTGAGCTCTCCTCATCTAGCAGTCCAATCAAGGGTGATATGCATTATAAAAAAGAATATTTAAATACACGTGGAGGAAAGCCACCAGACAAAAATGAATATTGAAAAAAAATTTACATGGAATCAAATTCCACTGAAATTAAGTTTTAATTGTTCAATACTGTGTGACGCAGATGCAAATTTTTAAATATTTGGAATATCAATCAAGTGTTTACTTACATCAAGCAATTGTATTTAAGCATATAAACAGACGATGAAAATATGTTCAATCATCTACAACGCCCAACATTTATGGCAGGGGTTTACAGGATCTCTTTTAATCCAGTTATTTCATTTAATATTTCAATTTAATAGCTGAATCTTTCATTCAATTTCTAGGCATTTTGCCCATTTCATAAACACAATAATACTCATTATTATTCATAAAAGACGACATTTCCCATAAGTTCTCATATCAGCTCTTTTTTGTAATAGAAGCCATTTGCATGATTGTTCAAAATAAGCACGGCTTATTGACAAGATTTTTTTTCTTTTAAAATTAGACAAAATTACAATTGAAGTGACCTGTTTTAAAAGAATGCTAACCTCACTCATGTGGGAGATCATCTACAAAATGGTAAACGAGAACTGGGCCAAGGATTTTAAAAAGAGGGTGTTGAGCCTCCTAAATAAGTGGCCTGATTTTAAATGGGTTCTGCTGGGTGCTCAATAGTTTGACTATTAGCCCACTTATTTAGGCATCTATCCATGTTTTGGCACCCACTTTTGAACATCTTGGCTCAGGGTTTTCACAGTTATGTTTTAATTAAAACATGCACATGTACAGGAAGAAAGTCAGATGTAGAGGAAATAATTTTTACTTCAATGAGCCTTTGACAAGACAAGGCTTGAAATAGCTGTAGACTTCCAGAGGAAGTTTCTGAGTGAAATTTCTATAAATTCAGAGGTAATTAGAATATGCAATTATTTACGTTTTAATGTCCAGAATACACAATCAGTAACGGTATGTCTATACTTCAACCTATTTTGAAATAGGGATGTAAATGAAGACATTTGAAATTGCAAATGAAGCTGGGATTTAAATATCCCGTGCTTCATTTGCATAATTGCGTTCTGGCGCTATTTCAAAAGAGCGCTATTTCTCAATAACAGATGCTGTTATGACGCGGTTATTTCGAGAGAAAACCCGTCTCTCAAAATAACCCTTATTCCTTATACAATGAGGCTTACCAGTTATTTCGAGAGAAGGGCTGTCTCTTGAAATAATGCATCTACACAGTACATTTTATTTCGAAATAGCGCTATTTCAAAATAGTGCCATAAAGCAATTATGCAAATGAAGCATGGGATATTTAAATCCCAGCTTCATTTGCAATTTCGAATGTCTTCATTTGCATCCCTATTTCAAAATAGGGTGCAAGTGTAAACATACGCTTACAGAATTCCTACACTAGTCTGTTGTAAAAGACTCACTTACTAGTTATTTACAGTGTTGCCAATTCTCATAAAAGAATATTCAGAATTTTACTATGGACCTTGTGATATTTGATGTTTTACTTAAAATGGCAATGCCTGGAGACATGATTACAGGAGAATCTCAGCATTTATTTATTTAAAATATTTTTACCCCGCCTCTCTAGTTAAAATATTCAAGATGGATTACAAATGTTTTAATCAAACTGTCTCTCTCATTTATACAGGACCCCAAAGGGGCGGGGGACATAAAACCTGCTAAAACATCTCAAGAGGAGGGACACACACACACCCCACTAAACACCAAGACAAACATGGGTAAAAAAGATGACTTTGGCCTGGCTCTGAAACAGTGCAACGTTGATGTCAGGTGAATGTCCCAGAGGAGAGAATTCGATAGCCTAGGGGCAACGGCTGAGAAGGCCCTGCTCCACGTAGATGTCAACCTCACCTCCATAAGTGGAGGAACACGGAGCAGAGCCTCCACAGCCAATCTCAATCCCAAGGTGGGTTCATATGGGAGGAGACGGTCCTTCAAATACTCTAGTCCCAACCCATTTAGGGCCAAGTCATAACCAAGACCTTGAATTGTGCCTGAAAACATATTGGAAGCCAGTGCAGCTGCTGGAGCACCGGCATAATGTGCTCCGTATAACGAGTATTAGTTAAAACTCAAGCAGCTGCATTCTGGACCAGTTGAAGCTTCCAAAGACTCTTCAAAGGCTGCCCCACGTAGAGCTCATTGCAATAATCCAATCGGGATGTGACAAGAGCATGAGTCACTGTAGCCAAGTCATTCTTATTCAAGAAGGGTCACAGCGGGTGGATCAGCAGACGCTGCCCAAAAGCACTCCTGGCCACTGAGGAAATCTGATTTTCAAATGTTAAAAAAGGGGTCCAGGAGAACTCCCAAGCTGTGTACCTGTTCTTTCAAGGGGAGTTTTATTTGAAACCCAACAAAAGAGCAAAATCTTCACGCCCTTCCCTTCCACTGATTTCATACCAAGTTACTTTTCTCTGGTTTGTTGTGTAAAAAATGGAATCTTCAAGTGAGCCCCGAAGGCTCAGAAACCAAAAGGCAAAGAGAAAGTTTTAAAAAAGATCACATGATTTCGGGTGCCTGACTCATGATTTTTTCTTGTCTGGGGCTTGCCACACTAAATCTACCTGATATTTTCATATGCCTAAGCAGGAGATGAGTCTAAAGAGACAGTGGTCAATTATAGTTCTGATGTGCTATGGCTGAAAGGGATAAGCCACAGGGTGTTTATTTACTACAATATACTTTTTTTTTTTTTACCTCAGTAAGGGTTCCAAAAGCTTCACAGAGATCAGAGCTAAACATTTAAACTGCAGCTGCTAACTGCTTTAACAAAATTTACACAAGAATCTGACATCAGAGATGGGCAGTTCGTATCACCTGGCCAACAATCACATGGCTACATAAGCACTTACAGGCAAAGCCAACTTATTTTTCTTTAGATTGTGAGCTCCCCAACCTGGGGAACATGCTCACAGGCCAAATGGACACTGACAGCTCATGAAGCGGGAGGGTCCCTGCTCCCAGTAGGCACCATGGGATTCTGACAATGGGAAGGAAAGCTGTGGGAAAGTTGTTTGGAGGTTAGTGGAGAGATGACCAGCAGATTCATGACTACATGATCTAGTGCTGAAAACCTGGGGGTACGTCTACACTACAGCGCTAGTTCGAACTAACTTAGTTCGAATTAGTTAATTCGAACTAAGCTAGTTCGAACTAACGCATCTAGAACTAAAAACTAGTTCGAACTAGCGTTTTGCTAGTTCGAACTAGTAAGTCCACATTGAGTGGACTCTGAACAGGGCTTAAGGATGGCCGGAAGCAGTGCCGGCAGGGCATAAAAGGAGGACTTAGAGCATGGAGATACTGTCTCAGGCTAGCCGAGGGCTGCGCTTAAAGGGTCCCGACCCCCACCCCGGACACACAGTTCTAAGGGGTGCCCCGCTTGCAAAGAAGTTCTGGCTTGGAGTGCCCTGAGTGCCCACACTGGGCACATCACACCACTCGGCCATCAGCCCGGCTGCACTTGCCGCAGGCTGCCATCTGGGGAGAGGGAGTAATTGGGGGGCTGCAGGAGAGCTTCCACCCCCAGAAGCCCGCAGAGCCAGCCCAGTCCTCCCCATCGGGGGCTCGTACCCCATTCCTCCCTCACCTCCTTCCACTTGCCCTTCCCTAGCCCCCCTTCTTCTTGATGTACAAAATAAAGATAACGTTTCTTCCAACATTGACTCTGTCTTTATTGAACAAAACTGGGGGAGACTGGGAAAAGGAGGTGGGAGAGGGGAAGAGAAAGGCTGGGAGAGGGGAGGGCAACTAACATGATCAGGGGTTGGGAACAGGTCCCAGATGAAGAGAGGCTACAGAGACTGGGACTGTTCAGCTTAGAAAAGAGGAGACGGAGGGGGGACAGGATAGAGGTCTCTAAAAGCAGGGGTTGGGTGGAGAGGGTGCATTCAGAAAAGTTCTTCATGAGTTCCCCTAAAGAAGGACTAGAGGACACCAAAGGAAAGGAATGGGTAGCAGGCTTGAAACTAGTAAGAGAAAGTTGTTGTTCTTGACAAAGCAAATAGTTAACCTGTGGAACTCCTTGCTGCAGGAGGCTGTGAAGGCTAGAACTAGAACAGAGTTGAAAGGGAAGTGAGATCAAGTGATGGAGGTTGCGTCCATGGAGTCCTATTAGCCAGAGGGTAGGAGTGGTGTCCCTGCCCAAAGTTTGTGGAAGGCTGGAGAGGGATGGCACGAGACAAATGGCTTGGTCATTGTCTTCGGTCCATCCCCTCCAGGGTCCCTAGGGTTGGCCGCTGTTGGCAGACAGGCTACTGGGCTAGATGGACCTTTGGTCTGACCCAGTACGGCCATTGTAAGCTCAGGGCTCAGTGTCGGGGGTCTCAGTGGACCCTCTTGATTTTCATGCACACCTGGTCCTGGGTGGCCAGGCTGGCAGCTCTCCTGCCCTAGACGGCCACTTTCCTGTGCCTAGTGCGGAGATCGTGGACGAGGTCCACGATGTCCGCACTAGCCCAGGAAGGTGCCCGCCTCTTGCGGTCCAGGGCAAGCTCCCGGGAGCCGCCAGCCTGGTCCCGGCAAGAGGGGGTGGGCTGGGGGGCATCGGGTGGGTGGCTCTGTGCCGTGCCAGGTGCAGGGTCTGCTAGCTGGGTGCTGGCAGGCTTGCACCTGGCACGGGCACCGTAGCCAGCCCGTGCCCCTTTAAGGGGTCCGGGGCCGGGAGGGGGGCATAGAGTTTCCCTGGTGTTGGCCAGAGTGGCCACCAGGGAAACCTGGGGAGGGCTAGCCTCCCACTAGTTCGAACTAAAGGGCTACACAGCCCTTAGTTCGAACTAGCTAGTTCGAACTAGGCGTTAGTCCTCGTAAAATGAGGTTTACCTAGTTCGAACTAAGCGCTCCGCTAGTTCGATTCAAATTCGAACTAGCGGAGCGCTAGTGTAGCGCATAGGAAAGTTAGTTCGAACTAACGTCCGTTAGTTCGAACTAACTTTCTAGTGTAGACATACCCTTGCTTAGCAATAGGTATACTGGACATGAAACCTATTTGATAGCAACTAAGAAGTTGCCTGGCAACAGGGAGGAGACTTTTCATGACTCTGGAGGAATATCCCTACACAAAGCATAGTTACTTAACTGATCACTGGATTTCCTGGTTAGGTAGGAAACATGAAAAAGAAACCAACAGTGGATGGCAGCCTTTGTGTGTCCAGAGGGTTTTTAAATGATAACTATAATTTGTTAACATTGCTTTTATAAAGTTAGGCTAGTAAAAGTTTTGTTTGTGTTTTTGAAGTGCCAGGTTTAAATATAACGAAGCTGTGTGATTTTGATGGGAGCTGGCAATGCTCACCATCAGGTATAGACATTAGATATTGGTCTAGCCAGACAAACATTATATTAATTATACCATATATGGTTTTTTCTCATCCATGGGGCTGCTAGAGGAAGCATACAAGAACAGGAAAATTAAGGTCCCAATTACAGAAACTATTTTCAAGGACAAAAAACAATTCATCGTATCAGCAAAACTGGCTGATAATTTTGCCAACTTTGGAAAATAAGATTCAAATCAAATTTCATTTTTTATCACTCAACAAAAGAGTTTATTTCATGGCACAAAGTCTAGAATATTAAAATGACACCTACGTTCTATGAAAGAATTAAAAATATAATTTTATACACTTACAATTGGAATGAATAACTCTTCTGCACAAGTTGGATTTGGGAAGTCATAGCAATGAAAAACCAGGACACTGTCCCAAGAAGAAATTAAGATTTATCAGCCATATAGATTTGATTCTTCACCCTAAATTGCTCATGACCTACTGACTTTAATAAGACTTAAATACATGCTTAAACTTATACATGTGCTTAATTGTTTTACTGAATTGGGTCTTCAATGACAAATGAGGAAAACCTGTAGTATAATGCTCTGAAAGTGATACACATGTGCATAAGGATTAATGAGTAACAATTTAGATTAAAAACTTTTAAGCAACCCAAGAGTTTGTTACTTTGATTTTATTTATATTCAATTACATATTTCTAAAGGAAGTCCATTTATAAGTTTATAGCTTATTGAGAAAAAACACAGGTCTGAGACCATGACATAAAACTCTGGGAGTGCGTCTAGACTGGCAAGATTTTGCACAAAAGCAGCTGCTTTTGTGCAAAAACTTGCCAGCTGTCTACACTGGCCACTTGAATTTGCGAAAGAGCAGTGACTTTGTAATGTACAAAATCAGTGCTTCTTGCGCAAATACTTTCACGCTCCCGCTCAGGGATAAGCCCTCTTGCGCAAGAATACTTGAGCAAGAGGGTAAGTGTAGACAGGCACCTTAATTTTTTGCACAAGAAAGCCCGATGGCTAAAATGGCCATCAGAGCTTTCTTGCGCAAAAGCGCGTCTAGATTGGCACGGATGCTTTTGTGCAAAAGCACTTTTTGCACAAAAGCATCCTTGCCAATCTAGACGCACATTTGCGGAAATATTTTTAATGGAAAAACTTTTCCATTAAAAGTATTTCCGCAAAATCATGCCAGTCTAGACGCAGCCTGGATGTAGAACTGAATGCCCTTTAAATACACACTCTGGGTATTGAGCAAACAAACACAAATATAAATTGGAAAAGGAGGCTAATATGAAGAGTCTGATAGTGTGACACCCTGACCAAAGAATTTTCTCATGGGATTAATTTGCTGTGAATCTGCATAAAATATTCCCCACACAAAAGAGTCTAAGAATTATCTCTGCAAGATGATATGAAATCATACTTTGAAACTCTTCTCCCTGTAGTGTTTTTGTATTCTGCTCTGTAAACACAATAAACCCTAAACTGATTCTTCTATGTAATGATTCATGTGACTATGTATACATGTGCATGACTATTCTCAGATGTGTTTATTTTATATGTTTGAAGAACATTGTTCAGACACATTTTGGAAGATCGGTTTTCAAATAAAGTCATTTTTTGAATGAAGTAGGTTTTAAAACAGTTGTCTTACAAGAGAAAGGAATTTAAATATACATTCAGTAGGGGAAAATGTTCCATGTGCATCCAAAATTACATTAAAAATTGCAGGTTAACTATGAAAGAGTACAGCATTCAATTTATTTGCTCAGTCTTAATTGCAGAGCCATACAATTAATACAGAAAATACAGTGTTGCTCCTTTTCATAATATTATTTGTTGAGTACTCAGTGCACTAGTGCTTAGGGTGGGGTGAGACTGTAATAAAGAAACTCCTCTTTGTAACACATATATGAAAGAGGGAAGATTTACTATGGGAATCTTAACTCAGTATGTCCTGGCTTTGTACAACTAAACAGATCATTGAGTTAATGGAATTCTGGATGTAGGAGAACGATAGTCATACAAAGATTTATTAGTAAGAAATATAGGCTCTATACCTAGCCCAGACCATGCTTTTCTGTTTGATGCCAGGGAAGTCATATAAGTTTCTGTAAAATGGGGGTCACAGTTACTGGGAAGGACAACTTTTGAGAAGAACAACGGTACTTTCCCATTTCACAGGAACATCAGGTGGCTTAATTCTTTCATGTATGTAGAGTGCTTTGAGATTTTCAATGGAAGGTGCTAGACCAGGGGTCTCCAAACTACGGCCCGCGGGCCGGATGCGGCCCGCGAGGCCCTCTCATCCGGCCCGTGGAGACTGTGACGGGGAAGAAACTCCCCACACTAACAGCCCCTCCCCCGGAGAAGCGCCGAGCGGCGCAGCGCAGCGGAGCCCAGGGGAAAGCCCACGGGGAGGGGAGCGAGGGCGCACAGCCGCAGGCGCGGCAGGCGGCAGGACCCAGGAGGAGAAGGGGCAGGGACGCCAGGGTGAGCGGCACGCCCCGTGCGTGCCGGCTCAAAAGGGGGAGGGGCCGGAAGGACAGGGGCGGCTGGCACTCACTTTCTTTTGGGCAGGCAGCCAGGAGAGGGAAGCCGGAGGAGCCAGCGGGACGGAGGAGGGACTCTGGACCCGCGCAGCCCTTGCCCTGGGCAGCGAGACTCCCCGGCCGGAGGTGCGGGGGATCGGAGCCGCCAACGGACGGCCACACGCCCTGCGGACCGACGGCCGAGCCCGGGCTCTGCGCATCCCTCACAGCAAGAGGGGTTGGGACTTGGCGTGGACATTTGCTCCCTATTGGCCAGTGCGTTCTTATCCTATTGGCTAGCTCTCTCATGAGGTCTCTAGTGGGCTGGGCTCTATTTTGGCATCCAGGAAACAATTTCACCATTCACACTAATACAGGTGTTCATGTGCAGTGTATCAATGTGTTATTAAATAATAACTGAATAAAATAATATTAAATAAATAATTAAAAACAACATCCATGTTTTGATTGTTTTTTATTTGGACCTCAGGTGTGTAGTCGGCCCCCGAACTGCTGTTTGATAGTTAATGCGGCCCTCGGGCAGAAAAGTTTGGAGACCCCTGTGCTAGAGGAAAGTAAAATATTATTCAATTAAAATTATAAGACACAGGTTTCTGTGTAATTTATATTTTACTATTTTCTCTCTTATAACCTTCATTTCCTTTGAATTTCCCACATTGCAAATTTGCTTTATCATACTCATTCTCCTCCAAGAGAAAATATTTTGTTGCCATAGCAATATCTTCCTTCCTTGCAATTTTATCATAGTATCTTTCCTTCAGGTTCCTGTAAGATGCAGCTAGCACCCACCCTCAACACACAACACCCTCCCAGCCTGTCAGTTCCCACCACCTTCCACTACTTAGTAACTTCTCAACTGTGTATCTTTATCTTTACATACAGACACTCTCCAACACACTGTTCCAAAGTACTCAAGGCTAAAAACAGATGTTAATTAAAAATGCAGATAAGACCTGATGACACCTGTTGTTTCGCACTTATTTTGCTCAACCCTGTCTGTTAAAATCCCAGCCTTCATTCCATTAATTCTCTCCAGCTTTTATTCTGTTCCTGCTTTAGCCCTCTCACTCCAGTGATCACGTAAACGTCACAGTATTTTACTGAGCAAACATATCAGCACGCATACATACCAAAAGACAGCTCCATAGCACAACTATGGTTAAGGATCAGTTGCTGCCTCCATTATGAATCTCTCTTGCATGAGTGTGATACCTTAGCAATTTCAAACTGCAACAGATGGGAATTTGATATTAAAGTTAAGGTGAGTGCACCCGTTCTAGCTTTCCATGAGCTACAGGTGCAATTCTCACTCCTGCCTAACAATGGAAATGTGATGCTGCCACTTCCTCAGAGAATAATGTCTGAGAACAAATATTCCAACTTGGGTGCCTACATTTCATAGAATCATAGAATCCCAGGGCTAGAAGGTCATACATTTAAGTATGTAAATCCATATTCAGAAATTTGGTCCCAGTCTGTAGTTAATGAGTTACTGAGTTTTGTACTCCAAAGTACTCTCATTACTCAACAGCTATCACTTTAACAGGGAGATTTTCAAAGCAAGTTGGCTACCTAACTGCTCTTTGTGCCTTTTTAAAAATACCCAGAAACGCTTTTCTAGGTCTCTCTGTCTATCCTTCCCTTCAACATCAGAAAATATACGTCAGCATCAACAATATTATTCTGTGAACTGGCCAGAGACAGCAATGTCGGAATAATATATCTAGGGACCATGCCCAGATTTACCGATGGTAGGTTACCAATCCAGAGAACGCTAATTCTCAGGTTTATCCTGAACCAAAGATGGCAGTGCCAAAGCATGAAGTGTCAAAATCTCAGTGTTTCTTTCTGTGATTCTCTTCCAGACTTTCTTTTGTTTCCGTTTTAACCCTCCCACTTTAATCGTCATGCAAATGATGTTCCTCAACTATCCAGTGTCAAAGAAATTGGACTACAGAGGAGAAATACCTGTCTGAAGTTCAAAAGGGCTCAGAGAGGTGATGCTCAGTATGAAGATAGCCATTGGAAGGCTAAGAAGATGCTTTAGACTCTACTGAGGGCATCTTCCTTTTGATAGTCAAGATTGTGCATTGGACTCACTACTGGATTTTCATCTGTAACTGTGATGTGTTTTGACAGAGCTGTTCCTGTAACTGATCTGCAATAATCTCCCCCCCCCCACACACACACTCCTCCCATATTTGAATGCGATTGCCACACACCTGCAAGATCAGACCCTTACAGACACAAATAAACACATCACACACTAAAACTAACCAATGGTCCCCCTTCTGACTCATCTGCTGTAAAGCCAGTTTAACCAGCCCTAGAGAAGTAGCTGTGACATAGGGCTTACCCAGGGCAGTACTAGCTATTGCAACAGCTCTATATCCCTCCCTTCTAACGCAGCCCCACTTTTAGAGGTAAGTCAGGGAAGGGAAGACAGCATGGAACTCTAAATGCTCCCATTCTGGGGCACGGAGCAGCCCACAGCTAGTTGTGGGGAACTGCAAGCTCTTGAGACTACTCTTAGTATGCTGGGGCCCGGCCCCAGAATCCCAGCGACAACGTACAACTACCTTTCCTGGGTACGCCTCCCATGACGCGCAGCACAGAATCCAGCCCAGAGTCCTTATTACCGTGTGGCTACAGATATGTCTGTTGTTCATGCTTCACAGGATTGGCTTCCTAGGGAATTATATCATCCTGTTTATCTTTTTCTGGTATTTTGCCCAATTTTGCTTATTTCTGAGATGATCACCAGAGAATTAAATCTCAGACCCATTCACATGGCTTTAAAGTCTCTGACTGAAATTGAAACCTGTTATGCAGCTGGTTTAAGAAAAATTCATTTGCAAAACTACTGAAACAAAGGCGCTCTAAACTGTCACTGGCTATAATATTTAACTGGAAATATACACCTAGATAAGTCAAAGTGGCAACTCTAGTCTTGTTTCTAAAGCAAGTCGGGAAGCATGACGTAGGGAAGCTCTCTCATGTGCACTTAGATCACGGTGACTGAAATTCCTGTCGGTGAGGGCAGCATGCATATGAAAACCTCAGTTTTGGTCATTTTTACAAGATGGCAAAAACAGTGACTATGCATAATACTCTCTAGAAGATAATTATTTCACCAGTCAGATTCCTTCTACTACACCTACTGCCCTTATTGAAACTTGACTGGGTTGAGTGGGAATTCTGAGGAAATAATGAACCCTTAATGGATTGCCATACTCACACTATGCAAAACTATACAAGACACAAATGACACTAAGATACTCTTTTTAATCCTGTATCATTATCATTAACGTTTATAACTACATTTCATAACAGCGCTAGCTATTAGTACAATGACAACCTCATGCCTAGCCAAACTTAGGGTGCCAGCTATTATATATTTGAGAGAGTTTGTCTGTCTGAGAGTCTGTCTGTCCATCTATTCAAGAACTCCTTCTAAATGGCAAGAGCTAGGACTACCAAATTCAGTATGCACCTTCAAGATCAGTGTTTGGCTAGGAAAATGGGACATGCCCGGAATGGGATTGCTTCTCAGAAATCTATACAGAAGAGAGACAGAATCACCAAGCAGGTGAAAGGGGCTGGTTGGGGGTGCAGCCCCCACAACCAGGACTGCCTCGAGCCTCCCATTTTCAGATACTCTTTACGGAAAGGAAGGCAAAGCCCACCCCCTCAATTTGTACGAGAATATTGCTGGCTGTCAGTTTGCTGCATTCCTCACTCTGGCTGGTGAGCACAGGGGGCAGACGAACCTGGATCGGCTCCAACCGAGGGACATGCACCCCTCCCCCGGCATTGCCCACTGGAGCTACAGCAGCCATGGAGAGAGACTTCTCCCTTGGCCCCTAGCTGCTGTGGTGAGAGAGAGCTGGGGTAAGTCCTCTCTCCCCTGAGAAGCCTGCATACAGGAGCCCTCATCCCCAGCTCCACCCCAGAGCAATGATTTAAATAAAGCATGTACATTTTCATTTTATTTTCCAGAAAACAAAGTGAAGGATGCTGGGTAAATCTGCTAGTAATAAATAAGTCATATATTCCTAGACACAAAAGGCTCCATCCTTACCCAACATCTCTTCTAATCTTTTACTCCCAGAGAGGCCAAGGGTCTGGAAATTTATCCTTACAGAGTGGTTGGAGTTTTCCAGCCCCTATGGCTTAGAGCCTTCCAAAAGCACTTGCCGATTGTCTTGTTTTCCAATCATCTCTGGCTATATAATGGCTTTCCAAAGGCAGTTAATGGTATAAACTAGGGAGAGTGCTAGTATACCCTTCTGGTGTTCTGGAATTGGCTGGCAAACACTGTAGCGCCTCACATAAGAGACGACACTAGGTGGAAAAAAGCCTCGTTCTACTCTGTTCTGTTGTTACAGATACTCTGCCTTCTCTCTTCCTTAGAGGTGACTGGTTGCAAGAGAGAGTTCTATGTGTAAGCACTGCCTTGTGTGTATCGGGTTATGCCACTGCACTTCTGGATTTATCTGCTCACAACTTTACCATATTATTTTAGCTCCACTCAAGTCAGTTGTACCATCCACTCAACTTTGGGAGGAGTGCACATGGGTCTCCTGAGAGGACTGTACAAAATATAACTGCAGATACAGACTAAAGGTTGCGGTAATTACAGTACAATTGAGGTGGGAGATCACTTTTTATTTTCAGTCACAAGCTGGACACAATGGCTCATAGATACATCCCGTATTTTTTAAGTGTGCAGCTGATCAGATTCACAGTTTGTCCATGAGGGAGGCCTAGGCACACACTAGTAAATACAACACAACTTAGTTTTGTAAAGAAATTCATTTTCACCCAAGAAAAATATACAACTATATTCTTTTGGTGGAATCATCAAATTTCGAGATCCAAGTGGACCTGGAATCTTAAAATGTTTTCCATGACCTGCATGTAATAAAGATAAAAGTTTCAATTTCTTTAAAATGGAAATTCACAAATACAAAAATAGATTCCAGCTATCACGGAAAAAAAGGACAAAGTGTAAATGCTGATTTGCTGGTTACCCTCTGCTTTGTGCCAGCTTTGCAGCTGCACTTTGGATGTTAGTGACAAGCCTTAATTTCCAGCTCAGGAAATGTTACTGTGAGAATGTATGCGTGCATGTTGCGTGTGAAAGAGAGAAAGAGAGACAGAAACAGACATGTTCTGAATAAAACACAGAGCATGGGCGTGTATGTGTGTAAAATAAACAAGTTATTTTCATGCATTAGGAAATATGACAAGAACAATTTATGAATGCTTGAGTGGAGCGAAGCAAAGCCATGAGTCAGCTATGTAATGTCATTCTTAAGAAGTGAAAAATAATTATTCCATCCCTCTCCATGTTCTGTATTCATAATGCATTAAATATATGGGGATATTATAATAAATCAGGAGAGTGAGTTTTGATGTCCAAGAAACACCAAAGATGTATTTGATGCTTGTAATTCAGTTCCTGTATTTTATTTCAAGATAAGAATTCAAATTAGAAATGAAAATAGTTATTTAGATCATAAATCCTTATTTTAAATCTCTCCAGGACAGGCCCTCATGCTTCTGTTGGTGCTGGTGAGAAACAGTCTTTTGATAGCTTTTCACCTATGTTTAAGAGGCCTTTAATTTTCATTTTGTGTATAAAACACTTGCATTCAAAGGTAGTCCAGTTTCATGATTTAAGGCCTGCTCCTGCAAAACACCAAACCCCTTCAGCTCCCATGAAACTCAATGGAGGCAGAGGAAACTCAGAGATTTGCAGGATCGGGCCCTACATTTTATAACAGATGGAAACAACATGGCTTCATTAAAATCACGTTATACCTTGCATTTTATTTCCTTCTACTAATGATCTACTTTCATCTCCTTGCTGTTCACATTCTGTGCTATCACAACCCAGTGTGACCTATGTTTTAGGACATGAGTGATGTTTTTGGGGAGCTTCATTTTTAGGTGTCCCACTTGAGACCCTTTAAAAGAGTGAATGCCCAGCACATTCTGAAAATCATGCCCTTTTAAAGTGTCTCAAGTTGGGCACCAAGAAGGCCTAGTATTTCACTGATATGTAAATAGATCTATCAAGGCATTTGTAATGGGATACAGAGCAGTTCCTCTAAAACACCTGCCACCTATTGTATTGATGAGGCTGGCTGTGACCCAGATCCATGTGATAACTGTTTGGTGCCCTGAGATGGTGATCTTAGTCCAGATTCCAGTGAACACAAACATGCACATCATGAAACTTCAACAGCAACTGGCTCTTTTTGTGGAACTCCTGTTAGCCAGGCCAAAAATTGCCTTGGTGCAAATAGTCTTGACCTACTTTAACTCTCCAATGAGTGAGTCCCCACCAGATAAAAGGTAGGGCACACTAGGGGCAGGTGGGGGGAGGCAAAAGAGATGAATATTTTTCAACCTTAACCATTTTCACTTTCGGATCTAGAAATATGTAAGCATCTAAACATGTGAATTTCAGGTGCATAGAATCATAGAGCTGGAAGGGACCTTGAGAGGTCATCGAGTCCAGTTCCCCACCCTCATGGCAGGACCAAGCACTGTCTAGCTCATCCCTGACATGTGTCTGTCCAACCTGCTCTTAAATATCTCCAGTGATGGAGATCCATAACCCCCCATGGCAATTTATTCCAGTGTTTAACCACCCTGACAGTTATGAAGTTTTTCCTAATGTCCAGCATAAACCTCTCTTGCTACAGTTTAAGCCCATTGCTTCTTGTCTTATCCTCAGAGGCCATGAAGAACAATTTTTCTCCTTCCTCCTTGTAACACCCTTTTAGATACTTGAAAACCACTATACTGTCCCTTCTCAGTCTTCTCTTTTATAAACTAAAGAAGCCCAATTCTTTCAGTCTTCTCTCATATGCCATGTTTTCTATACCTTTAATCATTCTTGTTGCTCTTCTTTGGACCTTCTCCAATTTTTCCACAACTTTCTTGAAACGTGGTGCCCAGAACCGGACACAACACTCCAATTGAGGCCTAATCAGCACAGAGTAGAGCCAAAGAATGACTTCTTGTGTCTTGGTCACAACACTCCTGTTAATGCATCGCAGAATCATGTTTGCTTTTTTTTGCCACAGTGTTATACTGTTGACTCATGTTTAACTTGTGGTCTATTATGACCCCTAGATCTCTTTCTGTAGTACTCCTTCCTAGACAGTCACTTCCTGTTCTGTATGTATGAAACAGATTGTTCCTTCTCAAGTGGAGTACTTAGAAGACTCCATCTTTTCCTGTCTCACCATATGCTTCTCCTGCCCCCTTTCTCTCCCCTTTCTTTCTCTCCTTGTCCTCTGCCCCCCAGTCCAAACTTTCCAGGTGTCCTCAATATCCCCTGTCATAATCCCCAGTTCTCTCCATGCCTTCTGCCTCCCCTAGCCTCTGCACCCATTTCCTTGTCTTTGTCTGATGCCTGCATCCTCATGCACCTGAGCAAGAGCGAGTGCAAGAACTCTTTACTCTTCCAAGAGTGCATAGTGCAGAAATCCCCTTGCCTCCCAGCACTGACCGGCAGATTTGCATAATGGGAAATGCATCTCATAAAGGGATATAGAAGTGGCTATTCAGCTAGGAAGAAACAGGAACTATTATGCCTTCCCATGCCCCTCTGGGGGCGGTGAAACTGTGCCAACGGGTATGTCTACATAGCATATTAAGACAGGGCTCTGACTCAGGCTTAAGAGCAAGTTACCTTCTGTACACACAAAAATCAGTGAGACTCAGGCCTGGAACAGCACTGGATTTAGGATGGTCAACTTTCTACACATACAGACCCAAACACCTTTGCCCCTCCGAGACCATGCCTCTGCCCCACCCTTTCTCCGAGGCCCTGCCCCTGCACCCTCCATCCCCCCACTCTATCACTCTCTTTCCCCACCCTCACGTGCTCATTTTCACTGGGCTGGCTCAGAGAATTGGGGCACCAGGTGGTATGAGAGCTCCAGTTGGGGTGTGGGCTTTGGGTATGGCTGGTGATGAAGGGTTTGGAGGTGAAAGAGGATGGCCTGGGCTAGGACTGTGGGGTTTGCATAGAAGGTGGGAATCAGGGCTGGCTCCTATGCAGAAACGTGGCCACATGGCTGTGATGTAATGGGGGGTACTTTGCTGGTTGCTATGCTGGGCAGTGGGTTGTGAATGACCTCCAATGGCTGTTGGCTGCAGCACGGCCCAGCAGGGCAGGGGATGAGTCATTATGCAAGGAGGCTAAGAACTTGTCTGACCAGTCATCTCCCAGGGAGCGGTACAATGGGAAGAAGGGGAGTGGAGCCTGGCTGGGGGCAGGGCTGGAAGTGAGTGAGTTAGGTTTCTGGCTGGTTTCATAGAGGAAGCAGCCTAGGCAACGGGCTGGGATTTAGGGGCCCAGGCTCCCCAATCTCAAGGGAGGCTGAGGCATCCTAGGCCTGCCCTGTAACCAGATTACATCTGTGCTGTGCTGTATCCTGGAGAAACAATAAACTCCCTCTGTTCTACTGGCTGGTGGAGTCTGTCCGTGCCATTACAGGGGTGCAGGAGATGGGAAAACCCCAACGCGCCATCACAATGGCACTGCATGCTGTACTGTCTGCAGGCACTGTCCACTCCACTCCCACTGGCTGTGATTCCTAGCCAATGGGAGTGGTGGGCACAGCACTTGGGGTGAGGGCTGCATGTGGACCCCCCTGGCTGTCCCTATGGGTAGGAGCTGGAAGGGGGATGCCTTTGCCAGCATCTATACCAGCTCTGCTATGCAGCACCACCAACCAGAAAATCAACGGTCCGGTCAGCAGAACAGCCACAATCCGTATTCAGTTAGATCTTCTGGCTGAAAACCAGACACCTAGTCACCCTTACTGGTCTTGGGCCCACAAATCCTGCAGGGGGTGAGTCAGAGCCAGAGTCCAGCTGTGACACAGGCATTTTGCAGTGTGGATAGAGATCAAGTCTGGGTCATTGGATTTGGACCTGGAGAGTCTGCCAACACTACCCCATAATCCCATTAGGTTATGCTTCCCAGGCCTTCCATCCCAAAACTTTCCAGGAACCGGAAGCAACATCCTGGTTCAAATGCAGCTACTTAGCAATTAAAGCTTTATTTCCATGCTGACCATTCAACTAGAAACTCAGACAGCCTTCATGTATACTAATTACTGTCAGCACTAAGAAGTCCTGCACCAAGTGCGCTGCTAGCTGGCCAGAGAGAGGAACAAACTTTTCACAGATAGTTGATTACATTCTGAGGCAGGGCATACTGATCAAGGCCACCTCTGTAACTCATGAGCTCAGTCTACACCGGTCAATCACGTTGCTTAAGTATCTCCTTGGTTTAGATGGATAGCTTTGTTCCCTGCTGGCCTGGAACAGAAGTTAACACTTCCACTAGAGGACCTCCAAAATATCAATGTTCTCTAGAGCCTGCCCTGCCTGAAAGGACTCAGATACAATAGCTCATGACTAGATCACTAAGTGCCTGTCCCATCACCCTCTCTATCCAGAAAAAAAAAAGATCCAGTGTAGAAATCTTTTCAAGTGCATTTTGTATGTTTATCTGGCTATATGATTGTTTTCGGTGCTGCTCTGAAATATTTCTAAAGTGGCCAGTGTTTCTGTGTCATTAATGTAAGAACATAAGAATGGCCATACTGGGTCAGACCAAAGGTCCATCCAACCCAGTATCCTGTCTGCCGGCAGTGGCCAGTACCAGACGCCCCAGAGAGAGGAAACACACCAGATAATCATCATATGATCTCTCTCCTGTCATCCACTTCCAGACAAAGAGAGGCTAGGGACACCATTCCTACTCATCCTGGTTAACAGCCATTGATAGATTCATAGGGTATGTCTACACTACCCCCCTAGTTCGAACTAGGGGGGGTAATGTAGTCATACGGAGTTGCAAATGAAGCCCGGGATTTGAATTTCCCGGGCTTCATTTGCATAAAGCCGGCCGGCGCCATTTTTAAATGCCGGCTAGTTCGGACCCCGTGCTGCGCGGCTACACGCGGCACGGACTAGCTAGTTCGGATTAGGCTTCCTAATCCGAACTAGCTGTACACCTCGTTCCTAATCCGAACTAGCTAGTCCGTGCCGCGTGTAGCAATAGAAAGTTTAATTACAGCTCCTGTTACAAGTGCCACAGGCAGTAACAAATGCCATCAGGTGCTCACTCTCAATACATTTCTGAGTCAAAATTCACAAACTGTTGTCACAGTAATCCTTAAACTGTGAGTTGCAGTCAGTATTGACAAAAATACATACCACGTCTCCACACATTTCATTAAAGTCATTTAATGCCCTCTCTTGTATGGGACCATTTAAACCCATTACATGGGTGCACAAAGTATCCCTAACTGCCACTGTGCAGGAAGATTCAGCACTAGTCACAATCAGTGCATTGTCTGATTGCGTGTACTATCCAGAAATTCTGCAGGTTCTAGAGTTCACTGCTGGCTAAAAATTCCTTTTTTTTTCTTGCTGACACCACACAGAACATTGTGAGTCAGCAGGGTTCCCAAGAATAACAGCATGAACAACTATTTATACAATTTTTATAAAAAGGACCTGAGGATTTCAGTGGATGAGAAGCTGGACATGAGTCAACAGTGTGCCCTTGTAGCCAAGACGGCTAAAGGCATATTAGGTTGCATTAAGGTGAGAATTGCCAGTTGATCCAGAGATGTGATCATTCCTCTTTACTCGACTCTGGTGAGGCCACATGTGTCCAGTTCTGGGCCCCCAATTACAGGAAGGATGTGGATGCATTGGAGAGGGTCCAGCGGAGGGCAACCAAAATGATTAGGGGGCTGGAACATATGATCTACGGGAGAGGCTGAGGGAGTTCAGTCTATTTAGTCTGCAGAAGAGAAAAGTGAGGGGGGATTTGATAGCAGTCTTCAACTTCCTGAAGGGAGGTTCCAAAGAGGCTGGAGAAAGGCTGTTCATGGTAGTGATGGATGGCAGAACAAGAAACAATGGTCTCAAGTTGCGGTGGGAGAAGTCCAGGTTGGATATTAGGAAAAACTATTTCACTAGGAGGGTAGTGAAGCACTGGAATGGGTTGCCTAGGTAAGTAGTGGAGTCCCTATCCCTAGAGGTATTTAAGTCTTGGCTTGACAAAGCCCTGGCTGGGTTGATTTAATTGGGATTGGTCCTGCCTTGGCAGGGGGCTGGACTTGATAGCCTTCTAAGGTTTCTTCCAGCTCTATGGTTCTATGATTCTATAATGTCATTTGATGGGAACAACAGCCCAGCTTGTCCATGAAGGTAAAGTCTTGATCTTTCAAACTTCCTGGCATCACGTGCCCTGCTAGCATAGCACTTGCATAATGATGTAGTAGAACCCTCTGCAGTTTACATATTCATGGGCATCTTGCAGAGGGCAAACTAAAGGCACATGAGTCCTATCATGGTTCCGGCACTGCTTCGAAAGCCCATTCTCTCAAAGCAAGCAATTACTTCAAGAACATCTGTAATGCACACCTTCTCAGGGTATGTCACAGTCCTGGTTGCCTTAAAACCCTCTGCCACAACATCCCCCACAGTTGATTTGCCAACTCGGAATTGGTTAGTCACAGACTATGGCAGAGTGAGGTGGCCAACTTGCTATAGTAACCTACTTCTGAACTTCAGGGGTCTCCTTTACGTGGATGTCCTGTTCCTGGAGAGTTGAGGCAAGCTGATCCCAAACCTCCTGGTGCTTTATGTGAACATGCTGGACCCACTATTGGTCATTGCTGGGCCACCTGATGATGTGATCCCACCCGATTGTGATCATGGCACTGCTCCAGAAGCACTGGTCTATATAAGGGGAAATCTGCAGCTAAGCCAACAGGCATGAGCAGCATCAGCTGGGTTGCTGCTGGCATGTCTCCTAACTGCTGCTGAAATGTCCATCAGTCTCTTGAACATGCCCTGCTGGATTCCCAAAGTAGGACTGACAGCATTAGACGGACAAGATCTTCCATTGGGTCAAAATCCATTTTGATGGCTCCAGCTGCTGGGAGCACGTGAATGCAAAATGGCTTGACTGGATGTGCTGGTAGACTAAAACCACCCAAAAGAATTCTGGTCATCTCCAAGACCCAGAGCAGCTTTTGCTGGTAAGGGCATGAGAACCCTGGGATACGAAGGTTTATACGCTCAGAAACTCAAGTTCTGACTCAGGTCTGCATAGTGCACTATGGATGTATCAGCACCGTTGTTTCCAGTGTAACATGGACACCCCAAGTGTAGGCTTGGTACTACTGAGTCTGCAAGCATGGGTCACAGAGACCCTAGACTTAGTGTGTTCTGTAGACATACCATTTTATAATACACTCTGGTTATAGTGGATCATTACTTTAAATCCGCAATACAGTTTTACATTAGCATACAATCAAATCATTTCTAGCCACTTAATGAAACATCCTAAAGGAAGCAGGAAATAAACACCAATTAAAACAGAACCTCTTTAATAAAATAAAGGTTCGCTTTGGAGACTGGGGGTTTTCTGCTTTCTATCAGATAAAGCTCCCATTTTTGAAGATTTCATTTTGTACTTAGATTATGCCTTCTCAGATAAGCTATAAAGCATTACCATCTGCTCTGCCAACAATCACATGATCCTATCACTAGGATTCCACTGAATACAAATCCTATTGACAACAACATTCCATGCATATGTTCCACAAATTGCTACAGCATTAGGAAGAGGGATTCCAGAATTAGAGGTTACTCCTGTCTTGTCCGGTGGGGGAGGTACAGCACACAGGAACACCATCCTGTCTATCCCCTGCTCCCATGCCAAAGTTTCCAGGCAACATGCTGACAGTGAGGCTCCCTGACAGTGAGGGTGGGGGTGAGAGGAGGAGAAATTGGCTCACTGTGCCCAGCCATGCTCTACAGCCTCAAGGGTTGAGAGCTTAGTCAGGGCCCCATGCCTCTGCATGCCTGATAGCATTTGGCAGCAAACTCTCAAGTCAGAGAGGATACACCTTTCACTAGCAGCTATAAAGAGCACTGTACGTTCCCCTTGCAGCAATCTCTGAGGCATTCTTTCCGTATCTGCTCTATGCAGACAAAATGGCCCAGAGCACCTCCATTTGGACACTGGTGTACTGCATGCTCCCCCACTGCATCCCTCTGAAGAGCAAGAACACAATTTGTCCCTAACACCATAACTGTATCTGGCAATAAACTCAGCTGAAGGTTCTGTCCTTAAAGCATCATATTATAATGCTAATATTATGAAATTTCATCAACTTAGAAACATTCCCTTGGCCTTTTTGTGGACTAGTTTAGTATAAAGATTATCCCTTTTCAAGCTTTCCAGTTTTAGAAGACAATTATCTCTTTGAATTCTGATAGAGGTTAAATTTTACCTTCAAAATAATTGACAGTTCATAATTTTGCATATGGAAGAAGACTTATATCATTCTAATGAGACATAGAAAATGGATGCTTTCATTGTTAAGTATGTGAGTCTCATTCTTTCAGGCAGTCCCCTGTATAAAATATGGTACAACTTTCTTATTTATCACCGAGGCAAAGAATTTCTATCTTATTTGCATTAATTGAATAGCTTTCAAGTAAAAAATAGAGTAAGAATTTCAATTGTGTTTGTTAATATTCACTTGCATAGAGTCAGCTGTTGTACGCTAACATTTATAGCCAATCAAAAAACCTAGGCCATTAATTTATTATTGATCAAAACTCCAGACATATGTCAATGTTATAGAACCTCAGCTAAATTTGATTTATTGATGTCTATATGAATTACAAGTCACAGCAACATTTATTTTATTTCTTTATTATTGTGGCTAAAATGGAATTTAATTTCTTAAACTGTATTGAAAGTTGTATTATTCAAATAATAACATGGGCAGTAAGGTTATGACCCGGAATATTATTTGTTAAGTGAGAAAGCTGAAGGTGGGAAGAACAAAAGACTCAGATCTCTAGGGCTCAGAGCCAACAATAACTTGGACCACACACTGCTCATTTCCATTTTTTAGCATCAATTAAAACTCAGAGTTTCTTCCTAGTTTGTAAGCTACTCCAATTGTTAGTCTAAAAGTAGCTTGCCCAAAAATTGCTCTAGAAAGATACTTTCTTTTATCAAATCAAAAGGGAAAGAATGATTCATTTTTTATGTGTATTGATGATAGAAGAATCCTAAATAGCACTTTATCTACATCATCACACTTGAAAAGAATGAAGTGCAAGCTAAATAAACAATGGTGATGAATGCATTTTTTTCAGGGGTGGTCCTTTTGGAAAATGCTAACCACATTAAAGAGGGTGGTTATTGAAATGTGTAATTAATTTGAAGTTTATAAAAGCTGAAGCTGTCATTCACCTGAGCAGATGGTGGAAGAACCTTCTTGCATATCTGCTGATTGGGTCTCTATATTCCAACACAGTCGTATCCAACAAGGGTCTTACCGGAGCATAAAAGGTTCCCAGGCTTGCCTCAAGCTGTGCTGTGGAGTTCAAACATAGCAGCAATGAAACAAGTGAAACTGCTTCAATTACAACAAGTTGCTCATGTTTGTAGTCAGTCAGGTTTCTGAAACACAGCTGAAATGTGAGCTTGTTACAGGAAAGATGAAATTTAAAATACAGCAGACAAAACCTACCCTGTGTATAAACTTTCAGATAAAGTATCATTGACAAAGACGTTGAGCAAGAAAAAGCAGTCGAAAGTGAAGTAATTTATAAGGAACCTGCCTTTTGCCAGATATGCATAATTAAAACAGTGACTCATAAGAACAATACAGTTTGAACAAGTTTGTCAGTAAAAATCAACTCCTAATTAAATCAACTTTTCTCTTTCCTACCAAAGAAATTATAAGGAGACTCAACTTTTCAGGATTTACCATTTATGTGTTTGGTCACTGGGTGGTCACCATAGACAAGGGAGTTATATTGGTTTAAAATGATTGTAAGGGAGAAGACAATGAGGCCTTTCTTCAGAAGAATTTTTTTGTGAATTCCCTTTTGTTTTGATAATGGCACTTAGGGGTTTTATATTTTTTTAACATAAAATGTATTTTTCTTGCATTATTTATAATTATGTAAAGTGCTTGTGCCCTAAGTGTCTTGGAGAGGGTACTTTAATGATGAGTAACATTAATTTCCAAACATCTGGAAGATTATAAGGTGACAGGTAATGACCAGCACGAATTTGTACAAAACAAAGCATGTCAAACCAATCTGATAGCTTTCTTTGATAGGATAACAAGTAATGTGGATAAGAGGGAAGCAGTGGACGTGATATACCTAGACTTTAGTAAAGCATTTGATACGGTCTCACTTGACCTTCTTGTAAATCAACTAGTGAAATACAACCTATATGGGGCTACTATAAGGTGGGAGCATAACTGGTTAGATAACTATTCTCAAAGAGTAATTATTAATGGTTCACAGTCATGCTGGAAGGGCATAAAAAGTGGGGTTTTGCAGGGGTCAATTTGGGGACCAGTTCTGTTCAATATCTTCATCAACAATGTAGATATTGGCATAGAGAGTATGCTCATTAAATTTGCAGATGATATCAAGCTGGGAGGGGCTGCAAGTACTTCGGAACATAGAGCCAAAATTTCAAATACCTATATACTCGAGTATAAGCCGACCCGAATATAAGCCGAGGCACCTAATTTTACCCCAAAGAACTGGGAAAAAATATTGACTCGAGTATAAGCCTAGGGTAGGAAATGAGGCAGCTACTGGTAAATGTAAAAAATGAAGATAGATACCAATAAAATTACATGAATATTTATTTCAAAGAAAAACAATAACCTAGCTCTGTAAGTGGAAAAGGGGGTCAACAAAAACAATATGGTTCTGCAGGCACGGCCACAGCTCAGCCCCCGCCGCCCCTGCCCCCGCCCCGCAGCCCCCACGTTCCGGCCCCCTCGCCTGCCAACGAGCCCCCTCTAAACGAGCCAGCGGGGGGGGGGGGCTGTGAGAGACCAGAGCCGGGCATCGATGGGCCAATGAGCCAGCGGGGGGGAGGGGGCTGTGCGAGACTCGGGCCAGGCGTCGATGGGCCAATGAGCCAGCGGGGGGGGGGAGGCTGTGCGAGACCCGGGCCGGGCGTCGATGGGCCAATGAGCCAGCGGGGGGGGGAGGCTGTGCGAGACCCGGGCCGGGCGTCGATGGGCCAGTGAGCCAGCGGGGGGAGCGGGTGCCGGTGCTGGCTGGATTTTACCACGGGAGGGGAGGGGAGGGGAGGGGGAGCAGGGAGCAGCGGCTGGTCCTTGTGCACCTGCCCCAGAATCGGGCCCAAGCTCGTGATCAGGGCTCCCGGGCGCTTCAAGAACAGACGCCCATGGTGCCGAGTCGGCTCCTGGCCCAGTGGTTCCCGAGCTCAGCGCTGCACCCGAGCGTCATGGCGAACGGCCCCAAACGCCCTTCCTCCCACGCGGCAAGGGCCCATGGTGCCTGGCAGGCAGGGGTTGGGGGGCCAGGAGGGCAGGGGCTGGGGGGCCGAGGAGACAGGGGCTGGGGGGGACAAGGGGACAGGGGGGCTGAGAGGGTCAGGAGGGCAGGGGCCGGGAGGGCCAGGAGGGCAGGGGCTGGGGGGACGAGGAGACAGGGGCTGGGGGGGACAAGGGGACAGGGGGGCTGAGAGGGTCAGGAGGGCAGGGGCCGGAAGGGCCAGGAGGGCAGGGGCTGGGGGGCCGGAGCTCCGGGCTCACGCGTCTAGACCCGGCCGGCGGCAGAGACGCGCTGAGCCCGCCCACGAGCAGGAGGCTGACTCGAGTATAAGCCGAGGGGACATTTTTTCAGCACAAAAACTGTGCTGAAAAACTCGGCTTATACTCGAGTATATACGGTAATCTGGACACATTGGAGAAATGGTTTAAGGTAAACAGAATGAAGTTTAATAAAGTACTCCACTTAGGAAGGAACAATGCATTTCACACATACAGGCTGTGTTTACATTGGCACCCGTTTCCGGAAAAGGGATGCTAATGTAGACTTCGGAAATGCAAATTCCATGGGGGATTTAAATATCCCCCGCGGCATTTGCATTTACAAGGCTGCCGCTTTTTTCCGGCTTGGGGATAAGCCGGAGAAAAGCGCCAGTCTAGACGTGATTCTCCGGAAAATAAGCCCTTTTCCAGAGGATCTCTTATTCCTACTTCCTAATTATACCTAATTTCTTATTTCCTACTTATCCCCAAGCCGGAAAAAAGCGGCTGCCATGTAAATGCAAATGCCGCGGGGGATATTTAAATCCCCCGCGGAATTTGCAATTCCGAAGTCTACATTAGCATCCCTTTTCCGGAAAGGGGTGCCAACGTAGACACAGCCACAGAGTGGGAAGTTACTGTCTAGGAAAGAGTACTGCAGAAAGAGCTCTAAGGGTCATAATGGACCACTAGCTAAATATGAGTCAACAGTGTGACGCTGTTGTAAAAAAAGTAAACATCATTCTGGGATGCATTATCAGGAGTGTTGTGACCAAGACACAAGAAGAAATTCTTCCTCTCTACTCTGTGCTGATTAGGCCTCAATTGGAGTATTGTGTCCGGTTCTGGGCACCACATTTCAAGAAAGATGTGGAGAAATCGGAGAGGGTCTGGAGAAGAACAACAAAAATGATTAAAGGTCTAGAAAACATGGCATATGAGAGAAGACTGAAAGAACTGGGTTTGTTTAGTCTGGAAAAGAGAAGATTGAGACATGATACCAGTTTTCAAGTACCTAAATGAGGAGAAGGGAGAAAAATTATTCTCCTTAATCTCTGATGATAGGTCAAGAAGCAATGGGCTTAAATTGTAGCAAGGGAGGTTTAGGTTGTACATTAGGAAAACATTCCTAACTGTCAGGGCGGTTAAGCATTGGAATAAATTGCCTTAGGAGGTTGTGGAATCTCCATCACTGAAGATATTTAAGAGCAGGTAAGATAGGCATCTATCCGGGATGATCTAGATCAGTGATTCTCAACGTGGTTGGCAAAACCACTTGGAGAAACCTTCTAATTGTCCGCTCTGGCATGTTTATTTACCGATGCCGCATCCATGGAGCCCCCCGGCTTCCCTTGGCTTCACACGGTGAACCGGAGCCAATTTCTGGCTGCGGCGCCGTTAAGTAAATATGCCGGAGCGGCCAATTAACAGGTTTCTCAAAGTGGTTTTATGAACCACACTGAGAAACACTGATCTAGATGGTTCTTGGTCCTGCCATGAAGGCAGGGGACTGGATTTGAAGACCTCATGAGGTCCCTTCCGGTTCTAGTGTTCTATGATTCTATGCATTTTTTTATATGATGTGATTGTTGCCTGGGAGTCAGGGTGATATATATGTTTTTAAGTGTAGACCAAATGATGTATGAAAGTCTCTATCTTTCTCAAATCACTGAAAGAATTTGATACAGTGGAACAGATTCTCCTTTTAAGATGGATGTACAAATCCCACTATTATTAATTAGAGCTTTGTGTCTGCATTAAAACAGAGTACTCCCAACCCACTGTCTCATTAGGCAAACAAAATCTCAATTTACTGCTATTAACATTTGTTTGAACTAGCCATTTCTGTATTTACTGATAATGGCTTTTTAATTGTATGCTTGCTTACATTTTATTGTATTAGGTTTGATAGCACTAAATGTTCTAATAATGCAGCCTTATAAACATAGGCAAGGTGTTAGTAAATTAGGTTTTGCATTATCTTAAATCTAAACAGTCAGATAAGATGAACTTTAAAGGTGTTTTCTTTCAAAGCAGCAGTCAATTTAGATTAAAATTGAATACAGAAATGCTATTGCAAAAACAACCCATACTCTCTTGCTATTGCTGTTTTCCTGACAGCATGTTTTGTACTTCTGAAATGTGGCAGCCTACGTGGAATATGGGTAACTACTAGCACAGTTATAGATTCATTAGAGAGCCCAGCTTGATGTTGGAGGCAGAAATAGAGATCTCAAAGATAACCGCCACACTGCTACAAATAAAAGGGCTCACTGGGTTCCACTAATAAAAATAAAACAAATTACCATGTCAAATTTGTTAGATTCATATAGAATAAATCCACGCTGGAATAAAAGTCTGTCTGTCATAAGACAGCATTAGGCTGCTACATGGGGAGAAAATACACAGACATCTATTTAGAATGTGCATATTTTCATAAGTTTCAAGAGCAACCTTTTTTTTTCACTGGTTACTTTACAAGTGCCCATTAAGAGAAGATTTTAGTGCTGTACATTTGTGGAGGGGACTTTATGGAAATCTCACTTGCATCTCATGCGGTAGAACAGGATTGTCCAACGATGGTTTGAGAGCAAGCTGGGCAGCTTACAATTTTTCTAAGATCTATGATCACCACATCCACTAGCCCCAGCCTTTCTTCCCATAAAGATGAGCCTGTTACACAGTTGTATTCTTGCTGGGCCATAGCATGACACCTGCTCACTCTAAATTTTGGAGTCTATTGCATTCCAGGATACAACTCAGTGGGAAGCCATTACACCACCATCTAGCAGAGATGAGGCTGAGTTCATTCTTCCATGTGGGGGAAGTCAGGAGGCACCGTAAGGGGATAAGTTGGTTACAGTGCAGAGAGGGCTAGGAGGAGATACAAGGACTGTGGAAAGATGGCTCTTAGAATAATATAATACTAGAACTAGAAGGGACCTCAACTAGTCATTATGTTCAGTCCCTTGCACTCAAGGCAAGACCACACATCATCTAGATCAGGGGTGGGCAAGTTACCTCTTATGGGCCAGATCCGGTCCAAGAAGCCACTGGTTCTGGCCTGCAGACATGCTGCCAGGACCCTAAGGCATGCAGCAGCTGCTGATTTAAGACCAGGGCTGCTCCATGTGGCTTTGTGCTCTGGAGGAAAAGGGAGGCTTCGTGTGATAGTCCTGCCTCCAGTCCAATCCTCAGCTCCTACTGCAGGGGTAGCCAACCCGTTGCAGATGAAGAACCAAAATAGTGGTGGATACAGCGCAAAGAGCTGAGGGAAAAAAGTTGTTCAGAAAAAAAAAAAAAAAAAAAAGCCCCGACGTGTTTGATTGAACAAAAACAATTTTTTTTTTTTAAGAGCAGGCATTGCCAGTTTAAGGTGACCATTCTGAAAGCGGCCATTTTGAACTCTGCATGGAACGCCACAACTTTGTCTCTTTCAGACAGAAACATGTTGCCCCTTTCAGAGCCGCGGGACTCAAGCCATGAGTTGGCCACCCCTGTCCTATTGGCTAGAAATAACCAGCCAGTAAGAGCTGAGAGATTGGCCTGGGGCATGGGACAGTGCAAGGCTCTCCCCCTCCTGGAGCTGAGAGCCACATCTAGGGAGCAGTCTGCAGTTTTAAGCAGTCTGGGGGCTGCAGCAGGCAGGGAGCCCAGCCTGCCTTGGGAGTGCTTCAGGGCTGCTATCTGGGAGATACTTAGGTAAGCGCCTCCCAGCCAAAGCCTGCCTCTGGCACCTCTGCCCCTCCTGTACCCCAACTCCTTTCCCCAGGTCACCATTCAAACCCTCTAAAACCCCTTGCCCCAGGTCAAAGCTCCCTCCCAGACCCTGTACCCCCTCCTATACTTCTTCCCCAGGCCAGAATCCTCTCCTGAACCCATACCCCCTCCCTGAGTCTACATCCCTATCCCCAATCCACTTCACAACCCCTTCCTTCACCCAAACTCCCTCTCAGATTTCACACTAGCTCCTTCACCCTAGTCCCTTACCCTGTGCACCCTTTTGCACCATCCTAGACCCTGCACCTCCTGCACAGAAAAGTGCGGCCTTTGACCACTTTCCAAAATCTTGCAGTGGCCCCCCACCAAAAATTATTGCCCATTCCTGATAGATGTCTAGCCAACTTGCTCTTAAGTATCTCCAGTGATGGAGACTCCACAACCACCTTAGGCTATTTATTCCAGTGTTTAACCACCCTGACAGTTAGGAAGTTTTTCCTAATGTCCAACCTAAACCTCCCTTGCTGCAGTTTAAGCCCATTGCTTCTTGTCCTGTCATCAGAGATTAAGAAGAATAATGTTTCTCCCTCCTCCCTGTAACACTCTTATAATAGGTACTTTAAAACTGCTATCATGTCCCCTCTCAGTCTTCTCTTTTCCAAACTAAACCAACCTAATTCTTCCAGCCTTCGTTCATAGGTCATGTTTTGTAGACCTTTAATAATTTTTGCTGCTCCGCTCTGGACCTACTCTAATTCCTCCACATCTCTGAAATGTGGTGACTGGAACTACAGTTGAGGCCTAACCAGCACAGAGTAGAGCAGAAGAATTACTTCTCATGTCTTGCTTACATGACTCCTGTTAATGCATTCCAGAATGATGTTTGCCTTTTTTGTAGTAGTGTCACTCTGTTGACTCATATTTAGCTTGTGGTCCACTATGACCCCTAGATCCCTTTCTGGAGTACTCCTTCCTAGACAGTCACTTTCCATGCTGTATGTGTGAAACTAATTGTTCCTTCCTAAGTGGAGCACTTTGCATTTGTTCTCGTTGAATTTAATCTTATTTACATCAGACCATTTCTCCAGTTTGTCCAGATCATTTTGAATTATAATCCTATCCTCCAAAGCACTTGCAACTTCTCCCAACTTGGTATTATTTGCAAGCTTTATAAGCATACTCTCTATGCCAATATCTAAATTGTTCATGAAGATATTGAACAGAACTGGTTCCAAAACTGGTCCCTGTGGAACCCCATTTGTAATGCCTTTCCAGGATGACTGTGAACCGTTAATAACTACTCTCCGAGGTCAGATCTAAACTTGTAGGGAACATCAAATGAGGATACGTAACTCCAGGTACGTTAATTACATAGCTGGAGGCAGCGTACCTTGTTCTGCATTTCCCCGCAGGACAACCTGGCCTCCATCTTGGTGCCCCTTCTTCTCCAGGCTTTTGGTGCCAAGACGGAGGAAAGAGAGGAAACAGGGAGTGCCACATGACAGTAAATCTGCCCAGCACCTGGAAAGCATATAGGGGAGCGTCTGTCACTCTGACAGGGCTCTGTGTCTTTGGATGCTGTGCAAGCAGGTCATCCCAGTGGGGCACAGAGACCTCCCACAGTGAGCCAGCCTTGCTGAGAGCTAGAGCCAGGGGAGATAACATCTAGAAGGGACCCTTTAACTTACATCCACACACAAAACCAGAGAGAGAGTGTCTGCATACGACACACAGAATGGCATGGGACAGAAGATTGAGAGAAGTCCACTTACCTGTTCCAGAGGTTCCTGGAATCCAGTTACTGACATTCCTGTGTCATCCAAGTGTCTGAAGGACATAGTATAGTCCTTCTCTATTGTCTTGTTCCCCTATTGTAAGGGTCTGAGCTCTGGGGTTCATCCCCTATGGTAACATCTATGCTAACATCCGAGCCACTATTGTTATGTTGCAGGGTGTCCTAGTTCGTTTATTTGTGTTATCTAATAAAGATCCTGTTGTTTTATCTAATCTGCCTGCGTCTCAACCACACTAAACACCGATGATAGATGCGGAGGGGGTAGGATACTGCAGACTGCCCATCTTCTGACCAGTAAAATCATAGATCTAACTGTTTCGGGCTAACATACTCATTGCACAAGCAGGAGTACTGGCAGCCGGCAGGGGTGCCTTCTGAGTTCAATTTAGTGAGTCTTAACTAGATCCGCTAAATCGAACTCTGGAAAATCAGTTACAGCAGTGACGATCTTCCGTTTAGTGTAAACATGGCCTGAGAATGAAAATGGTTATCAAACCACTCCTGAATTGAAAGACTGCCCTTTTTGCAAATACTCCCAAATTGAACTAAATAACTCCTGTGCCTTCCAGTCATGATGCCCTTTCTTAATTGGGTGCTGCTTCCAAATTTTAAAATATATAAATACATATTTGAGTCTGTATTGACCAATGTTAGTCACTGATTTCAATACAAGAGAGATACAAATGTGTGTGTATAAATATTACAATATACATGCATACATATACACATAGGTATAATCATTATTGTATCATATAGTATCATAGGCATATCACAAAGATGATGTATATCATGCAATATATATTTAGGTATATGTATATATTACATAATGCATGTATTTTTACAGGGCTGGCCCACAACATTTTGGCACCTGATGGGGGGAGCTCAAATGATGCCCCCATGCCACCATTTTCCTGCCTGCCTGTTATTTCTCTTGCGCCCTCCTTCCTCCAGCACAGCACTCCACCATCTCTGTGCATCTAGAGCAGAGAGGATACATATGCACCAGCAGCAGACACAATTTTCTATACTCTGGGTCCTAGTGGCACCCCTCCACAGTCTGGCACCTCAGTTCGCCTCATGGTAAGGCCAGCCCTGTATTTTTACACCTTTCTTCCATTAATATGAATTAAAATACAATTAATATTTTTGTATAATCTTATTGAAAATATCTCTAGAATGATGACCTTTAATGACTTTACAATGATGTTTGATTGCAGAATAGCAACGCGTCATTTATACCTAGTAAATATTGAGCCTTCTTTTTAAAGCTAGTTGTATGATCCCAGTAATTCAAGCAGAGATTTTAAACTATAAGCATAAATATTGATGAAATACACCCAAACTCTGACCTTCTCTCTCTGGTGTCAGCTTCTGTCTAAGAAGGTGATTTACAATGGCACTCATGCTCATGTAACACTGATGACCCATAGTGTCCCAGTTCATGCTGCTCAGGACACTAATCGCTTCGGATATCTCATCGTAACGAACATACTGGTGGATGAGTTCCACAACTCCCAGCTGTCCTCTTGTGATGACACCTGTCATAGGAAACATTAAAGCCAAGGATAGCACCATAACATTGTAGATCAATAATTTTCTGTTTTTCTGCCATAAAAATGTTGGTCCTTATTAATTCAGGTTTTAACAAGTAAATGAGCTTTATGTTTCAATATTGTACTGTGCATTTGTACAGCACCTTTTATCTAAACATATCTAGCCTCAATATGCTTTACATTGCGCAGAAAACTCAAGTGAAATATGGGGCGGGGAATGTGGCATATGCTTACCAGCAACAACAGCACTACATAATGGTTTACATTATTTGTTTATTTTAAATTATTTATAGGCCTTTCTACAGTGTTCATCACAGTAATAACTGAACTTCTCACATATGTTAATAAATTAATTTTTACAATGCTTCTTCCGTTGTAAGGAGGTAGTGTTGGAGAAAACAGAAAGCAAAGAATAGCCTAAACTGTTTTTACATTCACCTACAACTGGTCAAATGGCACAGCTGCACCAAGATTAGAGAAGGAGATTCTTGCTAACTTAAAATGATTACTTCTTAGAACAGCTGGTTCAAAAGCACACAAAAGAGGCTATTTCAGCTTAGTCTTAAGTAACATACAGGAGTTAATTACAATTGCTGAGCTACTAAGTAATAGTGACTAAAGTACAATTAGGTTCAACATGCTCAGAAGCAAAAGGCAACACCGTGATAAAAAAAACTTTAGAAAGGGAGAATTCAGTCAAATAAGATGGCTAGTCAAACAACCCCTAAAATCAAAAAGAAAGGAAATAAAATCCTTACAGGTGGCATGGATATTACTTAAAAACAATAACAGATACTCAGGCACGCATTCCACCAAACAAAGAGGGAACTAAAATGGTAAACTGCAAGCCAATGGCAAGGTTCTAGAAAGGCTATGTGAACTAAACAGAAATCCTTCAATATTTGGAAATCTTACCCTAGTGAAGCCAGTAAACAGGGGCCCAAAGGAACAGCAATATGTAAGAGGTAAATTAGAAGGGACAAAATGGATTCTGAAGAGCAAATAGCTGAAAGTGTAAAAAAAAATAAGAATTTTTTTAAAGTACAGGCAGTCCCCGGGTTACGTACAAGATAGGGACTGTAGGTTTGTTCTTAAGTTGAATCTGTATGTAAGTCGGAACTGGCATCCAGATTCAGCCGCTGCTGAAACTGATCAGTTTCAACAGCAGCTGAATCTGGACGCCAGTTCTGACTTACATACAGATTCAACTTAAGAACTCCAGGCATCCCCAAGTCAGCTGCTGCTGAAACTGATCAGCGGCTGATTCCAGGAAGCCCGGGGCAGGGGCTTCCTGTAGTCAGCCACTGGTCAGTTTCAGCAGCGGCTGACTTGTGGACGCCTGGGGCAGAGCAGCTGGGGTGCTGCTGGGTTGGTCCGCTTTGCTGTCCGCTGCCCGCGTGTTCTGCCGCTTTGCTCCCCGTCCCCCTGGTCTGCAGACCAGGGAGACGGGGAGCAAAGCAGAGCAAAGCCGCGGAGCACACGGGCAGCGGACAGCCCAGACGTGTCTGGGCTGTCTGCTGCCCACGTGCTCCGCCGCTTTGCTTCCTCTCCTTGGTCTGCTGGAGACCAGGGAGAGGGCCCCGTTCGTAACTGCGGATCCGACATAAGTCGGATCCGCGTAACTCGGGGACTGCCTGTACATCGAAAGCAGAAAGCCTGCAGACCAGGGAGATGAAAGCAGAAAGCCTGCAGAAAGCAGAAAGCCTGCAGACCAGGGAGACGCTGAACAAAGCGGCGGAGCACCCGGCTGGACCCGTGCCGCTTCCAGCTGATCTGGAAGCGGCGTGGGTCCGGCCCCCGGTGCTCCGCCACTTTGCTCCCGTCTCGGGGAGACGGGGAGCAGCTTTTCTCGCCCCGGAGAAGGCGGGCGGCGGGACCAGGTGCCCCGCTGCTCTAGTTCTCTGGGGCGAGAAATCCCCGTTCGTAACTGCGGATCCGACATAAGTCGGATCCGCGTAACTCGGGGACTGCCTGTATTTTTAAAATGCTAGAGAGGTGATATGGGGGATACTGGAAGCCATAAATCTGTACGTGGTCAGCTGATTGAAATGACAATTGAAAATAAAATAATGAACACCTATAAGATCATGAAATGATAGGGTCAGTTTCTACAAATGAAAATCATGTCTCTCTAATATATGAATGTTCTTTGAACACATCAATAACATAATGAATAAAGGAGAAACAGTACGAATGTATTTAGACTTTCAAAAGGCTTTTGTCAACATCTCTCACAAAAGACTATTAAAGAAGCTACCCTGCCTTGGAGTGAGAGGGAAATACTGTCATGGATCAAAAACCAGGCAGGAGACAGAAAGCAAAGAGTAGAATTAAACAGTCAAGAGAATGTCTGCAGGTGCTGGCTGCTCCAACCCAACATATTAAAAACAACCTAATCAGCTACAACATCATCAGCTTTCCAACTCAGTAATTCTGAAGCTAAGAGGACGCTGAATGTAAATTTTCATGGCAAGGCAAGCACCCAAAATCCAAACTTCTGCTGTCTAGGAGTCACCCTCGATTGCAGCCTTACCTATCAACAACATCTGAATCAGGTGAATCATAAAACAAAGTTGTGCAATCAATATCATCCAGGGTCTGACTAGGGTTATAATGCTTGAATGCTTTAATTTATTCCACAGCTGAGTACTACGCAGTATGTTGGGGAAGAAGTTCATATATGGATCTCACTGATTTCTGGTTAAGTGAGGCTATGAGACACGTAACTCCCACTGCCACTCCACTGCCTTGGTTCCACTTGTTGCTAACATCTCTCCTCCAGCCATCTAGTGAGAGGTGGCAATATTATGTGAGTACAAGAAAGCTCTTGGTAACCCACAGCTACCACATCACGACAACCTTGTTCGCCATCTTCACACTCGCTCCAACCATTCTGGGCAGCCCGAGAAACTTTTTTGTCCTCCAGCTTCAACCCATAAGGCACCTGGTAGGTGCAATGGGAAAGCTCTGATGTAAACAAGCATCCCACCATTGAACTGCCTGGTTTCTTGCTGGGCTGAAAACAGCCGATGACCATCCACAACATTGGGATATTACATGGAAGATGTGTGCATCTGATGCACAAATGGAGAATCAAGGATTCACCCTAGCGTGAATGTGGAGACCTTTAAACTATCAAACACATTGTGAACAAGTGCCCCATCTTTTCATATCCAGAAGGTATTGTACATGTGCACTCCTCAAAATGGATTTCAGACCTTGCTGTTAACTAGTCAATTTTGCTATTTCCATACAAAAGAAGAATGGTGAATTTTCATCATGGAAGAAGGTTTACAGTGGGATGCTTCAAAGTTCCTCTCTGTCCCATGTGTAATATATTTATTAATGATCTGGAATGGAGGGTGTACAGTGAAGGAGCAAAGTTTGCAGATGTCACAATTATTTTGGTGAGTGAAGAAGAGAAAGGATTGTGAAGCACTTCAGAGGGACATAACTAAGCTAAGAGAATGGGCAACATGATGGCAAATGAAATTCAATGTCATTAATGCAGAGTACTGAATATTGGAAGGAAAAATATGCAAGTAATTCATACACCTTACAAGGCTCTAAAGGGCATTAAGAATCATAGACAGCTCAACGGGGACCTCTGTTGAATGTGCAGGTCTGGTTAGAAAAGCAAAGAAAATATGAGGGTGAATAAGGATTGGGGCTAAAAGCAAGGAAGAAAATATTGTTATGCTTTTATGTGAATCAGTGGCACAGTATCATCGGGAGTACTCTGCACATTACTGGTCATCACATCTCAATTACAGGAAGTTTAGAGAAGGAAGGCAAGCATGGATATGGAAAAGCTCATGAAGAGTTATTGAAAAGATTAGTTTACCATAGAAAGAAGTCAAATAAGAGGGAACATGATAAAATATAAACATATAAAAATAATAAAAAATATTTATAAAAATATAAATATATATAAAAAAGGTGCTCTGGCACCTCACTACCCTCATGTTCTCCAGTACAGTTCCAGCATCTCTCACTATGCTCCAACCCACTCCTTCTTGCTGGGTGATCGCTGCCCTGTTTCATTCTCGGGCCTGGCTCTAGTTCTTGGCTGGAGACACTAGTAGGCTCATCCACTCCCCCTGCCGTCAGTCCTCCCTGAAATGCAGGCTTCAGCTGTCTGACTCAGAGAATCAGCAGGTGTCTCTCCCTCCATCCCTTCCTGGGGGTGACTTTCCAGCCTGGGAATGATTGCAGGCAGTCCCCAGACTGTCTCCCTGCCTTCTGCTTTTACCAGCCTGATCTGGTTGCATTGCTCACAAGGGAACTATTACTGCTTCCTCTCTGAGTGGCATCCCTTCACTGAAGCCTTGAGCCCAGCTCTTCTTTCCCTCTGAGCGCTCATTTGGGCTTTTTCTCTGGGTACATCTGTACTACACAGCCTATGCCACATAATGTAGACAGAAGGAGCCTCGCTGATGGTACTTGAATAACCAATTCCCAGCAGAAGCCCTCTTCCTTCCACATAACTGCATCTACACTTGGGGTTATATTGGCATAACAATGTAGGCCAGAACGGTGTTTTTTTCACACCCTTCATCAATATAGCGATTGTGATATAACTTTCCAGTGCAAATCAGGCCTCACTCTCAGAACTCTGGATTCTGCATTCGCTCTTTACTTTGGGGTGTCTCTTATTTATAGCTCTCCAGGGCAGCCCCATCCTCCTTATTATGTTCTCCTCCTAACACGCACCTGGCCTGGAACAGAAGATTTACACGGATGTTCCATAACTGTCACTCAACTCTCATTTTAAGAAAAACATAGCAGTAGGAAAGAGAAAATAGAACCTAAGAATTGCAGTCAAAGACTCAAAGAAAGGTAAGAAGAGAACTTTCTTCTAATGGAGAAGAGCAGAGACAAGCTGCAGAATGCCATATCTCACAAAACTTCCTCAAATGCAACTGTGAGTGTAGTTTGCACAGGCATACAAGAGCGAAGAGGCAGGAAAGCTGGAAAACAGGTATAGCCAGATGTCAATGACCAGCAAGTGGTTGGTATGCCATGTCTGATGTTTCTAGACCATTTGAAAGGCTCTGTCTGTTAGAGAGAGTAAGACAATGATATTTTTAATTTTTTTCAGTATCATTTAAAGGACACGTGCTTGCCTACTAGACTACATTTTACACTGTTACAGTAATTCCTCATTTAACACGTGCCTGCTTAACACGTTTTTGCGATAGCACGATTTTTTTTTTAGGGAACGTTTTTTGAATTACATGACCGTCCCTGGAATAACATGATTTCCCCAGCTGGCCTGTTTCCAATGGCTGTGCGGGGCTTCCCTTGCCTCCCTGCAAAGCGGCAGAGGGTTCGCCGCTCGCCGCGCCGTTCCCCGCTGACTCCCCCTCACTGGACACCTTGCCCTCTCTCCACCGTCCTTGCTTGCAGGCCAATGGCTGGGTTTCCCCAGCTGGCCCATTGCTGGTAGCTGCGAGGGGCTTCCTCCGCCTCCCTGCAAAGCGGCGAAGGGTTTGCTGCTTGCCACGCTGTTCCCTGGCGACCCCCCGTTGCTGGATGCAGTGCGGGTCCCGGCAGACCCGTCACAGGGGCATACTCCCATCCCAATCCCCCTCCTCTCTCCTCTCCTTCCCTTCCCTTCCCCAGAGCAAAATACCTCCCCTCCCTGCTGTAACCCAGTCCCCTTTCTCCCTCAACCTTATGTCCCGGTCCCAACAGACACCACTGCTTGAAACACAACCCCCACCTTTTCCATTATTTTCAATGGGAAATTTGACCCCGCATAACACGTTTTCACTTAACACGATCATTTTCTGAAACATATCTATAGTGTTAAATGAGGAATTACTGTATTTACTGTATGGAAACGTTCTCTGTGTAATTGCTGTTTTTACATTGATGTGGTGTATACATGCATATTTCTGGTAATGATATTATCTAATTGTTATGGTAGTCCTTCTTCTTTAGTGTTTATAGTATGTTTTTAAAGTATTGCACAAGCTAAGTAATATTGATGTTAATTACTGAAGGAAGATGGAGATAATTGTTTATATGTTATGAAATATAATGTAGTACACTAGGGCAAGATTGGTATTGTTATTTTTCTGAATTTAAATTAGCTAGGCAGAGCACTGGAGGCTTCTCAAATTTGTCCAGATATCTGTGGTGGCAGCTGGAAGTAAAAACTATTTTGCACATGGTCTTAGCAATTATTTCATCCGGAGCAGTTCATCCGGAGCAGTTCAGAAAGTCTTGAGATAAATTATTACTAGCTATAACAAGGGTCTTGATTTTCAGAACTACACAGGTCCAAAAAAAAAAAGTAGACACCATCTACAGTGAAATACAAAGTTACTTGGCAAATCTATGCTGTGTGGTTTCACACATGTGAGCTACTTGGTTAAGCTTTCCCGGGAGAGTACCCTGATAATGAAAATCTCTCTTTGATGATTAAGTTAATGCAGAATGATCACCTGCCCTGCAAGGGTTAAAATCATAGGATGGGATGCAATATCTGGTGGTAGAATAAAAAAAACCCAGAATTGTATAAAGGCCGTAAATTTAGATCTTTATAGCAAATCAAAAGCACAAATTACTCTGAGAAGAGAGTGATATCTATACCAGATCAAATATGCACTATCACCCTGAAACTTTATTCTTTTTGTATAGATCTGCTGATTCTAGCAAACACATACAAAAAACCTGCAATATCCATAGTGCCCTATATACAGATATTAGGAGCCAAATTCTTATTATAGACATTGATTCAGCAAGGTACTTATGTACAGATGTAACTTCAAGCATGGATGCAGTGTCAGAAACTACAACTCCATCTTTAAAATACCCTGCTATAGACTGGGTATTTTACTACTGGGAACCTGCCATCAGCAATGTGTCCTAACACAGTACATTAGCTATACCACATAAGCACAACACAGCGAGTTAATGAGAGTTTTCACCTTTCAGTGCTGAATGTCTGTTTTTTCCATCACATGCCTCTAATGTATTTTTATATAATGTGTATGTGTACTAAATATTAATTAACAGAGCCCCAAAAATTGCAGATCTCAGCAATGAGGACTGACTATTCAGAACAGTATTTCACCTTGTTAATGTGGCAAGCAGACAGAAAGCTACAATCAATACTGAAGCAAGAGGGGACTTTATATTCTGATGTGCATCGCTGGCTATGGATGAAGAAAACATGGTCTTCTGTGTAGAAGAGATTGTATGGTAATTTACACAATGAATTTTAAAATGTGATAACTTTCAACTGTGGAGGTCACCATCTTCCCATTTGGATGCTTGACTTCTCTTGGGTGGTACGCTTCCAAGTGACCTACTTTGGGAAAAAGAGGTGAGAGCCAACTCATTGCCTAATTGATTTAGGAACAGTGCCCAGGGAAGCAGTCCAATTAAGTTTACTAACTGGCAATTAGCAGAAAGGCCTCTAAATCCCTGCACTGAGAGTCTGTTTGCCTTAATAAAAACATAAATGTGCTAGAGCTAGGTAAGGGAGAGCAGTGCTTTCTGGAAAGCTGTCGTGAGTAGACCCCACAAGGGAGGACTGAAAGAAAAGCAAGGTACACATGAGCAGAGTGCCTTCTGTCTGACAGGTAACCAGGTAATTTAGAGGTTTATTTTTTAAATGGATGACATGCATAAAAACATCAAACAGCCGCTTTAACTAGTGTTCTGTCTGGTGCTTTACAACTGCTAAGCCATATTGGACACGGTAGAGCTGCACTATTGGATAATAAATGGCACTCGATAAACATTTTTTTAATAGTATTTTTGGATAAAAGTGACAAACAGGTTAGCTCTTTTCAATCAATAAAAGCATGGCTAAATCTGATATTTTGCTTCTTGCTAAAGCTAAACAATATCAGTTTACCAATGTGTAGTTAGACCTTGAAGACTGTGTTATCTGAATCACTTTTAGTCTAGTCTTTTAGGGCTTGTCTTCACTTAATTTTTGTTAGTCTCTAAGGTGCCACAGGACTAATTGTTTTTACAGTTACGCAATGTCACAGCTACTCATCTGAGACTTTTTATCCTGAGAGCAACACTCTAGAGATCGATCTTCCAGGGTTTGATTTAGCGGGTCTAGTAAGGACCCGCTAAATCAACCACTTATAGTGCTTTGTTGATCACAGCACTCCACCAGGTCACAAGGAGTAAAGGAAGTCGATGAGAGAAAATTTCTCCCATTGACCTCCTGCAGTGGGGATGCCACAGAATTTGACTTAAGGTACACTGACTGCAACTATGTTATTCTTGTAGCTAGATTTGTGTATCTTAGGTCAACTTTCTCTCGTAGTGTAGACCTGGACTTTCTTTAATCAGAAGTTTTTTTCTCTATAAAAGGTTACTTGAATATCATTGAGGAAAAGATTTACAATTGACAGACTTGTCAACAAATTCAGGTCTAGAGCCACAAACATATTTAGGCACCTAACTGCCTCTTCAGGGGCCTAAGTCCAACATTCAGATGCCACTGACGTTCTCAAAACCACCACTCTGCTGCTTCCTAACATGGTAGGTGCCTATGTTTTTGCCAGTAGGGCATGCACAAAGTTATGCTACATCACAGCACTGATGAGAGACTTAGCTCATGCCTATGTCATGGCAGCCTTCCCAAATTAGACCTTTCCCTATCTATCTTGCCTGAAGGTCCCAATCCTGTAAGTGTTTTCACAGAAAACTTACAGGCAGCCTGGGATGTATGCGTGTGCACCCACATGTCTATATGATGCAGAAATACCCAACAGCCCAGTAGTTGGGGCACTCATTTGGGTTGAGGGTTCAAGACCTTGCTCAGATTGGGCAAAGGAGGGATTTGAACTTAGGTCTCCTGTATTTTACATAAATGCCCCAATCACTGGACTAGGGGCTATGTGAGGGCATATCCATCTGTCTGTCTTTCTCTTGCTCTCGGTGTCTGTGAGAAAGGGCATAGGCTATTTAAATAGTTTTAGGACCTACCTCCAAGGGAAGGCTTGCAGCTGGGGATCCTACGTGTATATGCCCTGTAAAACACATGGCTCAGGCTCAGATCAGTAAGCATTAGGCCACTGAACACTTTTGTGAATCTAGTTCCTAAGCCCTACCCCTTTCCTCTGCCTTTCACTCCTGGCTAGTTTAGGCAGCTCCTCCCTCAGGTTGCTGGTTGCTGAAGATGCCTTTCTTAGGCAAGGGACTCTCTCCATTCACTGTGGAGAGAGCTAGGGCCCCTAACTCAGGACTCAGAATGCCATTTGGCAGAAGGGTGCCTAGGAGTTAGGCACTGAAAATCCCATCTAGCTCTCACTGCCACCTAATTAAAAAAGGCAGCTGGAGTTTGTTGTGATCTCACTAGGGCATGGGCTCCCAAACTGGAGGATGTGCCCCCCTGGGGGGGCATGAAGAAATTCCAGGGGGGGGGGGGCGTGAGGTGACTAGACCCCCCATCAAGTTTTGCTGCCCCGCTCAGTTCTTTTTTTTTTTTTTGCTCAACAAGTTTTGCTGCTTTTTTGGGGGGGAGGGGGTATGAGGGTTTTTCAAAAATCAAAAAGGGGGGCCTGATGCCAAAAAGTTTGGGGACCACTGCACTAGGGATTTACATGGCAATTAAAATGTACATACAAAACCACCACTCCGCTGCCTCCTAATGTGGTAGGTGCCTATATTACTGCACCTTCACCTTGTTGGACAAGCAGCGGGGGAAAATGCTGAAATTTCCTAGTGGCATTACATCCAACATGGCTCTCTGGCACAGGACTGTCTCTTTATACAAAGTATTGAACTGGAGGTCAAGAGACTTAAGCTTGATTTTCCTCTCACTTACCTTCACTTTATACTCTCTTGAGTGGTGTCAATCCTGATTCTCCTAGGTGTGAGAGGAAAATTAGATCTCTACAGGGCTCTATTCCTGCATCGTCCCTTGACTTGCAGCATAACTTTGAAAAGTCATTTAGCATCTCTGTGCCTCATTTCCTCCACTTTTAACCTCCATGAGGCTAATAATGCTTCTTTGTCTTTGTACAGAACTCTTGCGCTCTACAGATGAAAAATGCTATAAATTCTAAATATTATTTTTACTACTTCTACCTCAGTTCACAAATCCAAATATGTTAATTTTCTCCTGCCCTAAATTATATAAAAGCATTTGCCTCGTATGAGGAGTTCTGAATAAAGGAAATGGGATACCACATGTGCTGGAGTCAGGAAGAACATTAAACAGAGTCGTAGTAGATATCACCTCACTGCTCAACCTGCTGCAGACCAAATGTGGGATGCACAATTTGACAAATATCCATCAGGAGGGAGGGACACACACACATGCGTGTGCACACACCCCTATAGACACACATCCATTCATGGGATCTACACCTTTAGTGTGAATAGTCATTCTATAAAAATGGTTATTCTTCAGGATGTGTTGCACATGTCCATTCCATGGCAGGTGCATATGCATCACTGGAGAATTTTTTCCCCATAGCAGTAACTATAGAATCATAGAATCGTAGAACTGGAAGGGACCTTGAAGGTCATTGAGTCCAGTCCCATGCCCTCACAGCAGGACCCAGTACCATCTAGACCAGGGGTGTCCAAACTTTTTTCAAAGAGGGCCAGATTTGATGAAGTGAACATGCGTGAGGGCCGACCATTTTGCCTGACATTCTTTGAACCATTAAAATTAAATGCAAATTAACTATTTTATGCAAAGTTTATTGCAAACGGCATACTTTTCATTTCGTCACATGGATGACCAATCTAAACAGGTGTTAAATCACTCTGCCTTTCATATCTGAAGGCCAGATGAAAAAAAAATCCAGGAAGCTGAAATATATGTCAGGAACATTGTAAAGTACATTACATATTATTGGTAATAAAGGTTGTCTGTCAACTTTTAAGTTCAAAAAATATGAACAGGAACATAACACCAAGTGTATATGTTGTGTCCAAATATATTTATAACTGATTTAGACCAACTGACATTAACTGAGATTTTACAATGTATTCATCTCAATACATATGGATTCGTTGGGGGCCATAAAAGATAGATATTGCCAAATTACCTGTGGGGCGTATTAAACCGGAACACGGGCCGCAATTGGCCCGCGGGCCGGACTTTGGACATGGCTGATCTAGACCATCCCTGATAGATATCCATTTACTGCTCTTAAATATCTCCAGTGATGGGGATTCCACAACCTCCCAAGGCAATTTTTCCAGTGTTTAACCATCCTGACAATTAGGAAGTTTTTCCTAATGTCCAACTTAAACCTCCCTTGCTGCAGTTTAAGCCCATTGCTTCTTGTCCTATCCACAGAGGACAAGAAGAACAGTTTTTCTCCCTCCTCCTTGTAACACTTTTCTAGGTACTTGAAAACTGCTATCATGTCCCTTCTCAGTCTTCTCTTTTCTAAACTAAACAAGCCCAATTCTTTTAGTCTTTACTCAGAGCTCATGTTCTCTAGACCTTTAATCATTCTTGTTGCTCTTCTTTGGACCTTCTCCAATTTTTCCACATCTTTCTTGAAAAATGGTGCCCAGAACTGGACACAATACTCCTACTCAGCTCAGAGTAGAGTGGAAGAATGACTTCTTGTGTCTTGCTCACAACACTCCTGTTAATGCATCCCAGAATCATGTTTGCTTTTTTTGCAACAGCGTCATACTGTTGACTCATCTTTAGCTTGTGGTCCATTATGACCCCTAGATTCCTTTCTGCTGTACTCCTTCCTAGACATTAACTTCCTATTCTGTATGTGTGAAACTGATTGTTCCTTCCTAAGGTGGAGTACTTTGCATTTTGTCCTTATTAAACTTCATCCTATTTACCTCAGACCATTTGTTCAATTTGTTCCGATCATTTTGAATTATGACCCTATCCTCCAAAGCAGTTTGAACCCCTCCCAACTTGGTATCATCTGTAAATTTAATAAGCTGTTGAGGCATTATATGCACTTGCTGCATACCCATGTTGCTAGCTGAGGGAACCACCCTTTCAGTTCCTTCACACTGGAAGCAAGTATATGTTGTGATTCCAATGCAGAGGGGAAGGAGGGTGGGTCATGGAATGGACATGCGCAGCACATCTTAAAGAACAACTTTTTATTCTGAGTTCTTGCATGTGTCCATTCATTCTGAGTGACTCATAAGCAGTTGCAGATGAAGAAGGGAATTGGAGTCTACTGGAGCAAGCACTGCAACACCGTGCTCTCAAATCTAGAAATAATCTCCTGAGTTCTGAGAGAAAACACAATGGGCAATGAACCTATGAACCAAGCCACTACCTTGCAAAAGTCACTGATGTGAATGTGACCCGAAAAAGTCACTGGCAGTGGTTGAACTGTCATAAAGTGTGTTAAAACTCATGGAGATAGTAGAACTATAACAATATTGAGCACAGATGTATACAGGAGGAACTTTAGGAAGAAATCTTCTGTGAAGTGACATGTTGTCCTTCATCCTGTCAGCAAAAGAGACAACTAAGTGTAGAGACATTCTAAAACAGTCAGTCCTGTTCTGGTGAAAGCGAACACCCTATGAATGTTTAAAGTCTGAAGTTTTTCCTCACCTTTGTGAGAGTAAATTCTATGGAAAAGAGTTGCTAAGTAGACAGGTGATTTAGATGGAAATCGGACACACTTGAGTTGTGGGTTCATATTAACTTTATCAAGCTCTGTCTTAGCAGGGTCACCCATCATAGCCTGAACCTCTGCTACCCTCCTGCCTGAATGCTACTTTCATTGAAGAGATGAGAAAATGAGCATGTAGCTATAGACTCAAAGCGGGAAGCCTATTAAAACCACAAAAAACAAATTTAGGTCTCAGGATGGTGTTGAGTCCCTAATAAATCAGATAACCCAGTCCAAACCTTTCAAAAGCCAAAAGAGAGTTGAAAAAAACAGATCTTCCCAGTACAAGAGGCTGGAATCTAGAGACAGCTGCCCAATGAATCCTCAGGAAATGGACTGAAAGGTTTTTTTCCTTTAGAAGAAGAAGGTAATCCAAATTCAAATGAGAAGAGCCTGTGAGGAGTAGGTATCTTTCTTCTGGGATCACCAACAACCTCTTCCATTTCTTGATGTAAATATACCTGCCAGAGGTTTTCTGATATTTAAAAGAATTTTTTTGCATTCCAAGGAAACAGACAGATGCCTGGGGAGTTAACCACTGATCATCTGAAAAGTCTGATGTCAGCCAAGAGGGCTGGGACTTAGAGTCTGGCTGTGGTCTACAAAACGATGCCCCAAACTTCCGGAGAAGTATGGTTCTGAAAGGCTAATCAGGTCTGAAAATGAATGGTGATGGGGTCTGACTAGGGCTATCAAAATTAAGATGGAGTGATCATGTTTGAGTTTGTTCAAAGCTCTCAACACAATCACCATAGGGACTGGAGGAAAAGTGTAAAGACGTTTCCCCTTCCAGGACAGAAGGAAGGCATCTGGCACAGACTCTGGACTGTGACCTGCTCCTGTTATGTTGTATAGTGAATCGGTCTATTTTTGCTATCACTCAAATCTGAAAAATAGACTTTCTATATCAGGTCCAAGTGATCACATTCACATCTTTACTAAATGATCTGCCATACCATTCTGAGATGCTTTGAGTGTAATCTTGTTCCTGATGCAGGAACACGAAAGTTCATTTTCTCTTGACACAGGGATCTGACCTGTCGCCTTCCTGCTTATTTAAACAGAACACTGTTATCTACATGCACCCTTACGGGTGTGAGGAATAAACACTTGAAAGGCTAGGCTAGATAGGTCGAGTTCTCAAATACTGATGTGGAGGGAGAGATTCTGATTTGACCAGAGATCTTGTGTCTGAAAGGCCTCTAAATGAGCTCCCTGCCAGCTGAGAGAGGAAGCCTCCATGACTATGGTCATGGACAACAGGAATCCCATTACATATATTGGCAGGATACATCCGCCAGTCCAGGGACGACAAAACACTTACAGTAAGTGAATCTGCCAGTCCAGAGAGAGATGGTAGACAGACTTCAACCACCTCTGCATAACAAGATCATCTTTACCACAGAGTAGGTTTCAGGCAATATAGGACCTATGAAAAGGCTTCCAGATATATCTTCATATGATCATGAAGAATTGTCTGAAATGTCTACATCACATCGCATCTTATACATACATGATTCAGCACACTAAACTTCACCTTAGAGTTTTGGTTGAGAACAATTCCTATGAATTTGACTTGCTATACAGGGAGAAGAACTGACATGTCCTTGATTGACAGGCCCAATGAGCAAAAGAGGAACATGTGCTCTTCGATAGCCACTATTACTTGATGTCTGGAATGACATTTCATTTATGAGTTGTCCAAATGTGGGTACTCCTGGACTACTGCCATCCTGGGATGTGCTACAACCACTGTCTTGCATGTTGTGAAGACTTTGAGGGGCAGAGGACAGGCCAAAGGGAAGGACTGTAACCTAATAGTGAATATTTGCTCCAACAAATCTTAATCTAACTGTGGCTCTGGTGAATTTGCCACAGGGAAGTTGACATCCTTTAAGTCAAGGGCAGCAAACCAGCCATTGGGGTCAAGGGATGGGGTAATAGATGCCAGGATTGCCACAGGAAGCTTATCTTCTTTACAAATCTGTTGAGGTTTCACAGATCTCTTCTGGACCGTGGCATGAGAAAATAATGGGAACTGAATCCATTCTCCCAGGTCCCTTGTTACCCCTTCCTGCAACATCACTGAACTTCTTGACTCAGTACAGTGTTGTGAGAACTGTCCCTGAAAGGGATGGGGAGTGTATGAATTGCTGAGTATATCCCAGGTGAACCATGCTTACAACCTATCAATCTGTTGTAATGTGAATCCTAGCAACCTGTGGGGCTACCTGGTGCCAGAGAGGAATTTGGAGGAAATGGTTTACAGGCCTTAATTAAAGAGTCAATACGACTTAGATGTTATGGATTATTTGGAGGTAATAGAAGGTGGCAGGAAGAAGTCTCTTCCTCTGAGACTTATGACATATCCTGGATTGAACCAGTTGCCTCATCAGGCAGAAACAATTTGCTACCTTTGCTGGACCTGTAGACAGAAATTGCTTTCTCTTTAGGGCCTAAGGTATAAATGTCCGAAAAACGGGATGATTGCCCTAGAATCTTTAAGAGACTGCAAAGCTTCATCTGCCTTCTCAGGAAGTAAATCTGAGCCCTCAAAGGGCAAGTCCTCAATGGTCTGGTGGACTTCAGCTGTCTGATGACTGTAGCCAAGAAGCACAATGAGTTGTGACTACTGTTGCTGGCACCTGAACAACTGAATCTGCTTCATCCAATGCAGCCTGTTAAAGATCCTCTTGCTTCCAGGCAGCTTACCACTTCCAAGAGCTCTGAACTTCTCTGTCCACTTCTTTACAAATGTCAACATCGGGATGCTGCCAACTTCGGTTGAGTCATTTTCCCCACATAGCAAGTGACTGGATTCCAAAATGGAGTTGCAAAGCTGCTTCCATCTCAAAGTCCAACTTCCCTCAACTTCGGAGTCCTGGTCTTAAACCCTTACAGATAGGGGTCCTTCTCCCAAACACCTGAAATGGTGGGAGTGAGGATTTCTGATAGGCAGAGCCATCGACAGCCTGCGCAGGCCCCTGGGCTAGGTAGGGGGGCCTCAGCTCCATGTTTTTGGGAGGGGCAGAGCTTTGGGCAGAAGGGGTGGGGCTACAGCAGCCAGCCCTCCGTGCTGCCCAGAGTGTGCCATGAGTCCCCCCCCCAACCCTCAGGGCCACATGAAGTGTGCCGTCGTGTGGCACTCCAGTGGAAATTTAAACAGCCCAGGTGTATGGCCGCTGCCACAGATCGGGCCCCTTTGAATCATTGGGCCCTGGGGCAACTGTCTCCTTTATATCCCCCCCACTGACAGACACACACTTCTTGTAGCCAGAAAAGTGCTTAAATCCCAGAGACTTAAGCATGCTCTGGGATCAAGCTAAATGCACAAAGAAAAATAAGATAACCAAGATTGTTTTCATAAATGAGTACTCCTGACTAAAACTATAACATAAGAATGGCCATGGATCAGACCAAAAGTCCATCTAGCCCTGTATCCTGTTTGCCAACAGTGGCCAGGTACCCCAGAGGGAGGGAACACAACAGGTAATCCTCACATGATCCCTCTCCTGTTACCCAGACAAACCACAATTATGCTATATATAATAAAAGAACTCTAGAAAAAGTTTTTCTAAAGTGTGAACAGGAAAGAATACGAGAAGCTCAGATACACAGTTTGACTGCCGACCAATGGGCAGTGAAAAGGAACTGAGAGGGTTTGGGATGGCTCCTCCCGTTTATACCCTGGGCTTGCAGGGTGCACAAGCCACTCCAGTGGTAGTAATATGGGAAAAAGTTCTCTCTTCAATTCAAAAGCATCTAGAATGGAAAGGACCCATGTGAGCACTCAGAAAGAGCTATGATTTTGTATTTCTGACATAAATAACTTAACAGAAAAACTATTTTTGTTGCAGTTGTACCTAGGAGCCCATCACAGGCCAGGTTTCCATTATGTTAGTCCCTGTATGAGGGGACATTAAATGGATTTGGAACATTAGCAATTATGAGACTAAAGTGAGCAATAACCTTCACAATGGGAGAAGCTGGTGAAGAAGAGGTGTTACCTAGACACTGTAATGTGCTGAGTGACTTACCAAGTTTAAACTGAAGAACTCCTAAAGGTCCTTTGTCAAACCGAATTAACAGAAGGTCATGAACATCCATGCTGTTGTCCCTGGGAGATGCAGCAGGAGGTGCTGCCCATTGTAGCTGGATGAGGCTGCTAGACACATCAAACCGCTTACTGAATTGCAAAGTTGTCGTAGGTGAATAGTCTTCTGCCAAAAGCTGCATTTTAATTGGGGACAGGGCCGTGTCAAAGAGCTGCAGCTCCCCTTGAGAGCTGCCGATCAGAAATATTGCTCCACTGGGGTGGCAGTTTATTAAAGCAGGCAATAGTTCTGCCTGGGCTAACAGAGTCACTCTCTGGTGGGCTTCATACAGAATGACTGAAGAATCTTCACAGCCCAGAACCAGCTTGTCTTCTGTAATGTTCCTGCAGCAACTGATGGCCTTTGATCTGAGAGGTATTCTGGTGACTGCCATGCACTGAAATTTCTTCCTCACCCACTCATAGAGGCAGCTGTCAGCCATGGGCTCTTTGTCTGTGCTGATGGAGTGCTCCACTGTGTGAACTTGATACGGCTGAGTGGTGCTAAAGCTAGCATCAAGCGGATCCCATTCTGTATGGACGTAACTCAAAACCTGGGGAAAAAACAGAATATTTTAATAGGCATTGATAATGATGCAGCCCCCTTTTTACAGGTTCGGAGGAAACTCCCCATACAGTTTCTGCAAAACAAAAACATTTAATGAAATCCTAACAAATCAGAATATAAAAGCCATACCCTACTCTCACAGTTTAATAACTAAACAAATGATCGTATTTTATAAATAGAGTTTTAAACTTTTTATTTAGAGGTTGAACTACTCCAATCCAGCACCCTTGGGACTTGACTGGGTGCCAAACCAGAGAATTTGTAGTAACACAGAAGGTAAATATTGTCTAGCAACATTACCAACACTTCCATTGCTTACTGGGCTCTGAAAAATAATTTAGGGGTAAATTAGAGCTAAACAACAGCACAGGACACAGAGCCAGGACTGGTGGCTGTCAACAAACATTATAGGAACATGGGTAATTTGGCCACACCAATGATAAGTGGACATCAGTGTTCCCTCAAAGGTGCGTGGCAGCACAGCTTCACGGGTGATTAAACAGCCCCGCCCACCCAGTTTAATCAACCCCGTCCAGTCAGATTAATCAGCCCTGTCCTGTGCTGCCGCGCAGCTTAGAGGGAACACTGGTGGACATCAAGCTAAATAAAATCATGCTGGACCACAGATGTTGCCGGATTAGAGAGTTCCGGACTAGCGAGGTTCAACTTGGCGTAATCTCTTTATCAAAAACATAACACAACTATCCAAACGTTATTCGTTTACACAGAGAACTTAGGAGGTGAGCAGAACAGAAGACACGAGAGACGATAGCTCATGTACTGGTCTCATTCATAAAAGAAAACAAGAAAACGAGCTGTTGACTGAATGCCAAGAATTGCTGGTTATTCACTGTAAACAATCAATTTAAAAATTACATTGTATATCCAGAGCAAAATGTTTGTGATTGCTCCTGTGGGATGTGGTAAGAGCAAATGCTGCATGGGCACTGTTGGTTGTACAGAAGTGGTAGAACCAATCTGCATCAAAACTCTGTGATATTTAATGCACAATGAGGAGAGATGTATGAATGAAACCTAGCTGGTTTAGATTAAGAGTAAATGATTATATGAAAACAAAGGAGGAGGACTAGCTGTCAAAATTGCAGGTTGAATAAACTAGAGGCAGAGCACAAAGGATGATACAAAGACCACAGATATATAACTGTAAGGATGTGGGGTATGGGAAGGCAGGAAGTGCAGTAAAGGGATGAAGAGAATAGTGGTGTTTGACAGATACTGGGTGGTATTGTATGGCACCTGAGCAGAGATGCTATGGGGAAATTAGGCAGTAGATAAATAATTAGCCTACTTTATTCTCTTAAAGACAGAGAACCAGGTTAGCAAATGTGTGCACCTAGGAGAAAGAGAAGGATGAGCTTGTTTGTATTTGTTCATGCTGAAATAAAACAGTAATAGGAAAATTCTGCCAAGCTCTTCCCACTGTTACACCCATGCAACCCCTTAGACTACATTCTAGTATTGCTGACCTGCCAAAAAATTTGGAGGCCCTAAAGGCAGAAATGTCAGTAAAACTTATTTTGAGGTCAGGCAGCATTGCAAGTAGCAGTTAAAAAAGATGGATAATAAACGTGATTAGCTGACTGAGCAGATTATAAGCCTGGAGGGGGACAAAAATGGAACAATGTGTTTTCAGTCTGAACTCAAAATATAAAAATACAAGAGTTGAAACCTAAATCAAAGTAGTTGATCATTTTGACTATGCTAAGTCTATGTGTGAGTCTATAACCCAGTGCAGAATTTAGCCTCCTGGCCTGTAACAGAGACAAAAATATATTCATTCTGAAATGTCAGCGATATTCTGAAGTGAGGACTGGTGAATTTCTGAACAGACTGTTTGGGATGAATACGTAGTTGGCCATTCTGGTTAAGAGGTATTGTTTTGACAGTTTACTCAACTAAAACTAATGTTAAGAAACAGAGCACTAATGCAGAAGCTGATTAGCTCAACTATATGGCAGGCAGCAAACTGTTTGTCTGATCATTCAAAAATCACTACCCAAGTTTTAGATTACCAATCAAGGAACAACAGAATAGAGGTGAATGTCTAAGTGTGAAGCAAGTACATATCTAGTAGCCAGTGCACTTGATTTTGATTTATTTCAGCTGAGTTATGTGGATTAGTCCCACACCTGAAATTGGCTCATGAGAATATAATGACAAGGGAAGCCAAGCCAAAGACCAACAATATATAGATACTGGGGCATATATTTCTGAATTGAAGTTATATGATGTGGAATGGAGATAGAATATCATTAGCATATGGGAGCAAACGTATTATTTTGTATTAGGTGAGTTATATGCAATACAACAATTATGTTTACCAAACTGAAAGGAAAATAAAACAGGAGGTGAGAATTTGGATGATATGCCTGTAAAGAGAAATATTTTATAAATATTTTGATTTGACACAGCACCACAGATGTTTTGGAGTGAAGATCAGTAAAGGTTAATGAAGTAATTTTGGATGTTGCTACAGTCAAACTAGATAATGTTTTTTTATTAGAAACTTGTAAATGTGTAGCAAATTGCCTGCAACAAAGGTAGAAAATATTTGAGAAACAGTCAGAGAAACTCAATATAAATTGATTCTGGTTACTTCCATACTGGGTTAAAAAGGCAAGATTGGCAAGTGTGATTAAGCATGGACCTTCGCAAATATATTCTTGCAATGGGAAATAGAGGGCAAAGAGAGGATGGTTAGATGCTTAGATTTTCAAAATGTATTTGTAATGAGAATTCATGTCTGTGATGCAACAGAAATCACATTTGACATGAACTGGAGTAATAGAAATACAAGAACTCTAAACCTGTGACTAAGGAATTATCTTCTGTCTAACTCTGTGAGTGAGTCTGGAACAGCCTAATTAGCACTCCGTAGGTCCTTGGGAAGCAAGAGATATTTGCTCCCGGGCATCCAGGGGCTCTGAGCAAGTAAGAGGGCTGGAGCTTTACGTGATACCCGATGGTATATGCAAAATGGGTAGTTTATCTATCTACTTCATGCTTTCCCAGGTTCAAGGGGGTCTTTTGAACTAACACATTCAAAAGGGGCAGGAGAAGGAAAAACAACATCTTTCAAGTTTCCATTCAATATTGAGTAAAGAGGCTCAAACCTACTTCCATTCTAGTCAATGGAAAAACTCCCTGGATTTAATGAAGAAGGTTAAACCCTAAATGGCACATAAAGTGTTTGTTGTATAGACTATATTTGATTAGAAGTCATGGGGTAATGATGAATGCTTATACTTATATGTCAAAATGACCTAAACGATATATGCAAGATCTGGTGGGGAGAGCATCAGTAATACAGAGTAGGGATGTTAAAAAGTGGTTAATTAGGTAATTGTGTAACCGCTGAAAATTTCAGAGGCTCCATGGTACGTGCTGAGGGCAGTATAATGCTAAGGCTTTGCAGTATGATGCTTATACTGCAAAGACTATAGCACAGCAGCTCCCCAGCAGTGGAGCTGCAGTCAAGGTTTACAGGATCAGTAGGAAAAGGCTTTCCTTGTTGACCAATCTCCGTCTAGACTGCTGCTTTTTGCCGGCAAAGTGCCGTGTCGGCAAAAAGCGGTGGCCATTTCTATTCAAATGAAGCGTAGGATATTTAAATCCCCGCTTCATTTGCAATAGCGATGTGCCTAATCTACATCCCTCTGTCGGCAGAGGGGTGTAGTTTAGACACACCCTTCTTAAACATTGATGTGAACAAAGATTTGTTTTGGGCAGGTTCGTGGAAAAAGTACAACTGCCTCCAAGTTACCAAGTTTTGTTCCTGTCAGAAAATGTATGAATGGCACATAATATTTGTACTTGGGGCTACCTAGAAAAGTGGTGAGGGGAAAGAAGGTGAAGACTCCAAAGAATTTTTCCCAAAAACGTCTCCCTCTGTCATTACATGTTAATATGACTGACAACACATTATACAATGAAGAAGGTTTATGCCAAGATGCCAGCCTTGCTCTGAGACATTTGGGGACATTTACCAAAAAAAATTAAGAAGGTTGCTTGCTGCAGGGCTGAGAACCCTTCAGTATTGTCTCAGAGTCACGAGGAATTAAAGATTATGACATGTGATGAAATCTCCAGGAATACACCCAATCAAAATTGGCAACCCTAGGCTCCAGTGATGGAGAAGGCGGCCTCCCACAGCCAAAGCATTGTGCTCATCTGACCTGAGGGGTGAGTGACACACAACACACTTAATCCTACCGGATTTTAAATCTAATTGCAAAATATGGAAAATTAGGGAGAGTTGGTATCCATGTTTATGGGTAGCCATGAGGAAAACAATAACCCAGCATATTAAGAAGTCTGCATTTTGGGGAGGAGTTGATCAAAGGGCTTTAGGGTTACCAGGTGACTGAAACATCCAGTTGAAAAGGGATTCAGGTGTATAAATCCAGTTGGTGCAGGCAGAGGAGCCGACGGCTCTGCAGGCCATTGGGCAAGACAGGGAGGGGCAGCTCCATGATCCCAGAATGGGTGGGGCCTTGGACAGAAGGGGCAGGGCCAGGGGCAGCCAGCCCTCAATGCTGCCAGGACCAGGGTGCACTGGCCCCTCCGCCCACCCACCCTCAGAGTCGCATGGAGCATAGCGCTGCGGCAGTGATTTAAAAGGACCTTTTCAATCACTGGGCCCCGGGGTGATTGGCCTCTTTTGTCACCCCCATTTGTTGGACCTGGATACAGGGTTGGCAGGCTCTCTAACTGGCTCTGTGTGGCTCCCTGGAAGTGGCCAGCATGTCCCTTGGGTCTTAGATGGAGGGATGATCACGGCGGCTCTGGATGCTGACTCTGCCCCACAGCTCCCATTGGCTGGGAACCGTGGCCAATGAGAGATGCAGCAGCAGCTCCTATGAGTGAGTGTATCACATCCCCTCCATACTGGTGCACATAACAAAATTAACTCTGCACGTGGACAATCTGTGGTGGGGTGGGGCCAACTGGTTCAGAGTAGGGGGGGGCTCAAGGTTGGGGAGGATGATGGCTCTGGTTGTGAGTGCGGGCTCTAGGGTATTGCTGAGGATGAGGCATTTGGGGTACAGAAGGGGGCTCCAGGCTGGGGCCAAGGGTTTTGGAGTGTGGGAGTGGCCTCAGGGCAGGATGTTGGAGTGGGGGAGCAGGGCCTGGGACAGAGTTAGGGTGCAGGAAGCAGCTCAGGGCTGGGTTGAGGTGCGGGGCACTTACCTTGAGCAACTCCCATTTGGTAGTGGAGGGGGCTAGCTCCACAGGGCCTGGGCTACCCCACACTGACCTGTAGGCACCGCTCCCCCTCACAGCTCCTTGCCAATGGGAGTTGCAGGGGTAGAGTCTCCAAGTGAGGGCCGCAGGGAGACAGTGCTCCCTGATACTTGCAACAACATGGCTCCAGCCAGTGTGGAGAGGAACAGCAGCGCACAGCACCACCTTGCCCCCCCTCCACCCCAGGAAGGGCTGGCCTGGAACGCAGGGCTTCAGAGGCTGCAGCTCTAGGCTAAGGGAGCCCCTTCAGTTCAGGGCCCGTGGGCTGCAGCCCCTAAAACACCTTCCTTAATCTGGCCCTGCTGCTGGGTCCAGAGGGGTGTGGCTCTAGAATCACAGAATCTTAGGGGTTGGAAGAGTCCTCAAGAGGTCATCAAGTCCAACCCCTTGCTAAATGCAGGACCAATCCCAATCCCAATCTCCCCAGCAAGGAGCTGCCATGGTCGGGGAAGAGGTGCAATTCTCCAGCTCTAGCAGGGAGTAGCTGTGTCTGGAGGAGAGGTGCATTTTTCTGGTGCTAGCAGGGAGCTGTTGCAGCTGGCCGGGGGAGAGGGGTCTCTCCCTGGCTGCGGCAGCTCTGTGCATGGCAGTTTTAAACCCTTGAAAGAGGCTTAGTAGGCGGCCACACAACTCAGACAGCACCTTGTTCCACATCCCAACCCCTATCCCCAAGATCCCCCCTTCACTCCAACCTGCAGTCCCAGCCTGGTGAAAATGAGCAAGTGAGTGAGGGTGGGGGAGAGCAAGTGACAGAGGCAGGGATGATGGAGAGAGAGAGGGGGCAGAGCCTCGGGGAAGGGGCGGGGCAAGGATATTTTGAGTGCTGCAATTAGAAAGCTGGCAACCCTAAAGGGCTTATCTACATGGTACTGCAATGCACAGGTAGACAAGCTCCAAGTTTTACAATTTCCTAAAGCTAAACCATAGACACTATTTCTTCCTTATGCAGCCTTATTGTACTGTTTGTTTCAGCCATTATAGGGCAAATCTATTAAGGTATCAGAAGAGCCCTTTCAAATGGTTTTATTTAGATTCTGATTGTTCACTTAGAAGAACCTTTAAAGCTCTCCAGGCTCCTTGCATTCTCTTCCTTCACATCAGGAGCTTGATCCCAAGCCCACTCATGTCAACTGAAACCTTCCCTAGCGAACACATTAACCCTTCAGACTTTAGAGGTAACATTAAGGGCAGGGGCAGATGACCGTTTTGCGGGGCCCCGGGCAGCATAATTCCGCGGGCCCCCCCCCTTTGCCACGGCGCACACGCAGTGACGCCATGAGCATGAGCGGCGGCGCCACAGCGCATGCGCGGAGCTTTCTGAAGCGCGGGGCCCGGGGCGGCCACCCCGTTCGCCCTGCCTTATATCTGCCCCTGATTAAGGGGCTACAAGGAAAAACGGTGTCCTCTGAGCACCAACATGGATTCAGAACTCTCAGAGGGTATGTCTACACTACAGCACTAATTCGAACTAACGGATCCAGACTAAAAAACTAGTTCGAATTAGCGTTTTGCTAATTCCAACTAGCATGTCCACATTAAGTGGACCCTGAAGCGGGGTTAAGGATGGCCGGAAGCAGTGCCGGCAGGGCATCAGATGAGGACTTAGAGCGTGGAGCTGCTGCCTCAGGCTAGCTAAGGGCTGTGATTAAAGGGACCCGACCCCCACCCCAGACAGACAGTTCTCAGGGGTGCCCTGCTTGCAAAGCAGTCCTGGCTTGGAGTGCCCTGAATGCCCACACTGGGCACATCACAGCACTCGGCCATCAGCCCGGCTGCACTTGCCGCAGGCTGCCATCTGGGGAGAGGGGGAAATTGGGGGGCTGCAGGAGAGCTTCCACCCCCAGAAGCCCGCAGAGCCAGCCCAGTCCTCCCCATCGGGGGCTCGTACCCCATTCCTCCCTCACCTCCTTCCACTTACCCTTCCCTAGCCCCCCTTCCTGATGTACAAAATAAAGAAAATGTGTGGTCAAAAATAGAATCTCTCTTTATTGAACAAAACTTGGGGAGACTGGGAAAAGGAGGTGGGAGAGGGGAAGAGAGAGGGTGGGAGAGGGGAGGGCAACTAAAATGATCAGAGGTTTGGAACAGGTCCCGTATGAAGAGAGGCTAAAGAGACTGGGACTTTTCAGTTTAGAAAAGAGGAGACTGAGGGGGAATAGGATAGAGGTCTCTAAAACCATGAGTGGGGTGGAGAGGGTGCATCAAGAAAAGTTCTTCATTAGTTCCCATAATAGAAGGACTAGAGGACACCAAAGGAAAGGAATGGGTAGCAGGCTTCAAACTAGTAACAGAAAGTTGTTCTTCACAAAGCAAAGAGTCAACCTGTGGAACTCCTTGCTGCAGGAGGCTGTGAAGGATAGAACTAGAACAGAGTTTAAAGAGAAGTGAGATAAAGTGATGGAGGTTGGGTCCATAGAGTAGTATTAGCCAGGGGGTAGAAATGGTGTCCCTGCCCAAAGTTTGTGGAAGGCTGGAGAGGGATGGCACGAGACAAATGGCTTGGTCACTGTCTTCGGTCCATCCCCTCCAGGGTCCCTAAGGTTGGCTGCTGTCGGCAGACAGGCTACTGGGCTAGATGGACCTTTGGTCTGACCCAGTACGGCCATTGTAAGCTCAGGGCTCAGGGTCGGGGGTCTCAGTGGACCCCCTTGATTTTCATGCACACCTGCTCCTGGGTGGCCTGGCTGGCAGCTCTCCTGCCCTAGACGGCCACTTTCCTGTGCCTAGTGCGGAGGTCGTGGACGAGGTCCACGATGTCCGCACTAGACCAGGCGGGTGCCCGCCTCTTGCGGTCCCGGGCAAGCTCCCGGGAGCCGCCATCCTGGTCCCAGGAAGAGTGGGAGGGCTGGGGGGCATCGGGTGGCTGGCTCGAGCCGTGCCGGGTACAGGGTCTGCTACCTGGGTGCTGGCAGGCTTGCACCTGGCACGGGCACCGTAGCCAGCCCGTGCCCCTTTAAGGGGTCCGGGGCCGGGAGGGGGGCAATAGAGTTTCCCTGGTGTTGGCCAGAGTGGCCACCAGGGAAACCTGGGGAGGGCTAGCCTCCCACTAGTTCGAATTAAGGGGCTACACACCCCTTAATTCGAACTAGTAAGTTCGAACTAGGCTTAGTCCTCGTACAATGAGGTTTACCTAGTTCGAACTAAGCGCTCCGCTAGTTCGAATTAAGTTCGAACTAGCGGAGCGCTAGTGTAGCGCCTATGAAAATTAATTCAAACTAACGTCCGTTAGTTCGAATTAACTTTGTAGTGTAGACATACCCAGAGAGCAAAATGTCATGGCACGTGTAACCTGTCTGCTTTTATCTAATGAGCAATGGGGTACAGATGCAAGGAGGAATGTGAAATTTAAGTGGCAAGCAAATCCCAATACTTTTACCCATTTTAAGATCCCTATTAGACTGTCTCTGCACCCCAAGAGAAGACATCAAGACCTAGACATTGCATCTAACCATCTATAGCAAGGGGTGGGGAACCTTTTTTGGGTTAGGGGCTGCTGACCCACATTAAAATCAGTCGGGGACCAAACATAAGTGAGACGCAAAACAAACAAACAAACCCCTCACTGATGTGGCCCCTAACTGAGAAGGAGAAAGACACCCCCCACATTCTCCTCACATACCAGAGCCTAGGGGGGCCCAGGCTAGTATATTTTGTTTGCTCTAGTCCTATGGGGGGGACGGCAGGAAGGGGCTGGAGAACCAGAATGGCTCCCCTATGCTGGGGGGAAGCTCTGAGCCTCAGGGGCTACATCCAGACAAGCTGGGGGCCACATGGCCTTACGTTCCCCACCCAAGTGTATGCTGACTAAATATGAAGTGCTCATGGCTACAGTGCAGTGGTCTATCTGCCTGGGAATGGGGGCTAGAGTTCCCTCATTAGCTCAAGGAAGTAGGCAGGGAAGCTGCATATAATTTACAGAAAAAAGGCAAAAAATAGAGAAGGAGAGTGGGGTAGTGCCTCAGTTACACAGATAGATCCATATTTGGAGGCCCCAACTTAGGCTAGCAGTTGGCCACAGTTTCAGAGTTCATGAAATACAGCTTGTGACTCCAAAGGGAGATGTCTGAAGGTCATTTTCATGAAGTAGAACCAATTATACTCTGTGAAGAAGCACTCCTTTTGAGTTTTGTAACCACTGCACCACAAATTGTAGTAAATGTATTTTAAAATGTTTTGCATTGTAATTTATGTATCCGTTCCCTATTAAAGCAGCTGTCATGCACCAGTGTTACATATTTCCATCCTTTTTTTCCATGATAGGGGCCTATGCATTAGCTAATCAGCAGAATGAGCTTCTATGCTCTTCCTTCCTAACATCCAAACTCAAAAACTGTAACATTCAAAGTTAAGGAAGTAAATCTTTCAATCTTTGAAATTGAAGCACCTGAATTACATTAGTTCTCTCTTATTTTTGATGTTTGAAAGAAAATAATAAACCTTATTTAGGAAGTAGTGCACTCCTGTGTGCACACTTTTAAACACTCAAATAATTGCAGGCTTTTTGCATGGAGTACTGAGAAAGGATAAAGCCCACATACTGAATGAAATAAGAGTTTTAAACAGTAGATTCTAAGCAGAAAATTGGCTTACCAAGCAGATAAAAAAGAAAACAAAGGAAACATAGAAATAAGCTCTCTGTGACTGAATTGTCTGTCTTTTCGTTGAGAAAATGTTTGATTTATTTTATGCATGTTAGAAAACTGCTAGTTTAATTTCACACCATGAGACTCCAAACAACAACAAACACTTTAATTAGAAACGTTGAGTGGGAAGTATGAGGCACTCTAGGGTAACATATCCTAGACAATGCAAAGAGGAAAAAATAAAACTCTTTTGAACTCATTTTATATAAGAACTCCCAGCTCCCAACTACAGACTGCTTATTTGCTGCATTGTATTTACAGTTTCATAGACATTCATTCATTTACATCTCCAGCTAACATTTATTCTTATTTTCTTTAAATTTATCACCATCATCTTTGCTCTATATTTATTCATTGAACTTTTCACCCAACCTGACATCAAAAATTTTACATTTGCTGCTTTGTGACTGTGTTAGGTATTTCAGCTATTCAGTCACATACAGCGTACCTTTCTTTCTGAATACTATAATTGTTAAAGGATAGCTCTCTTACAAAAGGTCAACTATGTTTGTTTCACAAAGTTTGAGAGACAATAACTCAAAAGCACTAACTATTAAGGACAGTCTCTTGGGAGAAAGAAACATGATATTCTCTCACAGGCAAATTATTATTTCCACAGGAATGAAGAATAATTTCAGTGATTCTTTAAAAAAAAAAAAAAAGCAACTGAAGTGAAAACAAACATAAGGCAAATGCAAAGTATCACAGCATATGATCATTGGCAGCATTATCACTTAATTCACAGCTTCAGAATATAGTCTATGTTGTGTTTTTTACCATGTTTCTCACAAACCATTTAATCCAAGAATGATCTTATGCTAGATCTGATCTATTCATAAGAAAATAGTTTTTAATGATTTCTTGAAGATACACTCCTCTATTTATTTACAAAGCAAAACAGCAGCACCAGCTCCACAGGAGAACAATTTAAATAGCATCCCTGACCATGCAAACTATTACCAATAAAAAGGGGAAAATAAATATATTTACATATGGGCTCATTAATAAGAAAAGCGCCTTCATATTTCTCTTTCGAGGGCTGATCTCCACCAAATTCTATACAATTTAACACATCCAGATGATTCTTGTATTAAAAACAGTAAAGCAATCAAATATATTGCTATAGCAAACTGCTATTAAAAACTTTACATAAATATAGCACATCTTAAACTACATTCTCCAGTACTTTTTTTTTTTTGTAATTACCATTCAGGATTATTGCTTTTGTACTGTGTGACTTAAAAATATTTAAAGTACTGCTTGAGTATTATAGATTTTAACTTGCTCCTATTTCCCCTTCAAATTATGAAAGCATCTGCTTCTGTTTTTAAGGGGACGTTATCTACATTTTAGTCTCAGACACAACACATGTAAAAAACCTCAACCCATATAACACAATTCACAATTCTTTATACTGTTGTTTACATTTTTAAAAAAAATCTATTTCCCCTCCTTAAAATAAAGCATTGCTTGGATGAGTAACATCCCTACCCCCTGAATGTACAATGAGCAGCTCCTCAGTGCATGTGGACAATGTCACTGGACTACGTCTGGGGAGAAGCTTGGTCTCATCCCTCAGCCATCCCTGGAATCATCCTGATGGGAATTCTTCTGGTGTGTAGCAAAGGCCACTGAAGGAACTGCACATTTGAGACACTTCCAGAAAGGTAGCATCTCACCGAAGCAATTCCCTCGGGGTGTGTCTAGACTACAGAGTTTTTTCAAAAAAGTGGCCTTTTTTCGAAAAAACTTCACCTGCATCTAGATTGCTGCCGCGTTCTTTCAAAATTAAATCGAAAGAACGTGGCAGTTTTTTCGACCGTGGAAAACCTCATTTTATGAGGAATAACGCCTTTTTTCAAAAGTGCTCTTTCAAAAAAGGGCATTATTGAACACAAACAGTGCTTTTTCAAAAGAGAGCATCCAGACTGCTTGGATGCTCTCTTTCGAAAAAGTGGCTCTCTTTTTCGAAAATACTGGTTGCTGTCTAGACGATTTGTTTCGAAAGAAGCTTGTAGTCTAGACGTAGCCTCAGTGGCCTTTGCTATGAACAATCAAGGAGGGTTTGCTTATAGGTATACTGCTATCATTAAGTAACAGCAGTAGCGGTATTCCATAACCAAACCCTTCTTGTCTCCTTGCCTGAACAATTGAAGTAGATTCAGTAGTTGGCAGATCGTTTCTGTGGCTTGGTTAGATAATCAGGACCGTGGGCTGGAGGACAGATGTAGGCAGAACCTACTCATTTCCTCATACTCTGTTTCCAACCCCACCAATCCCACATGTCTGCAACCAAGACAATCCTCACAAAGTGGACGTTTAGCAATTCCTGCTGCCTCCCAGGATTCTGCCAAATAGCATAGGCGTATCCTAACTCCTCTTCTTTTTCCTAGTACAGTTTGGGAAAGTGTACAAGGCAAGACACCCCAGAAGGTGGCATTATTTTATTACATATATTTTAATAATTTTTCTTTGAAGAAACAAATCCTCTGCACAGACTAATTTCTTGTTTTATATTCCCTTACTACCAATATTGATTGGGAGAAAGACAGATAAAAGAACACTCCTACACAATCGGTGGAAAAACAAATTATGGAATCCACATAAAATGAAGATGGGCTTACTCCTGGGCATAAAAATATTTTTAATGCCTCTGTTCAATTGTTATTTGATTGTATACACACCTATGACATATGATGGTGTTGTGCTATATCTACAATATTGCAGGACAATCTGATTTTAAAATCTGATTTCCCTCTTAGAAATCTCCATCTGTTGGAACTTCCTTTTAAAATGCAAGCTGCTATAACATTTAAATCTGTTACACTATACTGGTGAATGTTCAGGCAGTGAAGTATTTGTATTATTTATTCTTGACCAAATTTCCCTTAGAAAGTGTACTGTGCTTGATGCTTTTTTGACACAAACAGTGGCTGTGTCTAGACTGGCCAGTTTTTCCGGAAAATCAGCTGCTTTTCCGGAAAAACTTGCCAGTTGTCTACACTGGCCGCTTGAATTTCCGCAAAAGCACTGACGATCTCATGTAAGCTTGTCAGTGTTCTTGCAGAAATACTATGCTGCTCCCATTCGGGCAAAAGTCCTTTTGCACAAAACTTTTGCACAAAAGGGCCAGTGTAGACAGCTCAGATTTGTTTTAGGCAAAAAAGCCCCGATCGCAAAAATGGCGATCGGAGCTTTTTTGCGGAAAAGCGCGTCTAGATTGGCACGGACGCTTTTCCGCAAAAAGTGCTTTGCGTTCCTCTGTCTAGTGTGACAATCTAGACGCTCTTTTCCGAAAATGCTTTTAATGGAAAAGTTTTCCATTAAAAGCATTTCCGGAAAATCATGCCAGTCTAGACGTAGCCAATGTGAAAACAAGGGTCCTGTGCTGAAGAGCTTACAACTGAAATAGATGAACTTGAGGCAAAGAAATGGGGGTAAGAATGCAGCATAAAGTCAAAGAGACTGAACAGCTAAATCTGGCAGGCAACTTGTTAGTTCCACTTTCTAAAATCTTTGTCTGTGTTAATGTTATGGTATGGGCTAACGAAAAGATCATCAATTCAGGCATGAAGGCAAAAAGGACTCTTCCCACTATTGTGTTAAGCATCAGTGATGTGCTTGGGACCGTACATGACAAAAATAAAGACAGACACTATCCTGAGCAGTCTAAACAGAATAAACAATGTGCCCTAGGAGATGAGAGGAAGTGCTAATTTAGAAATCTCAATGTCATGTATAAACTAAAATGGAGAAAGCTTTACATTGACGAGTTAGTTTTTGTGGCTCTCGTGAAAGGAATGAGTCTTTAGGAAAGATCTGAATAAGGAGAGACTGGAAGCCTGCTCTGCCTGGATTAGAAGGCCATTCCAAACAACACGGGAACTAGGCAGAAGGAATGGAAAGGTGAGAAAAACAAAGGGGGACGGAAATTCTAGCATCATTGGTAGTGCAAGGAGGTTAGTGGCAGCCTGGTGAAGTTATAAAGCAAAAGTTATGGACTATAAAAGTGGAGAATGAGGAGTTTAACCAAGGCATAGAAGCTGATCATATTACTGTTTTCTGGTTGTCGCCAGCATTTAATTATGGGGAAGCCAGGTCAGAGATTCAAAAAGAAGAATAATGTGTTCTGGCCAACAGGCATGGAAAATAATTTTAGCAACTGCATTCTGGATGGACTGGGCATGTGAGGAGTCAGATGGGACTCAAAGAGGCCAGAGACTACGAGATTGCAAGAAGCGGACCAAGGAGTGGCCAATAGCTTTTTAGCTATTGGGACAAAAAGGTAGGGTCACATATTTTGGTAAGTTGTGGAGAGAGCAGCACCGGGAATTGACCATAGCTTGGATGTATGGGAAGAATCAAAGATGACCACTAATGGTTGGAGAGTAACGTAAAGAAATGCGACTAGAAAGGGCATACCGTATATTCCGGCGTACAAGACGACCTCTGATGTTAAAAAACATCCCCCAAAAATCGGGGGTCGTCTTGTACGCCGGATGCCCCGCCGCCGGAGCCCCTCCGCGGCTTTGAAAGCCTCGGGGGAAGCCGGCGGCGGGGCATCCCAGGCGCGCATAGGCTGCCCCCCCGCCGGAGCCCCTCCGCGGCTTTGAAAGCCTTGGGGGAAGCCGGCGGGGGGGCATCCCAGGCGCGCATGGGATGCCCCCCCGCCGGCTTCCCCCGAGGCTTTCAAAGCCGCGGAGGGGCTCCGGCGGGGGGGCAGCCCATGCGCGCCTGGGATGCCCCCCCGCCGGCTTCCCCCGAGGCTTTCAAAGCCGCGGAGGGGCTCCGGTGGGGGGGCAGCCCATGCGCGCCTGGGATGCCCCGCCGCCGGCTTCCCCCGAGGCTTTCAAAGCCGCGGAGGGGCTCCGGCGGGAGGGGGAGGGGGGGCAGCCCAGGCGCTCCTGGCGGCTTTGCTCCCGGTGCCTCTGGTCTGCTGGGGACCATCTCCAGCAGACCAGGGACACCGGGAGCAAAGGAGGCGGAGGGGCGCTGGGGTATAAGATGAAACCCTATCTTTTAATTAAAAAGATAGGGGGTCGTCTTATACACCCAGTCGCCCTATACGCCGGAAAATACGGTATGTAGGACAATTTGGATACTCTCATACTTAAACAGCACAGTGATAGAAATAATACCACAGAAATAACATAGACAAATTATTTCAACTGCATTTTCTTCTTCTATAACATTTCTTATATATAGACAAAGCCAAGGGAAAAATTCATAAGGATCACTGATTATCAAGATAATAATTCTAAGACACTTTGACTCTGATACATCGCTAGTAAAAAGTAACAGATAATATAGCTTATAAAAGTGAAATATGCTGAAAAGAATGAGCAGTCCTGTGGCACCTTAGGGTATGTCTACACTACAGTGTTACTTTGAAATAGCTTATTTTGAAATAACGCGTCTGCACACAAAATGAATTTTGAAATAGCAGTTTGCTATTTCGAAATAGCGCATCTACACTGAGGGGACTCTGAATCGCATTTAAGGCTGGCCGGAACCAGTTCCGGCAGGGCACCAGGTCAGGACTTACTGTGTGTGGCTGCTGCCTGAGGCTATTTGAGGTCTGTGCTTAAAGGGACCCCTCCAGACAGCCAGTTCTCAGGTTTCCCTGCTTGCTTGTCTACCTCGATGAGAGACAGCAAAGCATTTTGTCTCTGCGTCCTCTGTTTGCCCTCATTCGGGACACCACAGCACTCTGTAACGTGGAACCAGAGTTGCCCCTGGGCACTCTTGGATGTGTTGCTGAGAGCCTGGCTGCACTTTCTGCAAGCTGCCATCCGGAAAGTCCATCGGGGCTGTCAGTATCCAGGAGGCCTTGTGGGAGAGCTTCCACCCTGCAAAGCCTCTCTGGTCTGCCCCACTGGGGTCCTGTGCCTCATTCCTTCCACTTACCCCTCCCTAACCCCCCTTCCTGACGTCAAATAAAATATACATATTTTCATGAACACAAACTCTCTTTATTTAACAAAACTGAGGGGGGAGGGAATGAAACTCTGGTGAGACAGGGGAAAGGAGGCGGAAGAGGGGAGAAGAGAGAGTGAGAGAGGGGAGGGGGAAACCTGGGAGGAGGTAGATGGAAGGGGAAAGCAAGGGGAAGAAGGGACAGGGGAAGCTCAGGGCTCAAGGGTGGGGATCTCACCGGACCAACTTGATTTTCATGCAAACCTGCTCCTGGGTTCGCATGTGGCCTTTGGTGGCCAGGCTTGCAGCTATCCTGCCATAGATGGCCACATTCCTCTGTCTAATGTGGCGATCATGGACGTTGGGGGCATCCCCTGCAAACCTGAATAAGGTCCGTGATCTCCACACTGGACCAGGAAGGTGCCTGCCTTCTCTGGGCCCTGACAGGCTCCTGGGAACTGGTAAACAGCTCCTGGGGAGTGATGGAGGGCTGGCTGCCAGTGCCTTGCTGGCTCATGTTTTGGGGCCACTGGGTCAGGGGCAACGACTGCTGGCTCAGAACTGGCAGGCTTGGAGCTGGCACAGGCACTGTGGCCAGAGTCTACCCCTGTAAGGGCTCCAGGGAGGGATGGAGGGAATGGAGAGTTCTTGGTTGAGGCTGGAGTGGACACCAGGGCACCATGGGAAGGCTGGAGGCACCCTATTTCAAAATAAGTGTCTACACAGCACTTATTTCAAAATAGCTATTTCGAATTTGGCATTATTCCTCGCAGAATGAGGTTTACCAAATTCGAAATAAGCGCTCCACTATTTCAAATTTATTTCGAAATAGCGGTTTGGCTGTGTAGATGCTAGGAAAGTTATTTCGAAATAACTTTGCTGTGTAGACACTCTTAGAGACTAACAAATATAAGTATTTTCAGGGAGTAGCCAAGTTAGTTTGTACAGGATAAACTTAAAAAACAACAAATGGTCTGGTAGCACTTTATAGAGTAACAAAACATGTAGATGGTATCATGAGCTTTCATGGGCATAGGCCACTTCTATAAAGTGTTACTCTATAAAGTGCTACCAAACCATTTGTTGTTTTTTAAATATAAGAATGTATCCTAAGTAAAACCCACTTCATCAGATGAGTTGGAGAAAAGGTCGTGTAGAGGCTTTAATCCATTAAATTAACTTGAGAAAATGTTAATCAACTTTTTTATGTAAAGGGAAATTTTAAAATGATGCTGGATGCCTGGAGCAGAGAAAGTTAACTTGAGTCAGGAGAAGGATCAGAACTGGGAGAATTCAAGTCCTTTGAAGCCCTGACTCAAAGATTCCCTGCTCTGACCAGTAGCCTGCATTTCCTGAACTGAAAAGTTCAGTTCAGTGCCTTGTCCATTGCCAATTACAGAAGCTGAAGGAGCAAACAGTCATCAGGTAAAAATAAAAGCCAGGTTAATGTAGCCCTGATTAAAAGCGTTGACCATGCTACTATTTTCTAATTGTTACTAATATTTAATTAAAGATATTTGAGTTTTTGAAGATACTTAATCAAATTGCTTCCTCAAGAAGTGATTTACATACATCCTAAGGCTAGAAATAGGGATATGTAAATGCCTGGCCCAGATTTTTATTTCTTGTCGTGTGTTAGTATATAAATTCATATTATATTTTGGATAACATCACGAGGGCACATCCTATAGAGCTAAATAAGCATTATAATCATTACCTAGCTAGCATCTCCTGATTTGCACCTCCCAACACTATATTGGCTTAAACTTTTTAAACATTTTTGTATCCTTGTGTTAGTCCCACAAATGGAACTACTAAATTATTGGGCTAATTGGGAGACCATATTCAAGGTATTATTACAGGGTATGTCTACACTGCACAGCTATTTCAGGATACCTCTGGTATCCCAAAATAGCTACCCCACATCTACAGAAGCCACCCGTTATTTCAAAATATTTTTTGAAATAACGGGCGCACTATTTCGCCATCCCGATAAACCTCATTGCACAAGGGATAAGGGATGGCTTGAAATAGCGCGTTATTTCAAAATCTGGTGCTGTGTAGACATGCCAAATTTCAAAATAAGCTATTTTGAAATAGTTTCAAAATAAGATACACAGTTTGCGCTAATTGTGTATCTTATTTCGAGTTTAGGGTGCTGTATAGATGCACCCAGAGGTTAATCCTCTCCAGTCTGGCACCCTCAGGACCTAAGGAGTGCCAAACTAGAGAATCTGCTGAACCATGGGAGGTGAATATTGTCCAGCAGCATTACCAACACTTCCACAGCTAACTGGGCTCTTAGAAGACATTTGGGAGTAAATTAGAGGTAAGTAACAGCACAGAACACAGAGCTAGGACTGGTTGCTGCAAACAAACTTTATGGGATTGCAGAAAAAGTGGCTACACCCTTCATAAGTGGACATCCGGCTAACTAAAATCATGCCAAGGATATTGCCAGACCAGAGAGTGCTGGACTTGAGAGGTTCAGCCTATATCAGGAATTTTTTACCTCTGCTTCTCTCACCAGAGGCAAAAAATTTTTGGCTAGCCGGTTAACACTAGTTTACAAAACAGATGCAATAGTGCTTGCTATTATTTTTGAGTGCATGTGTGTGCTTAATGTTAAAAATAATAGCATCTGAAGCAAAGTAAAACTGTTACTTTAAAGCATTCAGGAAATCCTTCCACAACCTCTATCCCATGTACATTTTTTTTTCCTACAGGCTAATTGTCCTATGCCATATTTTCCAAAAGGCAGCAATGCTATAACTGGGTTTTATATACATTTAATTTCTGTGCTGAATTGCATATAGATTCCAAATTTGAAGTGCAAATAAAAATAATGTTCATACATCAGTCATAGTAAGTTATTTTTCATAAATTGGAGAACATCTGTTTTTATAATGGTTGGCATTTTTCTCTGCTGTTTTTTTAACCCTCAGTATAAACTTGAATAGACTGTTCTTATTTGTGAACAAATCTGAAGAGTAAGTAATAAAATATAGTTCAGAACTTTACCTCTAGTCTGCCATGTGCACAGCCTAATAACAATAAGTTGGCTCTGTCCCTCTCACTGGAAATAGGAGACCATGGCCATGCTCCATCATTAGTCAGAGACCACCAGCAAATGACCATATCTTGGATACAATTTATTGACAGGTGACGTTTTATCCTTCTACTTGCTGGACCAGGTATATCAGTATAAGAAATCTGATGGAGAAAAAAAATACAGGAAATATTTCAAGTCATAAAAACAACATACTGGCAACATTTACTGTGCATGTGTGAAAGTAAACATAAACACAGAGAGGACTACATGTTTGTGTGTGTGTGTATATATATTACATTGAAATGAAAGAAATCTCTCTCCCGACAGAAAGGCACAGCTCACCCTCAATTTTATCTATGGGGAAGGGATTGAGAAGAAGAAGGGTGTGAGTTAAGCAGGAATTTACTGCAATGACTCCAATCAATACCAAAATGTACAGTCATGGTTGCTTGACAGCATCGACCTACACACGGGATTTAAACGCAGCCATATTAAATGACAAGTCCTGTGATGCTGACCAAAGGGTTAGGGCTGCTGTTTAAGACACATCATCAAACATTAAAGACAGCTAACAATGTTTAAAAGAGAATGTTTATTTCCCCCTAAATAAAGGAATCCAGCCACGAATACCCATTTTGTATCAGACTATGCACTTTGCTGCATAATGTGGATGAGCTACAGCATCATGCGTAAAGTTTATGCAGCTCTTGAGAATTGTGCCTCTATTTCTCAGGAAGGATTTGCAGAATTTATTATTCAAACTATGTTATTTTGGAGCATGGTTATTTGAAAACATGAGCAGTGCACCATCTGGGTGACACATGCCAAGGAAATATAGATTGCACCGCATTTCTGCTTAAGGAATTAATGGAAGGTTGATAGCTAGGGGAAAAAAAAACTATCTTGCCATTGCTGGTCAGCAATAATCGAACCACTTTCTGGGGATTAAGCGCATGGCTAAGCCTACTGGACCAGACACTAGCAAAGGGCAGGGGGTCTTCTTATCAGAGAAATGCTTCTGGAGCCAGTCTCACTACATGACAGATTGCTTTCATATTCCTGTCTGCAAGGCAACAAAGGATGGCAGTAATGCGATAATGCCAGAGTGCAATGGGTGTTAAGAACCCGTTGCATTTATGTATTGTATTTAGTAAATAATCAGGCTCATCCAAATTGTGATCTCACCACTCAACCAAGGCCATTAAAATCAAGGTTAATACTTTTAATAATCCTTTGCTGTTTTTTATATGGTCAAAAAGAACCCTTTTCTATTTGCATGGTCATAATATTATTGACCTCTTCATCCCCTGAATACACATCAAAAGGAACTGAAATCAAAGTAATTACCAATGTTGTTCTCCCACAGTAAACATTTATCGCTTTGTACTTTCGCCTCAGTGGTGATTAAATTGAAATGGACTAAAAAAAAAACCACAGAAGGATTTTTAAAGGATCAATGTGTTCAGTAAATTTATCTTGCACTTTAATTTGCCCAAATTCTGTCAATTTTAAAATATAAGTAGATAACATACACATACATATAAAGTTTATCCAAGAAATGCTAAGTTAACCACTCAAAGAAATACTAAGTTAGTCACTTAACTTTTTTTATTAATCAAAACCACACTGGAGGTACTGTTAGATGAGAAATACAAATACCTTATGGCTAGCAAACACAAATGCAGTCGCAAGTATTAATTACAGTGCTGAACCGTAATTTTACCAGTCACATACTAGTTAAACACAATATTACTAGGTTTTTTTTTTTAATCTTATATATGTTAGATGAAACCTTCAACATTGACAGTCCTCTTGAGAATAAGGAATTGGTAGTAGCTGGTCTTATGTTTTGCCAGCCTCCAAGAACACAGTGCTGTGGACTCACATAATAGCTCCAATTATCTTTATCCAAAGTGTCACTGTTTTGATATAAAACCCAAGATGGCACTTCTCAAAAAGGAAAAAGACGCAGCCAATGATGGATTCGCTTGGATATATATTGTACACAAATACAATTTCCAGCTAAATACTGAACATACGTAGCGTTAATTCTTTATCTGAAAGTTAGAATACTTTCCAAAGATAAACAGTGAACTCCAAAGCCGAGCCTGCCAAGCCTGCTAGTCAGAGACATGCTGAAGGAAAGCAAAACTATTTTTCTGCCTCCAAGCATTGAGGCTAAAAATAAAAACTATCCATAAAACTGAAAAGCAAACAAGCCTGACTGACTCATTATTACTACAATACTGCCTAGATGTCCCAACCAAGATTGGACACCATTTGTCAAGCCCTGAACAAAGACATAGTACAATACGGTCCCTGTACCAAAGAGCTTACAATTTAAAGAGAGACAGGAAATATCCTCCTTTTACAAATAAGAACATGAGACTATGAGAATGGCCACACTGTATATGATCAATGGGCCATCTAACCCAATATCCTGTCTTCTGACAGTGGCCAAAGCCAGATTCTTCAAAGGAAACGAACAGAACAGGGAAATCATCGAGTGATCCATTCTCTATCGTTCAGTGCCAGCATCTGGCAATCAGAGACTTAGGGACACCCAGAGCATGGGGCTGCATTCACGACCCTCTTAGCCAATAGCCATTGAGGGACTTATCCTTCACAAACTTATCTAATTCTTTTTTGAACCCATTTATAGTTTTGGCCTTTGCAACATCCCGACAATAAATTCCACTGGCTGTCTGTGCATTGTGTGAGGAAATGCTTTCTTTTGACTGTTTTAAACTTGCTGCCTCTTAATTTCATTGGGTGATCCCTTGTTCTTGTGTTATGTGAAGAGGTAAATAACACTTCCTTATTCACTTTCTCCACAATCTTAGGCCATGTCATCACTAAAAGGAGATGGATGCTGCTGCAATCAATCTTCTGGAGTTCTATTTAGGGGGTCTAGTTAAGACCTCCTAAATCGAACTCAGAGGGCACGCCTTTTGGCAGTCAGTACTCCTGCTTCTGCAAGGAGTAAGGGAAGCCTACAGGAGTGTTTACTCCCATCGGCCTCCCACTGTGGGGATAGCAGAGAAACTCGAAATAAGGTATGTCAACTCTAGCTACGTAATTAGTGTATTTTGATTCGACCTTCCCCTTTAATGTAGACCTGGCCCCAGTTGTCTTTTTTGTAAGCTGAACAGTCCCAGCCTTTTTTAATCTCTTCTCACATGGGAGCTTTCTTTTATCCTTAATAATTTTTACTAGCTTTCTCTGAAACATTTCCAATTCTAATATATCTCTTTTGAGATAGCACAACAACAAGACACAAAAAAGATTAAATGAATTGCCCAAGGCCACCCAGGAAGTCGGTGACAAAGACAAGGATTGAACGGAGAGCTTCTGAATCTTAGACCTATGATTTAACCAAACCTTTAACGGTTTTTTTCTGCCTTTTTGACAAAGCATCCAGCTCCTGTGAATAAGGTCAATATTCAGGAACTGTTATAGTGCCCCAGATTTCTCACTGAATAGAATCTTTGCTTCTTATCATTGTCATTTGCAACTCTATTGCTTCTGTGATCTAGACATTATACATTAGTTTGATCCAGGTGGGGCAGTTCTGAATACCTGCATATTACAAAGGAAAGCTGATGTAACAGTCTTGCAGTCAGGCCTGCTGTAGGAGGGTGGACAGGGGAAGGAGGCAACTGCCCCAAAGCCTGGCAATTCAAAGGGCTTGCGACTCCAGTCACCAGCGGCCCTTGGCCCCATCCCTGCTATCTGAGGCCTGCTCCTTACACAGGTGTGAGCTGGGCACTTCCCATCTTGCCTAGGAGCCTGGAGTGGTTGTCTGCTCCCCTGCTTGCAATAGTGAATAATACTTCATGGTGGTTCACACTGCTGCAGTTTAAAGATAATAACATTTATATTTAGCTGCCTAACTAGTAAGCCTGACACAAAAAGCATGCAGTTAAAAATGCTAATGCCTTTTTTTTTGGGGGGGGGGGGGAGGGTGAGGTCTGGCCAAAATATAGTCATTCCCACTGATTTCTAGAGCAGTGGCTCTTAACCTTTCCAGATCACTAAACCCCTTTCAGGAGCTTGATTTGTCTTGCATACCACAAAGTTTCACCTCCATTAAAACACTACTTGTCACAGCACAGCATTACTGACTAAGTGCTTACTTTCTCATTCTGTCCGTACAAAATTTGAGTTTGTACAGACTTTGCTAGAGCTTTTCATGTAGCCTGTTGTAAAACTAGGCAAATATCTAAAAATGTCTGAAAGACCCCTGAAACTCTGGTTGAGAACCACTGTTCTAGAGAAAGCAATATTAGTATCGTCTGTAGAAGTCTTCCAGAACTCAGCTGAGACAAAATATAACAACCCTATAAAGGAACACAGAGGCTATTTCTGATTTCCTAGCACAGTGAGATGTTTCTGCGGATTAGATTTTTCCCTCTTTTCCAAGTAAAAGGGCACCACAGTTAGGTTCAGAAATACTCTTACTGCAATCCAGAATAAAAATGTGATATATAAGTATAAAGCAAACACAGGAGACATAGCCCTTACAAGGAAATGATCAGGATAAGCACGAGCTCATTACAATTTCTCAATTAAAGTTTAGGGGAATAGTTTGGCTTAGGGGCATCAGTCCTGCTTCTAAAGTAGCAACCTTAATAAATACTATAGGCAAGGCATAAATGTGCATCATTTTAAAGTAAACTGTATCAGCTCAGTTCCTAGTGAACAGTGAACTGTCTCAAATCCACGTTACAGAGGTTGGCTCAATCTCGCAAACACAAGTCACTGCTGAAAAGAGGCCCTGAACTGAAACAGCCTGGAAAATGTATTACTCACCCTAGCAGAAAGCATTCCTACCTTGCAAGTTAAAATGTATTATGACAAAACTTAAATCAAACACATTCCTTACAATATGCCTGCAAATTCCCATATAGAAGGAAACTAATTTCCTGTAGGTGATGGGGAGGGGGGAAAGGGGAGGGAAGAATATGAACTTGCACAAACAACAAGGAGCCGTGTGGCACCTTTAAAGATGAACAGATTTATTTGGGGATAAGCTATCAATGGCAAAACCTTGCTTCGCCAGAGTCATCTGACATGCCTCTTACAAAGTGGAGTTTTGCCCATGAAAGCTTGTGCCCAAATAAATGTTTGTCTTTAAAGGTGCCACAGGAATCCTCATTGTTTTTGCAAGAACAGACTAACATGGTGACGCCTCTGATAGCTTGCACAAGGTTGTGTCATTAATGTTTATCCAGGTTGTAGTAAGTGCAAACTCTCCTCCTCCTCCTGCTTACTAAATATCTTTCTGGCCTTTGGGGGAAGATAGTCTTCTGTCCTCTATTCTTGCAGTAAGTTAGAAACTTCAACCTTTCTGTTAGAAGCCAATGGCCTTCAAAGAGAACCTGGACGATTATTCTCATTATTTATTTTGCACTAGCACCTACAACGGTGGTTTTCAAACTTTTTTTCGCATGACCCAGTTGAAGAAAATTGTTGATTCCCACGACACAACATAATTTGACTAAAGTGTGGGCTCTGGGGTGGGCATGAGGACAAGAGCTTTGGGCTGTAGGAGAGGGCTTTGGCTTTAGGGGGGTGTCAGGGCTGGGGCAGGAGGGTTTACCTGGAGCGGTTCCCAGGCAGCCGTACAGCGGGGGCACTAAGGCAGGCTTCTTGCCAGTCCTGGCACCACAGACCATGCTGTGCCCCAGAAGCAGCCAGTAGCAGTTTCTAGCCAATGGGAATGCAGAGCTAGTGCTCAGGGCAGCGGCAGTGCATGGAGCCCTGTGCACCCTTCTGTCCCCCACTCTCACCTAAGAGCCAGGCCTGCTGCTGGCCACTTCTGAGGCGCAGCACAGTCTGCAGTGCCAGGATAGGCAGGTAGCTGCCTTAGCACCCCCACTGGTCACCTGATCCTCCTGAGCCAATGAGACCCAGTGCCTGACATTCCACAACTGAGTACTGGGTCGTGACCCATAGTTTGAAAAACATTGATTTACAGGACTCTGCTGAGCTTAAGACCCCATCGTACTAAAAGTCAAACAGGTTACAATCCAAATAGACAAAAACCAGGAGAAAGGGAATATTACAGCTCTCATTGTACAGCTGTGGAAATGAGCTATACAGTGATTAAACCACTTGCCCACGGGAACTGTAGTCATATTTCCCATAATGCCACCCTCTCTCCCCTACTCCTAGGAAATGAGCATTGTAACTAGACGGAGAATAACAACTTCTAAACATACAACTGTGAGACAAAAGCAACCTATTTATATGCCTACGATGTAGATATGGTGGGGTATAGAAGAGTCTTTGATCTTGAATGCTCCCTTGCAAGTTTTCTTTTGACAAAAATCAGTCTGGGAGGATTTACAATTCTTGAATCCCTCAGAATTGCATCTTCACATAGCATTCATGGTTGGCCTCATGCGCTGCTTCCTTCAACCTCTGTTCCATAAACCTCCTGTAAGAACATACCTCCTTCTGCACATGACCCCATCACTGCCGTCATCTTGTTTTTAACTCATTCAAGAATGCAACTTGCTGGGATCATCACAGTATCTCTTCATTTGTGACAAAAATCAACCTGACTTTTGGCACCGACGATTGTTTTGTTTCCTCTCCCCAGCTGTTTTTAATGGCCACAGTTCTGCACCATACAACATGTTGCCATCACTACTGCACTGAACACTCATATCTTAGGCTACCTCTAGACTGCATTGCTTTTCCAGGATACTGGAGGTATCCTAGGAAAACAACGCCACGTCCAAGGAACACGTTCGCTTTTCCGAAAAATGTTTTGAAAAAGCAGACGCACTCTTTCGCCATCCCTGTAAACCTTGTTCTACGAGGCACAAGGGATGTGTCAAAAGAGCACTTTTTTCCAAAATTTGGCACCATGTAGATGCGCCAAATTTTGGAAAAGCCTCTTTTGACAGAAAATCAGAAAAAGATACTCAATTTGCATACTGCAAATTGCATATCATTTTCCGATTAACCCTGCAGTCTAGCTGTAGCCTTAGTTGTAACACAGGCATCCCGCCACCTAATCAGAGGCCTTTGAAGATGCTGAAATGCATCCAATGTGAGCCATGCCTGCTGTCAGCCGATTACTCATATAAATAAAACTATTCACCCATTCAATGTCATTGGCTTCTACGTGTAGTGCCAGGCAAGTTATAAGCTTTATTTTTATAGGAGGCATGGATGCCTTTGGTTTAATCACCACAGATCTTGCCGTTTTCCCAGCATTAGGTATAGTTGGTCAATAGTCTCTTCAATGTCATCTACATACTCAAGATCTTCTACAGAGGAATAATTAAATAATCACACTTTTGCTTCAATCAGCTTTGTAACAATCTTCAAATAACTGTAACAATCTTACACTAAACATATTAAAAACTGGACCAATATTGGCACATCAATTTTTTAAAGGTAAGAAAGTATAATCCATTCAGATATTTTCTGACTTTGCGATATAAATTCATTTTTAGAACGCAAAGTATTTGCATTAGAATGGCAGGTAAGGAGTTATGTCAAAGACCAGTATTTTATTGTGCAATACTCTATCAGGCAGTCCTAGTGGTCCATAGCATAAAGTTGATATGGTATTTATAGTCTTCATTGACTGCTATACCTTAAAATCCAAGGAGGAGAGTTTTTCCAGTCTTTTGTCTACATCAGGAGAACCTGTCTTCTTTGTAAACTGAATAAAGCAGAGTTTGTTTTGCTCCCAAAATGACAAGATGATGAAACTGTCTGTAAGAACAGCTGAAAAACAAATAAAAATTGTCACCACTGTAATACCTACTACAAATAACAAATTACTGAGTTTTCCACTGAGACACTGAAAAAGCAATTTTTCTCAAGACCATGTCTTAAAAACTACACTGAAGTCTGTGTAATCTCCTAAAAGGAATCAATGTGTCATCTTGCCAGGACCTTCTTGGAAATGAGAAATAAAGCTTACGGTGTACTTAAATAAAACTGAATAAATTATCTTATATCAAATTATCACTCTAATCAGTGTTTTATTCCTGTCCCTCAGTCTCATCTTGGTACCTTCCTTAGTCTCTTGCCCAAAACAACTCCCATTGATATTTTGGGGTTGTGGCTTTGCACGGCACTGTTTGCATTTGGGCTGGTCAAAGACAAATTATTGTTTGAGATTAATTTGGTAATTTTACATTATCAGTCAAGAATAAACAATAAATGATGGAGCAGAGGCTACCACAGTAGTCAAGAATGTTGTTCTTCATATCATTTTTGTTATGGGCAAAAATGAAACTATTGAAAGTTTTACACAGGACATTCTGTTTCAGTGCTCTTGATCTAAATCATGTGCATGTCCATGAGTGAATGTATTCCTGAGAAGTCTGGAAAATGCCTGTGGAATCACATGGTATTGTGTTACCATCTAGTATAAATGGAAATATTTAAATGTAAAATAGATTAACTAGCACTACAGAGAAAACATAGGTTAATAAAGAAAATGAGTGATACAACACTGCCAATAATTTAAGGTTTCCCCAAACACTGAGCTGTGCTCTGAACAGTGAACATCTGTAAGAGGATGTGTGAGAATTCAGACAGCAATTTGATGGTTAGTAAATGACTGAAAATTGCTCTTTGGACAGAAATATGATTCTAGTCAAATTGTGAGATTCATTTTCAAGAATTAAATGCAGAAACCTATGCAAAAGGGATAGAATCAGGTTAAAAAAATAAAGGACCTGGTTAAGAAAAATCTATTTTAAAAACACCTTTGCATTTGTAAATAATACCCTAAATTCTTAGATCTATGAGAATTTTTATAATTTACTTTTAATAACTGATATTGATAGCTTATTCTTACATTACACTCACCTTGAACCATGAAAGTAAATTAGTCAGCTTTGCTTTTTGTTTTATAAACAGCTGCACTTTCACATCGTCAGGCGTTCACACAATTTTGCAATATTTGGTATGCAAGTGTCAAAGGAAAATGTTTGGATTTAAACAAACTGTGATCCCTGATATTTCAAAATTTCATAAAAGGAAACTTTTGAAACAAAACTTTGGGCCTAAACTAACTGACACTGTCCCTTTGATGCTACAGTTGAGATTTTTAACACACAAGAAAATTCACATGGCCTGTGTGTATATATGCAATTGCATACACTATATTACTAGAAACAAGCTTTAAATAAATATTTCTGCTACACTACAGACAGGCCTACATCAAACCTCAGAACACTCCTGAAACGTGGGTCTAAACACAGAGGAGGGATTGGAGACCTATGAGCAGGTGAGAGTGGTGAATAGAGAAAGTTGGTTCTTCAGACTCTGCAAAGCTCTGGTTGCTTGGATATTGGATGAAGGGGTGGGAACAGGAAACATGACTCTTATTGTTTAGACTGGCAGCACAGCTGGGACATTCAGAGCCACCTGGTGATTGCTAGGGTGCAAAACTAAATTATAGTCTTGGGTATCAGAAAAGATTTCAAGAGGGGCTTGGGAGGAAAAAGAGGGTGGTATAAGATATTATCAAAAGGACTGCCATCCATTCATAATTCTTCTTTCCTGAATCAGGCATATATTCAGGACATTCAGTTGTCATCAATACCTGGAAATTTGGAGTATCTGTTTAGATGAGCACACCCAGGAAAAGACCTATTTCCTGCACCCGATTAGGTCTAAAACAATCCTGACTACGCTGACCACAGAGGCCCTTAAAGGGAACAGGAATGCAGCTCTACAGGCTCATAATGCCCCAGTAAGCTTTCAAAGATTAGGCAGGGTACTGGGCTATGAATCTACCACATGCCTGCCATGAGATCACAATGTTTTAACAGAATTTAGGAATTTTGAAATGTCAAGAGACGTGGACGATAGTTATGACTATCCTGCCTGTTCTGCAAGGTATGTGACATTGATTTATGTAAATGGGGTCTTTTCCCATGCCAATCTTTTCTTTATTTAGCTAGTTTATTATATTTTGTTAAAGGATAGAATTAACAATAAATGCATCTGCCTCTTCTTCACAGTTGCAGCCACAAATTTGTACATATTTCATAGTTCAGAATTATGTTTAATAAAATATTAAAGTTGAATGGCTAACCACTCAAAAGTCAGGAAATATTAGTTAAGGCTATATATGCAACCTTAATTTAGCTCCTCGTGCATGCATTGTGTTACAATCTCTATTTTAGAATGGCATACAACTTCTCAAGCCATGCAAATAATGATCATGAAAGTTCTGCACATTTGTGTATTTTTGTAATATTTCCCATTTTTCTACATATATCATTGTTAAAATGGACTGATATCTTTGGATTTAGACTCCTTATATATTAAATACCATACAGCAATGACAAATTATTTAAGAAGCTTGTTAGATGCTGCATGCTAGCTTATCTTCAATCGTCAGCAGAGCCTTCTTTAAGTGCAGTTCACCAGGAGGACATTAACTAGGAAGCTATTTATTTTTGCATTTAAGTGGCCTTGTATGGCAGCATACTCTTTTTGTTGTATATTTAGGCTCCAATCCTGCAAACTGATTTTTGTACATAGATCCCCAGTGCCCAGGCAAATTTCTATGGACTTCAATAGGGTTTTACACAGGCATGTCTGACATTTTGGGTCAATCCGGAGGCCTAAATCCATAGTGTGTTAAGTTAATTTCTTGGGCTTTAATCTGACTTTGCATAAATGGATTCCATTTTGGCAACAGACTTTTTCTTTCCCTCCCGCTCAGGTATTCTTGTCAGTCCTCAGAATGTATGACTGGGCATTTCTGCTGTAAATAAGCTAGCTCCACATGCATGTATAGCAATATTCATTCTTTGCTGCGCATTTGATGATAACAAAAACAAAAAACACCAAACCAAACCAAAAGCCAAACCAAATACAAAACAGACTCTGAAAACCACACTATTAGGGCAAATTAAATCCAATGTCTTCTGGAGAAATTTCTTTTGTGCGCTGCTTCTCAAAGATGGCAATGGATATACCAAAAATTCAACCTTCAGCTCCTATTGACTGGACAATGGAAATGTTCAAAAAGTTCATAAGATTACTTTTTAAAATTAGAAAAAGACACTTTATCTGGCTCTCATTGAGCAGAAGTATGTTGCCATTTTTTTAGCACAAACTTTAACAAATATTTCACTTTCAGAACTGAGCATTTTTAAACTGAAAGTTGAAAATTTCAGAAAGTTATGAGCAAGTGAAAACAAAGGATGGAATAGAGACCATTTTGTAACCGTAACTTTGGAAGTATAACTTTGATTGTTACAATTTTCTTGAGAGGTATGATTGTTAAGATTTATTAATTAATCAATCAAATATTAGAAGGTTAAGTAATTTTTAATTTAAAAAAACTGTGAAAAAAGTAAAAAAACCAGGGAATTCTAAATGACAGTCTCAGCACCTATGTCTCTTTAGGGTACGTCTACACTAGCTCCCTAGTTTGAACCAGGAAGGCTGATGAGGGCGACTGAAATTGAAAATGAAGCGCGGGATTTAAATATCCCGTGCTTCATTAGCATGTTCCCGGGCGGTCGCCATTTTGGAAACTGACTAGCCCGGAATAACTGCCCGCGTCTACACGCAGCAGTGAAACAGGAGTTTGAAGTAAACCCCTTAACTTGAATTAGCTGTTAAATCTCATTCCATGAGGTGTAACAGCTAATTCGAGTTAGGGGTTTACTTCAAACTCCCATTTCACTGCCGCGTGTAGATGCAGGCAGTTATTCTGGGCTAGTCAGTTTCCAAAATGGCGACCGCCCGGGAACATGCTAATGAAGTGTGGGATATTTAAATCCTGTGCTTCATTTGCAATTTCGGTCACCCTCATTAGCCTCCCTAGTTCGAACTAGGGGGCTAGTGTAGATGTACCCTTTGTGTATCTGGGCCTAAGCCCCCAGATATCAAAGGGAGCTCTCATGCACTCAGATGTACATTGATATTTAAGTACAAAACTTGGACTTAAGCTCTGAGTACTCAGAGTAAAATTCATATCTACTCAGGTGCAAAATGAAATTGTATATTCGTGATCATTCAGATGCCAGGATACTAATGTCTGATTATAGTTCTCAATGGAAGTTCGCAGTGGAGCATTAACAAAACAAAAATGAAGAAGACTTTCATATTACAAAGCTGTTGTTGAAAACTGACATATTTCATATACACTGGATTTTGAAATAAACACATCTCACTGAAATAGCAGTCATTAGCAATTAGAAATATTAGTTTTCTGGGAGCCTACAATTTAGAAATTAGGCCACTCTGTGCAGTGCTATCCTGTTATTTTTTATAACTGAACATTCTGTATAGATATAAAAATCCTGCTTAATGAATTATTTCATTCTTATCTGTTTCTGTCCCTTTCCTCTGTGCATGAAGTAACCATGCAAACAGCTGCAAGTACTAGTGTTTAAATTGTGTAAGAAACAGAATTTTAGAAAATCCATTCAATATTTGACAAGACTGAAATCTTTGATGTTAAGTGTTATTCCCAAACTGTTCTTGGTCCTGAGAGTTCTAATGATGGCATTACATGCAATTACTTGTTGTATTTGCAAGTCCCCAGTGGCAATAATTAGTCTACCTGTTGACATACTATTTCTCCTGCTCTATTGTTAATGTAGGCAATTGATTTGCACATGGGTGTAATTACCATCAGTGATGGTGTCGGAGATGAGCTTCCCCACCAGGGTCCTGTCAATCACCACTTTCTCCAGCTGTGGCCCAGAAATGCTTAGGGACACCAGCACACCTGAATGAAAGAGGAGCTAAATCCAAGAGGCAGAAAATAAGACATCAGGAAACAATAATCAAGAAACTGGAATGTTCCAAAGTACATATTAACATTTCTCTGTGTTACACAGGAATCTAACTGCAAAATCACACAAAGGCTTTTATCTTGGCCAACAAAATATATTACAAACATGCACCATGAAAGCTTTATCAATGAAAAAGAGAACTAGAAAAATGCATCATGACTATCAACTACAAGTGCACAATAACTAGTTATGCTGATCTCTTCAAAACTACTGGCCTAAGTTCTCCATATGTTCTACTCAAACACCTGATTTTCAGAGGAGGAGGAGGACATTAACGTAGGAGAAGGACATTAATTTAGTGTCTTTTTGCATGTGTTTGACCCGCAATTCACAAATTTAAACATTATAAAGAATAATTTCACATCCTCAGTCAGGAGATACTCTAAAAGTTGCACTGACATTTTAATTTCACCTCGGTTTAATTTGCACACAGACATTTAAAACATCAGCTGTCTTCCATCTCTATTAGCTTTGATTATTCATGTGCTTTTGAATGTATATAATGGTGGCCTGATGCCCTAATGATAGGCACCTAATAAATTCGTACACAAAAAATGCCCGCCATGAAGTCTCAGAGGTCTCTCAGTATAGAAGGAACACAAAATCTAAATACAGTACAGTAGAGTCTCTCAGCTCACTTCAGAGTTAATCAATCATCCCTTATTAAAGTCACCTCAATTAAGTGGTACTGCAGACCAACAGTGAGTAGCAGTCTTTTCTGATGCCATAGCATGGCATAAGGGGTGTTGCTTGGTGTGAGGGACAAGTAAAGCTTTGTTTTTGCCTAAATAATCCACAAAAAGGTGGCTGAATTAAATCCACCATTGCAAAATAATGCAGAATAAAGACCAAATACTTCTGCTCCACCGTCAACTGACATTATCATGCCAGAGCATACTACAGCATAAGCAGTATGTAAAAATCACTACAGGTTATCCTCTCTAGTTAGCAACATCTGTGGTCCAGCATGATTTTAGTTAGCTGGATGTCCACTTATCATGGGTGTGGCCAAGTTTCCCATGGTCCCATAAAGTTTATTTACAGCCACCAATCCTGGTTCTCAGCGTTCTGTGCTGTTATTTAGCTCTAATTTACCCCTAAATGTCTTCTAAGAGTCCACAAGCAGTGGAAGTGTTGGTAATGCTGCTAGACAACATTGACCTCTCGTGATTCAGCAAATTCTCTGGTTCGGCACTGGTCAGGTCCCAGGGTGCTGGACTAGAGAGGCTCAACTTGTATTAGGGTAAAAAGATATTATTTACTGGACTATCTTGCTAAAAAGGGGCTAAGCTAAGGATAAATTTGGCACTTTTTGTCCATAAATGGACTAACTGGTTGTCAAAATTTAGGGGTTATTTTACAGCACCCTGAATGCATAATGAATGTCTGTGAAAAAGCATTGAAGAAAATCAGCAATGTGGGGTTGATTCCCAGCGATACCACAGCACTGCTCAGTGTATCTAGGAAGAGAGTATTTAATTGGCATTATGCCACTTTCCCCTCTCCCGCTGCTTCTGCCACATGGCACCAGGTCTGCTCGGTGATCCCCAAAGCCACATCTTTGGGCGACAGGGTTCATGGGGGGGAGAAGGTGGGGCAATGGTGAGAAGGGACATGGCTTGGGGGGCCTATAATGGATAGCCCCCTTCCCTTTCCCGAGTCTTGGGATGGATTGCACAATCACTCTGGCTGGGGATGGCCTGTGGGCTGGGAGTTTGAAACCCCTGTTTTAGATAGTATTATAGATGACAACTCTCTTTTTTGGGGAAAAGCCAAGAAGTTAGTTGAGCTAGTTTGCAGTGGGTTTTTTTTGCTGACATTTGTAAAGTCCAATCTTGTTTTCTTGAAGACAAACCAAGACAAACACACATAAGGAGGAGGAGGAAAGAACAGATTAAAAAAAATAGTTCCTGCTTCTGGTGCCGTCTTTCACTTGCAGCCATACTCGTGGAAAAACACAGACACAGCACATAGTCTGATTGACACCCCCACCCCCAGGACAAGGCAAACTTGTACCAACATTGGACTAGTTAGGGCCTTGCTTTCTGATCGCAGACTAACAAAACATTACAAAACACACTCTTGGCTGGCTATCCCACAGTCTTATTAGAGAGAAGGCAAAAGCACAGAGATTAGAAAGAGGAGAAATAAAATAAGGAAGAAAAAGAACATCTTTTGGGACTAGGACAAGGAAGGCCCAAAGGTGTTAGCGCAAATTCTGGGGTCCTAGCCAGCCATAGTCATGAGGCTTGTTCGTACCAGTTCTCCCATCTTTCAGCCAGCAGCACCTACATCCATCAATTTTCCACACCCAGTCTCTTTCTGAGGATGCCCAAAGGGAGCGATGAGTGAAATAGCCCACCCCTCATTATTTTGTCCACCCATTAGAACTAATTTCCAACATACCAACTTTAGGTCACTGATTTCCAGCTCCAGACTTAATTTTTTACCAGGAATGGTCTCAAAATGGTCCCTGAGTTAGATCAAAAAGCCTTCTTTGTTCCACCTACTTCAGTTCACTTGTCTCTCTTTTTCACCTTTCCCCATCAAGTCATCATTATAGATTACTGTAACATGTTATAAACTTTTTCCTGCTTTCCTATAGTTAGGCTCACATCATCCCACAGATTTAACCCACCTCACTGGACAAACTTATATGCCTGGTAAAAAAGAGTAGGGGGTAAGCTAATAAAGTTAGTCTACTGCTTAAAGTTAGCCTTTGTCTGTCTCCATTCAACTGCATGCCCCGATCAACTTTGTAGGATCTGCTCTGCAAGTGTGGATCGCTGGATCACATTGTGCTCTGGTCTCACCCCTCATGCCACCACTTCCAAAGAAGAAAGTAGCTGGCTACTGCAGCTTGAAGCCAGAGGAATCTTCAGTTGTTGCATTAAAGCAGTGTTAAGTCCTCTTGGTTGCATCACTGGAATATCGTAAAGGGGACTTACTATGGGCCAATGAGCCAGGATCGTATTTATATTTCTAATTTAAATGTATATAATTTTAGAATTCTATAGTTTAAAATTTGATGCTTGCTTTTCTAACAGATGTTATCATAATAACCCACGTCTACTCTATGTCACAGGTGTGAAACAAACATTGATGTACAACATGCTGTTAGATGGAATACCAGGCAAAACTTCCTTGCAGTGAGATCTATTAAATTGTATAATAGTTTCGAAAGGAAGCAGCAGGAGTACCATTACTTTAGACTTTTAAAAATGAACTGCAAAAGCAGTAGGAAGTATATAGTTGGGAACAAACCTGAATTGATAGTGGCATGGATTAGATGACCTGAGAGTTGGTCTATTTCTAATTTATATGAACACATTATGTTGTCAGAGATGCAGAGATATTTTCATTTATGATTTTTCTTTTTGAGTTTTGTGTTTTCCACATTTTGATTAAAAGGGAAGAGAATGATTTCCTTTGACAGTGTTTAAGTACAGGCAGCAATAGGGACACGAATTTGAGCTGGCTTTTTTTCTCATCTACGACCCTACTATACTATCTTTGCAAAATGGCAGTTATACACATCTTTATGAATTAATATTAATTTTATGCATTCTGCAGCAGTGAATAGAACAACATATAAACTAATGAAATATTTCCTTCTTTCCTTTATTAATATTTTTAATGAGAAACTCCAATCTATTTTTTGTGCTAATTTATGCTGGGTTTTAAAAACTAATTGGCATGATATTTCAAATACAAAACAAACATGCCTGCCATGCAAAACATACATTAAAGGCAGAAGAAAAAAAATGTAGTAACTTCCCATCCTGACAAAGACTAATCTTGTATTAATCTGAAGGCACATACAATATGTGAAAGGGTATGTCTACATTGCATTCCTCCTTCGAGAGGGGAATGCAAATGCAGACAAACGAAACTGCAAATGAAACGTGGATTTGAATTTCCCACGCTTCATTTGCATAATTGCGTCCAGCCACTTTTCCAAAATACTGTATTACAAGAAAAAAAAAGTGGTCCATATGGGATTATTTCAAAAAGAAACCTTCCTTCAAAATAACCCTTAAACCTCATTTTTTAAGGAGTAAAGGTTATTTCGAAGGAAGGGTTTCTTTTCGAAATAACCGCTTTTTTTCTAGGATTATGCTATTTAGGAAAAGCGGCCGGCTGCTATTATGCAAATGAAGTGCAGGAAATTCAAATCTGTGCTTCATTTGCAATTTTGTTTGTCTGCATTTGCATTCCTCTCTTGAAGGAGGAATGCAATGTAGACATATCCAAAGAGTCCCAGTCATGAAAGATGTCCTTTAAGGTTCTATTCTAGTAAAAATGTTAGGCACAGTTACACGCTTGTAGTTTTTATTACAACTTTTCAAAACTTCAATTTATCCTTATGTTGCAGTTAGATTAGATAAAAATAATTTATTTCCAATTTGATAACGTGAGTCTAGCAAGGTCTGACTACAGTTAGTTATAACTGTCTAATGAATTCAGCTGAAAAAGTAGGTGAAAAATTGACCTAACTACGAGAACAAAACTACAAAAACAAAAAAGTAATACATTTACTATGAGAAAGTCTTCATACTCTTCTGAATTGTGCAAGCTCTAAAAAGCCTGGGATTATTAGGTGAGCAAAACATCAACCTGCCACACAAGGGAAAAACACACTAAATCCTCGAGTTTCAAACTGGATGATTTGAGTAAGGGGGTTGGGTAAATAAATTTCCCATCACTTTTGCTCTATAACTTCCTGTTCTTGGTAGTCAATCTGTCTGGTCATCCAGGAAAAGTTTACAACCTTAGAGCATTAGAAATTCCTCCTTCTCCAAAAAGTGAGATGCTGTGGTGCTCTGCATTTACTTGAGAGATGAAGGCAATGGGATAAGCCAAGCAAAATAGAGATCTGTTGGAGATTACTCCCTATTTTACAGAGAAGGGATATCCACCATGTCTCTCTGGCAACAATCAAGAAGAGTGCGTTTTGGTTTGTTACCCCATTCAGTCAGCAACATAGGTACCTTCTACCTCTCAAATGACTCTATTAAAGTATCAAAGCTACATGATTGTTATTGTGTTGCATCTAAATTGTCCATTTTATATACAGGCAGTCCCCGGGTTACGTACAAGATAGGGACTGTAGGTTTGTTCTTAAGTTGAATCTGTATGTAAGTAGGAACTGGCATCAGCCGCTGCTGAAACTGATCAGTTTCAACAGCCGCTGAATCTGGACACCAGTTCCACTTACATACAGATTCAAGTTAGAACACCAGGCATCCCCAAGTCAGCTGCTGCTGAAACTGATCAGCAGCTGATTCCAGGAAGCTCAGGGCAGAGCAACTCTGCCTCGGGCTTCCTGTAGTCAGCCACTGGTCAGTTTCAGCAGCGGCTGACTTTGGGACGCCTGGGGCAGAGCAGCTCTGGTGCTGCTGGCTTGGTCCAGTAGCGCGGCTGCTCCTCGGAGCTACTGGACCAACCCAGCAGCACCCCAGCTGCTCTGCCCCAGGCATCCTGATTCAGCCACTGCTGAAACTGATCAGCAGCTGAATCAGGATGCCTGAGGCAGAGCAGCTGGGGTGCTGCCGGGTTGGTCCAGTAGCGCCAAGGAGCGGTGCTGCGGGACCAACCGGCAGTGCCCCACCTGCTCTACCACAGGCCCCCGGCTTTGCTCCACGTCTCCCTGGTCTGCTGGGGGGGCACTAGCTGCGTCCCCCCCCCCCAGCAGACCAGGGAGACGCTGAGCAAAGCCGCGGAGGACCTGGGCCGAACCGTGGCGCTTCCCCTGGGCAAGGAGTCCTCAGCATCACCCAGAACATGATGCAACCCCCCTCTCCACCCTGGCACTTCAGCGGTAATTTAAAGGGTTTGGGGCTCTGGCTGCTGATGCTAGCACAGGAGTAGCAATGGCTGGAGTCCCAGGCTCTTCTGAATCACCAGGTCCTGGGCAACTGCTCCCTTTGCTCTCCCATAGGTAGGAGAACATATTGGGGGAGAACAGCCTGTTCAAAGGGAATTTTGGGCCAAATGCAACCAAGTACTTAAGCTCATGTTTAACTTTAGGTCTCTATTTCAATACTTCTCTATTCAGCAGGGCACTTAAGTACAGGCTTAAGTTCCACTAAACTAAAGTCAAGTCCTAACATTCAGGGGCACCGACAGGCTGGCTGGGCCCCTGGGCAAGGTGTGGTGGCTCTGAGCTCCCAGAAATGGCAGGGCCTCATGCAGAAAGGGAAGGCTGCAACGCCCGAAGGGTGCTGCCCTGGCACACTCCTCTGCTCCCTTGGCAGCCCCCAGAGCTCCCCAGAGTGCACTCTGTGACACTCCAGGGGTGATTTAAAGGGAGCACTGGCAGCCAGAGCCAAGGGCCCTTTTGAATCAGCAGGTCCTAACTGCTTCCTTTGCCTGCTCCCCCACCCCATCAGCGGGCCTGAGAACATCCAACCCAGATCAGGGAATATGTAAAATGGGTCCTGGAATTGCAAAGCAATTCTTGTTTCTTATTCAAAGCAGGATCACAGGGTTTTCACCTACTTCTGCATTGCAGGTTGCTTTTCTCCCTCACCCCACTGTAATTATTCTGTCATTTTCCTCAGAATAGCTGAGGCTAGTGTTGTTACATGTTAATATTTCACAACAATCAATGCATGTGTGAGTTTAGCAGTTTAGCCCTGGACCTCTACCAACATGTTATGAACTAACTGCTGTGATTAAAAGCAAATAATTTAATATGATGGACAGTGTTCCTATTACTAGCTGGCAAGAAGTACTAACTTCTCATATATTGTATTCACATAATATCTTGATTCTGACATCAGATACCCTGGCATGTATCACCATATATCTTGCTAAATCAGCTTACTTGCGTGCACATGCCTAGCAGCTAATTGCACAAGCTACGTCAGTACATATTGCTCTGTATCCCAGCTCACCAGTAAGTTCTAAATGTGCAAACGACTGTAACATTAAGAGTATTAATGGGCTTGTTTAGTTTGGAAAAAAGAAGATTAAGGGGGGACATGATAGCGGTTTTCAAATATCTAAAAGGGTGTCACAAGGAGGAAGGAGAAAATTTGTTCCTCTTGGTTTCTGAGGACAGGACAAGGAGTAATGGGCTTAAAGTGCAGCAAGGGAGGTTTAGATTGGACATTAGGAAAAAATTCCTAACTGTCAGGGTGGTCAAATATTGGAATAAATTGCCAAGGGAGGTGGTGGAATCTCCCTCTCTGGAGATATTTAAGAACAGGTTAGATAGACATCTGTCAGGGATGGTGTAGACGGAGCTTGGTCCTGCCTTGAGGGCGGGGGGCTGGACTCGATGACCTCTCGAGGTCCCTTCCAGTCCTATGATCCTATGATTTATGCACATATGCAAATTGCAACTTAAATAAAATCAAACACTAAGTTAAAATGCAAAATTCTTATTATTAGCTGCCAATATTCACTTCAGCTATTGTGCATTCATATAATAAAATATGTAAATACTGGCATGTGTTAATCCTACACTGAAATGTGCAGGTAAAAACCAAGAAGTTAGGAACTAGATTATTCAGCTAGCCCTCATTAGTTTTGCAAATATTCATTGTACACCAAAGCTGAATAAATAGCTTTATATCACAGCACTGAATTCTCATTTTTGTGGCAAAAGACTTTGAAGCATTCCAGAACACTGAGGAATGATACCACAAGTGAAAAGTAGCTACAGTTTCTTAATAGCACATTCTAATTAAAATGTTAGTGAAATTAATTGACAACATTCAATTGTTATTCCTGGCCAGAATAGGAAGGAAGAATAATTTATTTATAAATAATAATGACATTTTACTGGAAAAACCTCTCGCCTTCCTTTTCTGTCAAAGCATTTCAGTCTATTTATTTTCTTCTTTGACAACAACTAACAGAAGATTACAGGATTATTTCAGCAGCTCATCACAGGTCATCAAACTTTGGGTTTAGAACTACAGTACTAACATGGTATACATTCACATGCTATTGGAACTAATAAGGACAGAGCTAAAGAAGAGAGCTCAGTCCTTTAGGACTCCACTAAGCTCTCTTAAATGGAATACCGCCACAATCCTTTCAAAAAAATTCACAGTACTTGTCTATTTTTGTTAGTCTCCAAGGTGCTATGGGACTCCATGTTGTTTTCAAAGTTACAGACTAACACGGCTACCCCTCTGAGTACTTGTTTAGGTTATGTTTGCATGAACTCGCACATTTTGTATTTCTATAAGATACAAAAAATAGTCACATGTATCTACAGTATTGCAAGAATAAAGAATATAACCAACGAATTTTTTTGGCAAAGGAAATCATATAAATATAAAAATTTCCAGTGCCATGTCTGTCAATTGCACTGGACAGGGGGGCTTCCAGGGGACAATGCCCCCCACTTTTTAACTAAGGCATAGTAAGGGGACAGGGAATGATGCTGCCTCCACTCCCCACTGCATACCTTAGGCAGGTATGGAGCACCACTAGCAAGAGGTGCACTTTGCGGAGCGGCAGCTGATAATGGGGTCAGCTCTATTGCTGCACTGTGTAGTCCCTGCCAATGTTGCTCTGCTCCCGTCCAGTTTAGAGGGCAACCCTGCCCTCTGTCCCCAAACTACATTCATGTTAAAAAAGGGGGGCACAGCTCCTTGTCTCCCAAGTTCTGGTACCAGTGGCTCTTCCCAATTTTACAGAAGTTCTGGTCCCTTTGATGTTCATCATATAGGAAAAAGTGATGAGAGTAGACACAAAATTACACTTTAAAAAAAGTGCAGAACTAGGACATTATGGTTTAGTGGTAGTTCTAGACAATGGCATGCAGCTGGATTCAATTTAGAGTTTTGAAGTCAGATGTCCAGAAGTATGTGCACACAAAGGACCATATGATTTGCATGCCTACTTACTCTCTATGAGTATGTCTACACTACCCCGCTAGTTCGAACTAGCGGGATAATGTAGGCATACCGCACTTGCAAATGAAGCCCGGGATTTGAATTTCCCGGGCTTCATTTGCATAAGCCGGCCGGTGCCATTTTTAAATGCCAGCTTGTTCGAACCCCGTGCCGCGCGGCTACACGCGGCACGGGGTTCGAACAAGCCGGCATTTAAAAATGGCGCCGGCCGGCTTATGCAAATGAAGCCCGGGAAATTCAAATCCCGGGCTTCATTTGCAAGTGCGGTATGCCTACATTACCACCCTAGTTCAAACTAGGATGGTAGTGTAGACATACCCTATGTGTAACTGCAGTACTGTGCATGCAGTCTTACTGTCATTTGCACACACAATTAACATGACTGAATATTTAATTTTAGTAGTTGTGTATGTGCATTTGTTTGAGTCTCAATTTATTGTTCCCTAGGTTGGTAAGAGCCTGGAGATTCAAATATTTTTGGAATTTACTCTTTTCCAGCAAATAAAATAATATTAAGTGTTTTTATAATTTTTTTTATAATTCATTGATTCAAAAATATGGCATTCTGTTGTGAGAGACTACAGTGCTTTGCACATCTTCCATTGGGCAATTCATGAAGGGAGGGATTTACTCCCTTTCACCAGATCTGTGGGGGAGAAATAAGTAGCAATTCAGTGTAGGATACTGTATGACATGAAAAAGAATTGATAAGTAGGAATTTTGCAAATTGCCCTACTTGAGAAGAACTCTCCCAGAATATTCATTTTCCTCTGTTTTATTTTCACTTGTTGAAGAAAAACAGTTTATTATGAGGATGGCGGAGAGCAAGATAACACAAACGTTTTGACTGGATGTTTTCTGGATCTTCTACATCATTATGGGAAAATTCAAGTCTAGTTACTTATTGTATAAAATTCTGTTTGAACTGTGATAATCCCAAATGCAAAATGTTTTAAGTAAAGGAGAAAGCAAAGGAAATTGCTTAAGACAGAAGTAACTATTACTAATACCTTTGTTTTCACCTCTGGCTAATTTTCAAGCAAAATATAGTCAGAATATATATTTAAAAGTTGATATAGCAATCTCTCTTTTCCTCTCCTGTCAATTTCACCCATACCTTGTAAGAGAGATACTTTAATAGCTATATTGTTTTGTGTGCAAGTCTGTGTGTATGTATGTGAAGAATTTCCTGAGAGAAACCCAAGTTGAAGAAATGAGTTTTACATAAGGTAGCTGGTGAATCTATGATGTAGCATTTTAAGGGAGGAGTGACATAATTCTGGCTTGAAGAACTCCCCTGGCAAGAAGCTCCAAAATTCAAGGAGCCAGTCCTTAAAGTACAGGCTACAAATGGCAGCAGGCTCTTCAGAGGACAAGTGTTCCATACAAGTAAGGAGCGAGAGTTTAGAGAGGCGGGGATGTGACAGGAAGGAAAAAAGATATGGGGAGACTAAGTAGAAAGAAACAAGTAAGGATACATAGCAAAAGGGTAACAAAAAATAGGAACAGCCACTTTTTTGGGGTAGGGACACTTAAAGCTGATCACGACGCAGCCTCTCTGATTCACATACTTCTTCCCTTCCTCATCTGTCCTCCCAAAAAATCTGGGGCCTCAAATAACTCCACAGTTCATATTTAACATTAGCTTTATAAGATTAGCATTCACTGATGAAGTGTTCTTGTTAAAACAATTCTGGAAATTTCTTGAACATAAATGGAACTTGGATACGTTAAATATATTTAACAAACAGGATCATACAAATTTGGAACTGTTTAAATTTAAGTTTCACTGAAAAAAATTGAAACATTTTACAAGAGCAAAGTACAAAGTTTGTTTTGAGAACTACATTAGTAACATTTTTAATAATTTCAGCTTCAGTGCTGAAGAAGTTTTAAACATGGCACATCTTTCTCATAAGCACTAAAGATACAGGGCTATACAGAAAAGTTCCAAGTGATAAAATACTAACCATAACTCCCATGCAAGTTGCTGAATCAGGAATTAGGACTCTGGATCACACATTCTAATATGCCATACTGTTTCCACTTACCCTAATGCTCTATGCTAATGAGGATGTGAACAGATGTTTCCTTTTTATAGTGTATCTGTCCTCAATATATACATAATACACTATATATATACATATATGTATTTTGTATTATATATATATGTATTATATCTATAGTGTATTATGTATAGTGTATTATGTATATATTGAGGACAGATACATGCACATAGCTTGCCACAGTGCCCTATGCTCTGTAATTACACGTGAGCTGTTTATCTAGATTCTCAAACAACTCCCATCACCGTCATGTCCAAGCTCAAAGTCAATGCTTTGATATATATCTATATAAATGTTTGCTACGTAAAATATATAATATGAAAATATTTTCCAGGCTTTTTTATACATTTTAACAGCTCTTTTGACTGTGCTTGGGTATGATCCTGTAAGGTGTTTGCAGTAGTGCTGGAACTAGGAGTGCTGGGGGTGCAGCCACACCCCTAGCTTGAAGTTGTAATAACAAACACCAAATACATGGGTTCCACTATAAAATTGTTCCAGTGCCCCTGAATGTCCTGTGCCTTCAAATCACATTACTTTTATGGAAGATGAAGACACTTAGCATCTTGCAAGATCAGCACCTCACAAGATTTAGTAAGTGCTCCTTACTAATTATTTCTTGCTAGTAAAATGACCACAGAGTTTGATTTTATCCTGCCTGTTTCTGCTGATAAATAAAATCTAAATAATGAAATACTCCCTCCACTAAAACACTAGTGAGCTTCTATACTAGTTAACATGATAACATTTCAGCATCAATCACCAAATAGTCGTTCAGCTCCACTGACTGAACATTTCAAGACCATGTCAAAACATTTTACCTGACAGACATATTTATTCTTCCATTTGCTCAGCACACACTGACTGTTTTGCATCAGCTCCTGAAGAACAACAGAAAACAGAAAGAGGGGAGTTGGCCATACACATTGTCACCAGTGGTTAAGGTGCTTCTGATTTTCAAGCATGAGAGATCAGCATGCCACACAAACAAAGATGCAACTGTTTTGGAACAGCCCACCGGACAAAAGCACATTCATCATCACCAGAAGGGCTGATCCTTTATGAAAATTAAAGCTGTTGAAAGAGGTTTGAAAACCGGATTATTTGTTGCCATACTTGAAACTTTCTGAAAGGTACCTCCAGATCCTTAAGAGCATCTCGCAGTTTTTCTGGGCGTTTGTTTTTAAGTATCCAAGGATAATCTCGAGCTGGCAAATAAAATAAATAGATATACAGAGAGATAAACAGTCAAAAACTATTATTTTAAATTGCATTTTTCTTTCTTTTAGTGTGGGAAAACAAGTAATAATCCCTATAGGAATGATCTTAAACATAAATGTTATAGAGAAACTTGCCCATAATTGGGGGGAAGTGGGTATGGTTTCTATTGTCAAATGATATCCTTTTGAAAGGCTCTGTCATGGGGACAGTTAACATGAAATATCCTCACCTACTATGATTTCAGCATGACAACCATGGGTAAAGCTCTCAGGGCAGAATATCCTCCCCAGCTGCTAAGCGTTTGCCATGGGAAAGTCTCCCAAACACTGTGTCTGTAGCTAACCGAGATGCAAGTTATCAACTCCCTCCTGACTCATCTTAGATATTATTATGTTGAATTAACATTAAGGGCAAAAATTCCTAAAACAAGCACTAACTTGTGCCCACAAAATATACATGCATAGATGTCAACAGGTAATTGTGCACTGCACTACTACTACCACCATCTGAGCCATATATGCATTTATTACTGGAAACATTGGTTCTAAGTGTCTGCTAATGCAAGCCAACAAAAAAAGAGGAGTGGGGAAGGCAGAAAGGAAATTCAGGGCCAGGGAATATGACTGCTTAGCTCACTTAAATAAGAATCATAGATACTTACAGTCCTATAACAATCTTGCTAACTTTATTTAGATGCCTAACTTTTAGCAAACAATTTAGAAACATTTAGCCTAAGATACTAACTCTGCAACATTAAAGGAGGCAAAGCTTCCTTCGGAGTTAATGGCAATAGTTGGGTCATAGCTGAAAGACCAGATTCTAACAACTTACTAAAAGTCATTATTTAAAAAGTGAGCCATTTTCCTTAAGAATTCATAACATAAAAGCATGCGAAACTGAAATAAAGTCTCTCTCTCTCTTTCCTCCCTCCCCCACTCTTCATTGTTTATTAGTCTAAACTGTTTAAAAGAAGCTCTGAACTGTCAGAGTTTCTATGTCTACTTTCATGCCAAATGAATTAAGTCAGGTTTACGCCCTACCACAAAACCAGTTTATAATAGAAATGTTATACAATCCTTCATTATTGCATTACGTGTAACATTTAAAACAAAACAAAACCAAAAAAGCACATGCACATACAACTTCCCTTGTATTAGACCAAGCCAGTGACAATGAAACCGTTATGACCATTCTAATTAGGCAGGTAAGATCACATTTGCACTGAGCCACTGTGTAAATTAAGAACTCTTATCTACATATACAAATAGAGTTGGCAACTTTTTTCTTACACAAAACTGAACACCCTTGCACTGCTTCCTGCACTGCCCCTCTTTTGAGGCCACGCCCATGTCTCACCTGCTCTTTGAGGCCACACCCACGGCTCACTCCATTCCCCTCCCCCACCCTTACTCCCTCGCCCATTTTCACAGGGCTATGGGCAAAAGGAGGTCAGGGTTCCAGCTAGGGGTGCAGGCTCTGGGGTGAGGCCAAGTATGAGGGGTGTGAGGTACAGGAGGAGGCTTGGAGCTGGGGAGTAGAACAGAGAGGTTCAGAGTATGGGAGAAGGCTCTTAGCTGAGGCAGGGGGTTGAGGTGCAGGAGGAGACATAGACTCTGGGCGGGGAGGGTGGATTTCAAGGTGGAGTCATAAATGGGGGGTTTAGGGTGCAGGAAGGGAATCAGAGCTTGGGCAGAGGGTTAGGGTGTAGGGGGAGAGGGCACCTGCTGGCAGTGTGGGCACTGGAAGTGGGGATGAGGGGTCTGGAGTGCAGGAGGGTGCTTCAAGCTTGGATTGAGTGGTTCGGAGGGAAGGAAGGGGATCAGGGCTGGGGCAGGGAGTTGGAGTGTGTGTGAGGGGGTGTCAAGGGTGTAGGCTCTAGGTGTCACTTACCTCAGGCAGCTCCTGGAAGCAGCATATCCCCCTTCAGCTCCTACATAGAAGCATGGCCAGGTGGCTTTGCACACTGCCCCATTTTAGCTGTTGCCCTGGCAACTCTCATTGGCCATGATCCTGGCCAATGGGAGCAGCAGAGCCAGCATTTGGGGAGGGCAAGGTCAGTGTGTGGAGTCCCCTGGCTGCCCCTACATGCAGAAGCCAGAAAGGGGGTACATATTGCTGATTCTGGGAGTCACATGAAGCCACAGCAGGGAGGGAGCCTGCCTTAGCCCTACTGGACTGGACCAGTCCATCGACTGGTCTTCTAACAGCTTGATCAGCGGTGTTGACCAGAGCCAGAGACATAAATACCAAATTACATGTCCAAATCACCACTTGAGTATAAAATTAACCAGTGCTGCCTTACCAAAGATATGGACCATAAATTGTCATGTAAAATTCTGTGCTTTGCAGCTGCCCTGATCTCAGCACAGAGCCCTAATATTTGGACTGTTCATTGACAAATCCATTGAGGCCTGTTAGGGGAGGAATCTTCCCATTGTGCCACAGAGCAGCAGTGGGCCAGGTCAAGGGAATAATCACGGCGACACAGCTAGTGTAGCTAACACATCATATATACAAGAGAGGCTAGTTGGTGCAGCTGTCTAGTCAGTATCCGCTGGCTTGGCTCTGCTCACAACAGATGGGCCCATCATACAGGGAAGCCATGAAGGACAATACTCCACAGCATACAAAGGATGTAAATCTTGTATACGGCTCCTTAAATTTTGACCTGCTTTATAGCAGATCTTCACTAGTTCTCCTGAACACAAGGTTCTCCAAGAATACTGGGGTCTGGGACCCAAGAGAGTTTGTCCTTATGGGACAAATTGGAACATAAGAATGACCAGACTGGGTCAGTCCAAAAGTCCATCTATCCCAATATCTTGTCTTCCAACAATAGCCAGTACCAGGTGCCCCAGAGGGAACAAATAGAACAGTAATCATCATGTGATCTATCCCATCACTCATTCCCAGCTACTGACAACAACAAAAATCTAATTGAGTTTGTGTGATTTTTCAAAATAAAGGTTAGTGTTATGGCCAATTTCTCCCTCAAAATAGATACTTTCTGCCACCAAACACAGATACACACTCCAATTAGAAGGGAGAATTGGGTCACACTACTAATTCAGTTATGATCACATATAGTATTAACAGAACTATTAAAGGTATAAATTTTATTTTGAAAAATCCCATAAAATCAATTAGATTTTTCATAGCTGTAATGCAATAGAGACTGAATAAATGTGGTATGAAAAGGAGTAACTATTCAGAAGTTATAAAACTTGTGGTTTTATTATTCAAATGATAAACTTCTAGAAGCACCATGATAGTAACGTGATAGTTTCATTAAAACGTCTTTTAACCAGGAAATAGGAATATAGAATCCAATGTAAATTTTAAAAAAACAAACTGAATACAGTTGTTTATCAGCATGTTTCTACTACACCTATTGGAAGAACTTTAGGTTACTATTTAAATTGTTTCATTTATTTAAGATGTTTATCGATAATCTTGATAAAGAGAATCCTGGATTATATTTATTTCTCTTTTTACTTGACACGAGAAATGAGAAGGAATTCTGACTATCTTGCCCAAAAATATAGAAAAGATAAACTGCAATTATAGAAGAAAGGTTTAGTTACATCTTATGAATTATTTTGTGCTCTTTAGTTTTATGATATTCATACCTATTATATGGTATGTGTAGAAAGTTGAGTTTGACTAAGAAAGATTATTTTAGTGTTTTGCCAAGGGCAGCAGCAATTAAAAATATAATGTTGTCTTACAATAATAAGCAACCTAGAAAATGCCCTTACATTCCACAAGCTGTTGCTTCTCTTCTAAGTAACCATGCTTCATTTGTGATACTAAAAAAGGGGGAGGGAGGAGAAGAGAATGAAAAGATTAATGTTAACTCTCACAACCACTGTCAGCAAATATTAATACATTAAAGAGAAGAGTCAGACATTTTAATAAATTACAGAAATATACACAAAATTAACACAGGCCTGATTTTTTTCACTTTGCAGTCAGATATCTTAAATTTGCAGTGAAAGAAAAGCTTATGCAGCCCAACAGGTGGGCCAATATTACCGAGCCTCCAATCTCATCAGATAGTGAAGTGAGCTGCAACTGAATCCAAGAGAGAAGCTGAGTCAGTCTGTCATCAGAACCATGAAGACAGCATATTAACCACCAAGCTAAGTACGTGGGATGCCCACACAAGCCTCCACTTTATCCTGGTCTGAAACAGGAAGTAACTGTAGCTGAAAAGACCTTTTGGGCCATCATGAAACTTCTAGGATTAACAGGATTAATCAGATAAAGAAAATTGATCATTCACTCTGAAATGCCTATTTCAGATATCAGGTAAAGATCCAGGAGGCTAACACTAGTGCATTCCTCTGTGTTTATGATGCCCTCTACTGGGATTCCAACAAATAAAAAAATACTAGAATGCTCACTGTCAGACTGGCTGTATTTGAAACACTGTATTACATTACATTTATATTTATTAATTTTTCTTTCTAGCATAAACAACATTGTGAAGTAGAAAATATACACTCTGTGAGGCCTGAATGATGTTTAGTTTATCACTGTCCAAATAGACAAGGAATTCAGTCATGTCTCTTGAAAATTAATTCAATTATTTTGCCATTCATTTCATTAAATTATTTAACTATCTATAGTTCAATTTATTGCAATAAAAAGTTTAAAAATATATTTGGATTACTCAGGACAGAGAGTGTGACTGCTTCTTTATTCTAGAGAAATACAAAGACCCTTGTATATTAAAATGTTCATTGCTGATTTTATACATAATGCCATTAACCAAACTACTTCTTTCCAAAGCAGACTATTTCAAAGTTTTCAACATTTTTTAAACCCTTAAATACAATTTATATCGTACCTGGTTCTTTCTTGTCATAGTATTGATAAATCCCAATGTCTTCATCTACATAATTGAGTGAAAATATCATTAAATTGTGACTGTGTCAATGGAAAAAAATACAGCTTATGAAATGAATTTAAACCACTTTTAAAACAATGCCTCCTGGTGACTGACAATGTTACAACTACTGCCTTGTAAACTTTTTTTTTTTAATAATATTAGTGCACTTTGGAAAGCTCCTCTTTCAATGGTAAAAAGCTCCCATTTCTAGCTATGTGGTGCTCTAATTCACTAGATTTTAAAGAGATGCTATTTTACTGCACATTGACCTCTAAGGCCTCAGGAGAAATTTTGGCAGAACTTCCTCATTTGGAGAAGAAGGTGGAAGTCATTTCTGTGGCAGACTAATTTAAAAATAAAATAGTGGTTTTCTGAAGCTGTTTGGAGGTTTGAAATGTTAGATTAAGAGCAGAGAGAGACAGTGAACAACAGGTTAAAGACAAGATGTGTGATATATTCATGTATAATGTGGCTCTGCAATTTATTACATAGTTATCTCCTCAGATATAATTTTATATATGGTATTATTTGTAATAAGCAAAAGCAATCTTAGGTTAGAATCCATTACAAAGAAAAATGAAAATAATGAATTGTCATTTTAAAATCTGATTTCTCCCAACAAATGAAGCAACATTTCATGTTGCTAAAATGTAACAGTTCCAAATATGATTTGAATTACAGTTATCATAATTATTTATTTTATTTAGGTTGCCAGGCATTTCTGGACAGTCTAGCTATTAATTAAACTTTTTTCTCTAGTTGTCATTACAGCATGCTTCTTCTCATAAATATAGGGGACGGTGTAGGATATTGAGTCAACCTTTGATTAGTCATATTTTTGTATGGCTTTTAGTGTTACCAGAATTTGTCTTGTTCCAACTGTCATAGAGACTATATGTCAAATAAATGTGGCTTTGGTATCATACTCTTCAAAACCAGTGATTTGTTGAGCATTGGATTTTAGCACTTGCAAAGCTAGAAGTACAAAGGTTTTTTCCACGTGAATGATAATTAGTCATGTATCTCAAATTACTTTGAAAACTGGAATGATAGTTTAATATGATAAATAGGCCATAAGTATACCAATTCTTCATTCAAAATGTTCAGAGCCCGAGCAATAAAATATTGTTACATATTAAGTGCATTTTATGCTTCTGCAATCAACTGGAAAGTATGAATGAATACCAATAAATTAGTTATTGCAGTGAAACCTATAGAAAGCAGCACACAGCTTCTTAAAAAGAAGCATGAATTAAACAATATAATCTTAATACATTTTTCTTTATTGACAAGAATGTTTCATATCTATGATGAGATAAGTACAGAAGCTGGCCACATTCTACCATACTATTTTTATATCATTTGCTTTCCCCAAGTACAAAAATAAACTTCATGTAAGTATTCAGAATTTTATATCAGTTGAATATTCATTGACAGATTTCATTATTCTGTTTTAGAAAAAGGTTGGAATTTGGTCACAGTTGATTTACCCCCAACATGTAAGGTATTCTTCAAAGACCACAGGTGCATCTCAGTCAGGCAGAAAGACATCTGATGGCAGATGGAAACTCAGTCCTATCAAAAGAAGGAAAGAAACAACATGTGGAAATTAATTATTTTCTATCACCAGTGAAACTGAAAGTCCCTTGGCAACAAAGTGGTAGAAGAGCCTGCCATTGGTGATATTCTGAAAGCAGAATCATAACCCCCCCCCCCCCCCCACACACACACACACAGTGTAGTGCTTTTATTTCTGCTCCTATAAATGATGCTAGCTAAGGGGAAAAAATATCCTTTCTATTATATTAAATGTACTATGTTGCTATAGGTATATATGAATTTTATTTAGATTCTAAGTAGGTATTATAATAGAATCGGAAACAGTCTTTAAAAACCTAAAATATATTTCTTTGAACCATTGTGATTGCCTCTCATTCATATACAAAAGCTTGCATATTCAGCAATAGCAAAGTCAGAGTTAAAGGAGAATGAACTTTAGAAAAATAAATTTTTTTTTGCTTTATATTTAAAGAAAAATTTACAGCCAGCCTCTATCTTTGTCCTTGCTGCTGTTTACCTGTAACATTACCACATATGTGCGTGTCAAGTCAATAACTGTGCAAGCAAAATTAGAGGCTATTTTTGAAGGTCTGACCTTAGAATGTTAGAATATACTTTTAGGATTTGACCCTGCAAGCCTGTACATAACACTCTATGAATGATGATGATAGGAACCTTGCAAGCACTAACAATTAATGTGAAATACGTGATTTGATGGCTTTCACGGGAAACAAAGGGAGGTTACATTAAATTATTAGTAAATGACAAGAACAACACGTATCATTCAGATACAATTTATTAGGTGAATTTATGTAAAATTATTATAATTCTGTTTTTTTTTCTTTGAAGTGCTGTCTCTATATTCACAGTTATGAGGATAATCTTGGCCATGTCTACACTAGGAAACTATTTCGAGATTAGTGAATTCGACTTAATAACTCCCAAATTAACAAATTCAAACTAGCCTACACTATGGGGAATCCTCAAAATTAGCCCGAGGCAGGTTCTGTTAATATGGACGCAGAACCTCGGACTTAGAGCAGCAGGAAGCACTGGGATGTAATTATTTTCAAATAGTGGCACTGGAGCATCCACACTACTGTTATTTTGAAATAACTATTTTGGAATTAGCATTATTTCTTGTGGAAAGCAGGAGTACAGATTTTTAATTCTGTGGTCCGTTATTTTGAAATAATGGGCTTAATAGTGTGGATGCGCCACTTATAAAATCTACTGGGAGTGGGTTATTTAGAAATAAAGTCCTAGTGTAGACAGGGCCTTCTCTCCTCCCATGCCATTGATCATTTCTGGCAAAAAAGTATCCATTGGACCTCTCTGACTAACCTCTGTAGCACCGAATACTCTGAGCTGTGGTTACAAACAAGGTCATAGGCCTAAAAAGCTTCAGCTTCCAATAGTCCCATAACAGCAGAATTCAGAGGAACAGAGAAAAATAAGCATTTAATATGAACATGCAAAAGAACCACTCTTGAAGAACTGTGGTTAGTATGCTACTGTACATAAACTTTTTTTCCCTAATTATTTGAGACACGCTTTCCTTTCCTGCTGTGGGAAACTCAATAGCACTACAAGAACAAAAAGATAAGTTAAAGGACTTCTAATTAGAAATTAATTAATGGAGATTGCATATCTCCTAGAACTGGAAGGGACCTTGAAAGGTCATTGAGTCCAGCCCCCTACCTTCACAGCAGGACCAAGTACCACCCCTGACAAATTTTTGCCCCAAATCTTTAAATAGCCTCCTCAAGGACTGAACTCACAACCCTGGGTTTAGCAAGACGAGGCTTAAACCACTGAGCTATCCCTCCCCCAACAAGCATCTGACATAAATTTCAAATCAAGAGAGTTGTAGGATGAAAATATTCAAGACTCGTCAGTGATATGCCCCAATGAGGACTGTTTTAAGACCCTGACATACTTTCATCTTAGCTAACATATAATATCTCAGTGTACAGTTTAATCCACTTAAAAACACTGGAGTGGGAAAAACGTTCCTCTTATTTCGATCCCCAACATGATAAAAAAAAAATCTCGCTGAGTTCCTAAACCTGTTAGGTCAATCCAAGTACAAGTTTAAAATACACATGACACCTAGCAAATGCAATATAGTTTCCCTGGGGTGAAAATGAGATTTTGCTAAGAACATTGGGAGATTGCTGGAACTCAGACTCCACTTCTGGAATAAGTATGGGATGAGGACCCAGGACAACACTGTCCATGTGGAAGATGGTGAAAGAAGGCGAGCCCATAAATTCTGTAGTGCTCTCATTCTTCTTGCAGATATTACTGAAACTGAAATAGTTTCTTTGGCAACAAGTGGAAATAAAACACAAATCCTCAAGAATCAAACAGTTAAGGTCTTTGATAAAATGTGTTCTCTGACTGATGGAAAGACATTAACAGCATTTTTCAGAAATCTTGACACGGTAGTTTGACTAAAAAAAAAGAATCTGCCACTTGCAGATGATATATATGGAGTGGCAAGCAGGAGCACCAGGTCAGAAGAAAAGTGGCTGAGAGACTTTAGACATCGTATATAATCCAATATATAGACACAGAAGCTAGAAATAGTGTTACCCTCTGCTTTTCCACTTCCAAGAGTTGTATTTTCATCATATATGGATTTCTGGACTGCACCAAAAACTCCTACCGTTCCACAGAGCACACCAGATCACAAATAAATAATTCACATCTTGTGACCCAAACCAAGAGGTGGAAGAACTTAGTAACTGTGAATCAGAATGCACAACACCACCTTTCTGAGATAGCAATCCAACAATATCAGTAAGAGAAAAAGAGATTCTCATGAGACATCTGTCAGTGGAGCTACAAGATTTACACTCATTAAGGATCTCACTATACAATACTGCTTCATCATGTTTATTAGGAGAGCACTTCCACTGAACAACTAATATACTCTGAGTTCTTATGGCATCAGGTAGCTTTCATTTTATTTCTCTGAAGGTGGATGTTTACTGAAAATTCCTAAAACTCCTTTTTTTGGGTTACATGGAATCTGCATATTTCAAACCTGATGGTCTGGTTTCTTAAAAATTCTCTCTGGCTAGCCTTATGTTTTTATTCTGGCAATCAACGTCTTCCAAGCTTGTAGGTTCCCTGTCACTCACAAATTAAGCTAATTCTTCATTGCAAACTTCAAAGTTGCCATTCACTCAATCGGATTATAATGAAGAGTGAGTAGAAAGCATCTGCTAAACATGGCATCCCCCCGAGCCGATTTAAACTTCTCCAAGTATGAGAGCCAACAGAGACACATGAACAGTTATGGTAATGCACAAAATAAAATCCTTGATTTTTCATCTAATTATTACTATTATATTTTTGTTTTAGTCTGTTTAGGAGCCAAGCCTTGAATGTCAGAGAGACAAAGAGAGGAGCAAAAAGGAAAGTAGTGGGTTAAGCACCAAAAGAATGCTTTCAAGTGTTTTTTTCCTCGAGTATCAGAAAGAAAAAGACAGAAAGGTGCTTTGCACTCAGTACCAAATAATAACTTTCGTAAACTTTTCATATTTTTAAACATTTTCATTCCATTATTGAAAAAAAAGTTACGTAAGGAAGCGATCAAACTGAAGCAGCATATTTTAGTCCTCAACTAAAAAATGACTGTTCAGGGAAGTCACGTCCTCTATTTATTCACAAAAGAAGGATCCTTACAATGTACTTCAAGGCTAATCTGGAAGTACCACATCTAGGTGTGAGGAACAATTTGGTTTATAGAGCCACACAATCCTTGACCTCTATGCCCTATCAACAAAAAGACCAATTAGTGCTAGTTCTAGAGTTGGGTTGTTTCAGTGATCACCAATCCACTGGAAAAACTTCTAAATTATCCCGAGACATCTTCTGTTTAATCATATTTTACTTGAATCTGTATGAATAGAAGACTTGTGTCCCTAAAATAAAATGGTACATTACATGCATTAATATTCACTATTACAAAATTATGTTGCTCCACTAGGAAAAATATTTGAAGGAACTCAGAATAGGCATGACAATCAAATAATAGCTCCTCAATGTCTAACTACATGATTTCTTGCACAATTTTCTTAACTTTTAAAAAATGACTTGCTAAGTTTACAACATTTTTATCTGCATTGGTTATACCCTCCCTTATGCACATGCTTCAAGCATATGAGATATCCCATTGAGCTAAATGGAATTACTCATCTGCTTGTATTTAAGCACATAAATCTTTGCAGGATTTGTAAGGACAATTGCAATTACTTTTTATGTTTCCCCTTCTCTTGCTTCTGGTTTATAAGATTTATGGCCTTAATTTTTTCCTGACTTTTGATGCCTTGATTGTCTTAAAGCTCTTCTTAAGCTTGAAAAGTTCTGATTTTTAAAAATTAAAGAAAAAGAGCTATTTTACTAGGAAGGTTCCACAACCTATTTCTATATATAGTTAGGATATATATGTGTATATAAAAATAAACTTATGCACATGTTTTTGCTGAAAAATGTATCTGACTATGCATTATACATACATTTTTCAAAGTCCTAAAGTAAGTTCTATTTTCATAAAATATCACTACAGAGTTTTTTGTTTTATTGTTTTTTATTTTAACAAAGATTAATTATTTGAGAGGAAATGGCTATCATTTTTATTAGCTTCCAGACAGAATCTCTCCCCAAACTCAGTTTTGTTTTCTTACTATTTCCAGGTGGGAATCAGAATTATATCTCTGTAATCGCCGGAACTCATTCCCTTTCTCATTGTCAAAGCTATAACTGATCAGATATCAGGTGTTCAGGCAAAGAGGTAAGCCAGAAAACCACTCTACAATTCATTCTATGTTTCTGAGATGTCATATCTGGAGCAGCAATGATCAGTCTCTTTTTCTTCTTCTTCATGACCAATTTCTCCTTCACCAAGGAGAGTAATTTCTTGCAGCACAGTGATATTAAAGAAATGTAACAGTCAACTATGTGAGATAAAGTTTGGGCCCAATCAGATACGCTAGCTCAGGAGGTATGTACTGTCACTTTGATGAACTGATAAATCTACTTCGTTGTGCAAAATATGTAAAACACATTTTAAAAAGCTGGAGTGATCTTGTCTTATTTTATTTTACTGTAACTTGACTAACTAGCTTTAACAACAAATAGTTACCTGTACAAACAAGTAGCTCTCTTTGAGCTCAATCTTGCTCTCACGGCAATTAATGGAAAAATATACATTGACATTTATAGGAGCAGGATCATTCCCTTTATATTTGTTCACAGGGATATCATGTTTGGGAAAAATATTTGACCTGAGCGCGCTATAATGGAAGGCATTTACAAACAGAATGAAAACGTAGAAAATCTGATTCTAAAACAAACAAAAACAAAACTCTTTACTAGGAATCAGTTTGTGGTCTGAATCCAGATTCTTAATTCTCCTTTATAGTTTATTCCACCAAAATGCTAATATCTAAGTTTAAAAACTCCTGCACTAGAAAATTCATCTGACATTCCTTGGGTCCTTGTGGGGGTTTAGGGCAGAGGGTAAGGGGTGCAGGAATCAGGACTGGGGGGCTGGAAAGTCTGAGGGGCTCCCTGGGACTACCCACAGTAGTGAAGGTAGTGCTGCTCCGCGGATGGTAGCTCCCTGGGATGCCTGGGGCCTTGCTGCCCGGCTGGCGGCAACTTCCGGGGGACTAGGATTTTCAAACTTTGGGTTGTGGCTTGTAAGGTAATCCACTAGCCGACCACGTGATGTTTTATTCACCTGATTATCCACAGGCATGGCCAGTTGCAGCTCCCAGGAGCTGTATGGTACACCGTTCTCGACCAACGGGAGCTGCGAGAAGCGGTGTGGGCTGGGACACCACTTCCTACAGCTCCTGTTGGCCAGGAATGGTGAACCATAGCCACTAGGAGCTGCCATTAGCTGTACCTGCAGATGCAGGTAAACAAAGCACCTCGGAACCAGCTAGCAGTTTATCCTTACTAGACATGACCCAAAGTTTGAAAACCCCTGGTCTAGTGCTCTTATAAACCAGCTTACTACAAAATCTTGCCTATCTTAAAATATTAGTTTCTTGCCTTTTTTCTTTTGAAAAAGTAATATGTAAATGGGTGTACAACACACAGTACATACTGTAATGAAATACACACTGAAACTCTTATTGTAAAAAAAAGGCTGAATAATCGTTGAAAGGAAATACATTATCTGATAACCTAAGGATCCTGGCATGAAAATCATACATTGTAAATTTATTTCCATATGCTGTGAAGTTGTTTCATGCTCCACTGAATTAATTCTTCATGGTTTTTGTTATTGTTTTAGAAGTCTGAAACTAACTCCTGTCTTTTGTAATTACAAGTAGTTATGTTACATTTACTGTTTTTAATTTTAAGGCATTTCAGTGTTTAACTGTAGAAAAATTATATAACTCCTTAAAAATATCAAAATTACTACATAAATCTCATCCTAATAAAAAGTTCAGCTATAAATGAGAACACTTTAGCTCCAACTGATAGCTATTAAGAACACATCTTAAATGTGTATCTTACATTTAATATAGTTGCTGCTTATCTATCGCACCAAGATTCAGAATACCGAAGGCCTGATCCAGCAACTAGTTCTGCAGGGATGGATTCCAATGAGGATCCATGTGGTCTAAATGTGTCACCTATGCAGAGCCAATAATAGGATCAGATCCTTAAACAGGATCTGAAAAATAAGTAAAAAAAAAAAATCAGAAATTCACTGCATTTTTATTTAACTCTTAAAGTACAGTAAAACTCCAATTGTCTGGCATCCAGTAGTCCAGCACTCCCGATAGTCCGACACCAACTGGAACCTGGAAGTGCTATGGCCAACCGGACAATTGGAGCTGCTCCTAGCTGCTTCCCCAAGTCCGCTGCTGCCACTGCTGAAACTGACCAGTGGCAGACTTGGAGAAGAGGTGCAGAGCAGCTCAGCTGCTCTGCCCCGCCGCGTCCCCAAGTCGCCACTGCTGCTTGCAGCCCCAGCTGGCCTGTCGTCGGCAGCTGCGCGGGGCTTCCCCCGCCTTCATGCAAAACGGCGGAGGGTTCGCCCTATGCCATGCTGTTCCCCACCAACCCGCCCCCCCCCCCCGACCCCTGACAGCCCTCCTTCCAGAGTACCTCTTGATACTCCGGCATATCCAATAATCCGGCACCCCCTGAGTCCCAAAGGTGCCAGATTATCGGAAGTTTACTGTATCAGGATTCTAGAAATCATTCTTTAGCACAGTTTGGTTGCTTAGCTGTGTGTTGCGGAGTCCTGGAGCACATGGTGAAGAACCACTATTTATTGTGGATCAGATGTACTTGACTTCTTGGATTAGCAATCTCTTGAAAAAATGTCAACAAGCTTGTCAGTTCACTTCTGTTCAAATATTTGCAGGGAAAAGATGTTCTGAAATACACTTTTACAAACACTCTATATTTCTAGATGCTGATGGACAAGTATTTGTATTGATTATTTATGGGTATCTCCATTTTATGCTATTTTACATTAACTACAACCTGATTCACTCACTTATTGGTAAACCTATTTTGATTACGGGAATGATGTTTTACAGAAATACACTTGTCCAAGCCTTAGTGTGGTTATACTAATATAAAGGTGCCTTATACCAATATAGCTTAATTCCCTTTCCCACATTGGAACAGTTATACCAATATAAATGAGGCCACTGGAACCTTTATGTGTGTTGGGTCTTTATCTAGCTTGCTGGAAGAAAAGGAGATTGTTCCTTTAAGGGTTGCTTTGTAAGAGAGGGAGAGAGGGAAGAAGGGAGCAAGCTTGCAGGGATGGACAGGAAGGGCATGATGTATTTGGGGCTAGGCCAAGGTCTTTGTATTGCCCTACCTGCTAATACAAAGAGTGGGAGGGTATTAATGCCCCAGGCAGCCATGAAAGACTCTCCTTCCCATGATCAGGATGGAAGAACCCAGTCACACATGTATTTGGAATAGGCCTCAATTCCCTTTTGACATGCTGTGGGCATCACACTACTTGCCACTTTTCCCCAGTGGAGCTGGGAAGAAATTTTTCCTGCCCCGTCAATTTTTTTCACCTTTGCCACAGCTGATTTGGTCTGGTGGGGTGGCGTAGGTGTGTTAAGTTATCATGTTACAATTTATACATAATAGTCATGGCAGATGTCCACTGTAAACACTTGGTAGAGAATGCATATGCTTATTGGATACATTGGGATTGGAAAAGGATCTGAAGGATCACATCCCTTATTGGAGCTTTGTAAGGTGAGTTGGGGCTCCTATACCTCATCGTCAGGGAGCCAAACGTCCCCTTTTCTTGGTCCCCTTTAAAGAAGCTGAAGAAAGGGGTTTAAGGCTCCTATCTCTGATTTTGAGCTGCCCCTCACACACACTCCTTCCCTGCACTGTACAATCTGATCCCAGATACTTCCAGGTATTATAAGAGAATTAGCAGATTTATCCAGTGTTGCTCAGGTCTGCAATTCAGGAATTCCATCATGTCTTTTTTTCTAGAAGCTCTTATAATTCACTATGTTTTCACAAAAAAGGGCCAAAGTCAATTTGGTTTCCAAGAACATTTTATTCTAGTTTTAAAACCTTAAGCATTGATTTAGCTATGCCAAAACACAGCACTACTCCAAATTTCTCAGTTTAACTCTTTTCTGTAAGGTTTACCGAGAAGTAATTTTATTCCAGGTTCATCCTGTCTTTTGGCTCCGGTTGGCTCAGTCACTTTCAACATTTGCTCATTTATGTCCATTTTAAGGACTGTACTTGCTTTGGTGATTGTCTCATTTCTGTTAGGTTTTATGAGAAGCAATCCCATTCCAGGCACATCCCATTATCCTGGCACAACCAAACCCTTAACTTGCTTTAAGTTGTAGTAAGAGGAAGCTGTATACTGAATTTAGTGGTCCTAGTTCTTACCATTTAGGAGGAGTTCTTGATCAAATAGACACATTCTCTAAAATCTATAGTAGATAAAATAGCAGCCTAACATGCATGACTTTCTGCTTTTCTTGCAGCATGGACAGACAAAGAACCTTTTTATATCAATATAATATTGCCCGAAGTAGGATGACTGTACCTCTTTAATTATAATGGCCTAGTTAAAGCAATACAATTTGTGTGTGTAGACAAGCCCTTACTTAACCATCATGCTTAAAATGTATTACAAACTCTGCTCAATTCTTTCTGCACATGCTAAAACCCTAGACTTTAATGTAATTAATTATTTTAGTTGAGATATTGCTATGGCATAAATTGGTACTGAAAGTCATACTCAAATATTGTGCATTTTTATCTACAAAATTCAGTGTTTCATGACCACCTTCTTTTCCCTCCATATCTCCTCAGTTCTTAGTCAGGCTCACTGAAGTCAACAAAAATGTTGGCTGAGTGAAAATAACAGGATATTGCCCTTTAAAAGTAAAACCATAGAGAAGCGTATGTGTGTTTTGGCACAGATTTGGGGAATCCACTTTAAAGGCAAGTATTTTATTTTGATATCACTGTTGATTCACTTTCCTTCTGAAACTTGCCAACATTTTCTCATCTATGTGCCTATATTTTAAACGCCTAAATCCACATTTAGGCACATAAATAAAAGTGGCCTGATTTTTAGAAGTACTTAAGCCAATGGACACTGTAAGCGCTCTGCACTCCTAGGGTGTGATTAGACTACATGGCTCCGTTGACGGAGTCATGTAAAGTTGTTTACTCAACATAGTCAATGAAGCGGGGATTGAAATAATCCCCGCTTCATTAAAATAAAAATGACCGCTGCGCTGTGCCGACAATCAGCTGATCCGGCACAGCGTGGCAGTCTAGATGCGGTGCGGTCGACAAGGGAAGCCTTTGTCGACTGCTCCTGTAAGTCTCGAGGTTTACAGGAGCAGTCGACAAAGGCTTCCCTTGTCAAACGCATCGCGTCTAGACTGCCATGCTGTGCCGGATCAGTTGATTGTCGGCACAGTGCGGTGGCCATTTTTATTTTAATGAAGCGGGGATTATTTATATCCCCACTTCATTGACTATGTCAAGTAAACTAATTTACATGGCTCCATTGATGGAGCCATGTAGACTAGACACACCCCTAAACGTCACACCACATATTTAGGTATCTAAAAATGGCTTTAGAGCTGGACAACACCTCTCAAGCTTACACAATTCTCTAATTTTGACAAAAACATGTATATAAATTATTTTTGGGGGGAGACAGAGATATGGGCATAGCTCTAGTATGATGAGGAGGAAAATTAAAAATAAACAGTTGTTTCTACAATAAAAAACTGGCTGAAAAAGATGTAGTTTAAAGTAAAGTACAGATGCAGTACAGATAAAATTATCAGGCTCATTTAAATACCAATCTGTCTGTGTGGGCACTTACAGTGCTCTCATCATCAATGTATTTGAGTGCCTCATAGACATTTATGAATTTATCGTCAAAACACCCTCATGAGGTAAGGAAGTAATGTTCCCATTTGACTGATAGGGGCCTGAGGAACAGAAAAATCCAGCTTGCCCAAGGTTAGCCAATTACATATTGTGGCCAATTCAGAAATTGAATCCAGATCTCAGGAGTTCCAGCCCATTGCCTAATCCACAAAATCATCTTTCTTACCTTCATGCATATTTTTACTGCAGATTATTGATATACACTTGTGAAAGGCAGCTATTGACTAACTTATAAGATAACAGGATTAAAGATAACTAAACGGAATGAACTTGAGGTAATGGTATTTGGTAGAGACATTAAGTTTATGAATCAGTCATACCTCTAACAACCTTAATTAAGCCTGGCACTCATTGTTCAATTGATACTGCAGGGAAGTGTTATAATCTGTAACAACCGTCTGACAGAGTGGGTGTGAAAAGTTAAAAGGTCACCAAAGATAGATCCAATTGATCTAGGTTGTGACTTCATACAGTGAAAAGTTCACATACACATTTTGGTGAAGACCCTTAAGCCCTTTATAAAAACCTGACAACAAGTAAGTAACTTACACCGCAGAGTACCAGTGTTCATGCATGATGAGGTAATTGTAGAAGTACTAAATACCAAACAGTTTTACGACATATTTTTGGCCACTGAATGTTGATTCAAATTGTCTAGATTTTCAAAACTTCAAGTCAACAGATCTTACATTTTCCCAGAAGTAGTTTCTCACTTCAAAGCCCTGAGAGAAGATAATTCCTTTTTTTTTCAACTGAGTAAAGATAAGCGTCAAGAAATTATTCAAACACAAAATCAAAATATTTAAATAACAATAATAATCACAGAATCATAGAAATGTATGGTTGGAAGGGATCTTGAGTGGTCATCTATTCCAGGGGTCTCACACTCAATTTACCTTAGAGCTAGTACCAATCCTCAAATCCTCCTAGCAGATCAGTGGCACTCCCCCCCTACCCCGCTCTAGAGAGACTCTGGAGAGGATATCTCTTGCATTACCCCCGTGCATGTCTCCTGGCCCCACTTGCCATACCTGGGTGATTTAAAACCTACCAGGGCACACACACACACACCCCGCCGCTATCACTAGCAACGCACTAGGGCTAGAGTAGCTTCCGACTGCTAGCTTCATGGCATGTCCTTGTGGCCCAGGTGTAAGCTCTGAAACTACTAACTCATTTTGTGAAACTGAGGCGACATCAATAATTCCAGTTCTCCTGATGTGGTCGCAAGCCTCCTGATAAATGGGGTCTTTTGTTCTGAAAAGCCCCAGCCACATTATTAGAATTAGATCTGGGAACTACTGATGCCTCATGCACCGCTATCAACTGTGATCACTCTGAATTAGTAGGCAATGCTTGTTTGTTGGTGCACAGTTTTAAAAGAAAAACTTTAGATCTCATAATTTGTGGAGAAAAGCTAAAAAATGTGACCTGAGTTCAGCCGAAGACCTCAAACTCCAAATGCCAAATAAAAACATCCCCAAGTGTATTTTTACGTATCACAGCAGAGGTTTGAATGTTTGATTTTCCCATGGTTAGATGAGATACCTCATACATTAAGGCTGGGGGGAGTTAAGGAACCAGAGCCTCAACTCAGACCCCTGTGTAAGGCAACCCCTGTGTAGGCTACCTCCCAGCACAGAGTCTATGTCCTAACACAGTCCCTTCAGTCTGGCACATGAGCTCTATAGTCCAGGTTAGGGGTGTGACTGACTAGTCAACTATCCAATAAGCAAATGCTTATCGGATGATCGACACACTAGTCGACTAGTTGCTTCCCCCCTCCCCTTGCTGCCTCTATCAGAAAGAGGAAGTAAGGGGGGCGGAGTGAAGGAGGTGCTTCAAAGAGTGAAAGAGGACTCCTCTGCTGACCCAGGGCTCCATGTAGTGCTGCCACTTTGAAACGCCGCGTGGAGCACGGGGACAGTGGAGGATTCAAGTAGTCCCCTGCCGGCCCTGTGCTCCTAGCAGCACTTTTGCCTTTGAAGTGTTCAAAGGTGGAGGTGCCCTTATTGACTAATCAAATATCAGTGCAAATTGCATCTATTCTATTAGCCAGTTAATCTAAATTTAACATCCCTAGTCTAAGTCACTGTGGTGGCTGTCTCTAGGAGTGCCCCTGGAGCAGTGTCCTGTTGCGGTCCCAGATTCCTCCAGGCAGGCCAGTTGTAAGTTTGGTGGGGTTGGAATCCCAACAGATCTCAGTGCTTTGGCCACCTGGGTTTCTCTTAGGCAGGTGATGCTGGGCTTCCCCTCTGTCTCCTTTGACCAGGGAGACAGTGCTTGTTTCCAGGTGGCTGCCTTGGCTGGCAGGCTAGCAATCCTTCCCCTCAGGTAGGGAGGCAGCTAGCTCCTCCTGCCTTTTCACCAGTCAGCCCCAAACTGAGTCAGTTTCTCTCCTTTTCTCTCCCCTTCAGGTTAGGTATTGGCTGCAGGTATTATGGGGCAGGGCTAGTTGGGTTCGTAGGCTCTCTTTAATTTTTTATGTGCTGATGGGCAGTTTCTCTCCATCACACTCACAGAACTGAACAGCTCTTATCCTTCACAGCTTTTAAAATGGATATGCTAAATGCCTGTACATTTATTTAAATAATTTCAAAAACACATTGGCAAACTAGTTATAAATCTTCCAAAACTTAAAAGTTGTTTGGAAAAAATCAAGAAAACATTTTCTGAGAACATCTTAAGAGCTACTTAATTTTATCTTTAAATGTAATTGTTGGTATTTTATTTTAAAATAGTTTTGACATTCAGACAATTTATCAGTAGCTTCTTTAGTATGGCCCATTTTCTTCTCCTTTTCTTTGTGTTTGTTCTAGAAAGCAAATTAAATTTCACTAATATTTGAACATCGGTTGTGACCTTTGTTGTAGCCATTTTCAAGATTCATGTTAATATGAACATCTTGTTTGCTAGTATTTATTTTAAATATTTTTGCTGATGCACATAACTCCCAGTTAATCCAATAAGACTCGTATCTAGTTCTCTTCAATATTTAAAAAAGAACTACATCTACATGTCAGACTTCCTTTTAACCAAGATTTGATTGCAAACACAAACAGATAGCTTTTTTCCCTTTGTACTCCTTTCTGATCTTCAAACAGGTTACTATGAAAAAGACTTACGATTTTTCTATTTTAAGGAATATTCATCTCCACCAGTACACTGGAGGAAGACAGAAAAATAGAAATGTTCATATTGCAATAATTAATTGTGGATTGTAATACCATAGTATAGATTTATGCTGTTATTATACAGATAGGAAGGGGGGAAAGGGACTTTGAAGAAAAAATGCACTTGTTCAAACACTTTATAATCACAATTTTTGACAGCTGAGGAAAGGACCACATACAAAATTAAAGGTAGAGAGATTTAAACACTGAACAACTGATTGATTTTCTTTTGTCAGAGACAAGTATAGTAAGGCCAGTCTTGTCTATTAGAAGAGTTCAGTTAAGAAATCTTCTGAAGCAGGGATGCCTTTAAACAATGAAAATGAAACAAGTCATGTCCAAAGTATGCTGAGATACCATGTAAACACCAAGTTTCAGAAAAGTAGCTAAAGCCAAATTGGACATTATTAATAGTAACAAGCCAAGACTTAAGAAATCCATTCAGCAACACACAAGTAGGAAACTTCCCTGAAGAAACTGGTTGAGGAAAGTGAATATTTATTCATTGATTTTCTCAGAACATAAGAACGGCCAGACTGGGTCAGACCAAAGGTCCATCCAGCCCAATATCCTGTCTGCCGACAGTGGCCAATGCCAGATGCCCCAGAGAGAGGGATCACAATAGGTAATCCTCATGTGAGCCCTCCCGTCACCCACCTCCAGACAAACAGAGGCTAGGGACACCATTCCTACCCATCCTGGCTAACAGACATTGATGGACCTAACCTCTATGAATTTATCTAGTTCTTTTTTTAAACCTGTTAAAGTTCTAGTCTTCACCGTATCCTCTGCTGCACCACGGTCCAAACCCCTAATAATGTTTGTTGCCCTTTTCTGAACCTTCTCCAATATCAATATATCTTTTTTGAGATGAGGCAACCACCTCTGTACAAGTATTCAAGATGTGGGCATACCATGGTTTTATATAGAGGCAATAAGATATTTTCTGTCTTATTCTCTATCCCTTTTTTAATGACTCCTAACACTCTATTTGCATTTTTCACTGCTGCTGCACACTGAGTGGATGTTTTCAGAGAACTATCCACAATGACTCCAGGACTTCTCTCTTGAGTAGTTGTAGCCAAATTTGTCCCCATCATATTGTATATATAGTTGGGATTATGTTTTCCAATGTGAATTACTTTACATTTATCAACATTAAATTGTATTGGCCATTTTGTTGTCCAATCACTTAGGGTACGTCTAGACTACAGGCTTTTGTCAACAGAAGTTTTGTCGACAGATACTGTCGACAAAGCTTCTGTCGACAAAGAGCGTCTAGACTACATTCAGTTCTGTCCACAAAGCAAGGTGCTTTGTCGACAAAACCCTGTAGTCTAGACACAACCCTAGATGCAATAACACCTTCTGTCGACAGAACTCTGTCGACAAAAGGCGTTATGCCTCGTAAAATGAGGTTTACCAGCATCGACAAAACTGCTGAGTTCTGTCGACGTTATGTCGACAGAACTCAGCGGTAGTGTAGACGCAGGTATAGTTTTGTCGACAAAAGTCCACTTTTGTCGACAAAACTCTGTAGTCTAGACACACCCCTAGTTTGGTGAGATCTTTTTAAAGCTCCTCATAGTCTTCTTTGGTATTAACTATCTTGAGCAGTTTGGTATCATCTGGAAATTTTGCCATCTCACTGTTTACACCTTTCTCTAGATCATTTATAATTAAGCTGAATAGGTAGGGTCCCAGGACAGACCCTTGGGAGACCCCACTAGTTACCTCTCTCCACTTGGAAAACTTACCATTTATTCCTACCCTTTAATATAAGGTTTTCTTTTGACAGAGTTTTGTCTCTAGCCCTTATGGTTACAATGAGAGCAAGGTGAAGTGAATGTGACCCCAATGCAGTATTCTCTCTCTGGATCTAAAAATAAATAACCTGAAACTGTTGTGAATTCTCAAAGACCCAAATTCTGGGAGTAGCCTGAGTAGTCAGGCAATTCTACAGGAAGTTCTAAGGCTACAGAAAAATGCTCGGATAGTATGATGATAAGTATAGTGTAAGATCATATATGAAACAGAAAGTAGAAATGAATAGGAGGGAGAAAACTCCTCACCCAGCCAAGTTTTTAGCCATTTCTCTAGTGCTAAGCAGCCTTTCTATGAGGATTGAGACAGGGAGAAAAAGCTAATGGATCAGAATTGCAACAGATTCACCAAATCCCCCAGACCTTGCACATGCGTGAACTGTCTCTACACAGCCGTCCAGATCCTATCCCATTTTTCCATCTGCAGAAAAAACTACACTAGGGAGAGCAAGTTTTTTTCCTATAGAGATGTCTGCTATGTCCAGTACTTCAGAGTCTTTAACTCTCTTCCCTCCCATCTCTACATACACTGGGGAAGGCTGCAAGGGTTACTCTTCCAGATAGTGAGTCGCCAGATGATTTGAGAAATGATAAAGACCTGAGAATATTAGTATAAAAAAGTCACAGTAAGAAACAACATCCATTTGAAACAAGGGAACCAAATGTTGTAAATGACATGAATAAGCACAGTAAAAAGATCGGCTATGTGAAGGACAGAAAAATTGGAAGAGGGAAGCATAGAAGTGTGATGGATGGAGAAAACACATGTATGTGTGACTGATGCAGATTAGACTGACCAAAGTCCCTTTTAATGTGCACCTGCTTAACCATCAAACCAAGTATTTTCACCTTTTCCCTATGGGAAGGAAGATGAAAGGCAGGAGCAGGCTGCAGTGCAAAGGGGGTGACGACATTTCTTGCACCAACTGCTCAATCACCCATTTTCTGGGCACTACAAGAAGCAAATGTTCCCCCCTCTCCCCCAGTTGCATACTGCAGCAGTGGCTCAGTACAGACAAGGAACCTACTGAATTATGGACATAATTCATTTCAGCGTCTGGGTTTTCTTTGATGTGTTGGGCATCATATCTGACACCACCAGCAGCCATTTGACTGCAGGCTAACTGAACCAGGACTCTTCCTTGTTCTCAGTTGTCCTTGTTCACCCCAGGATGGTCTTGCACTGGCTGATCCTACACCCTTTTAGGCAATATGAGCTACATTATTGACTTCAATGGAGACAGACTCAAACCTTTATTTCTTCCTTACTTGCCAGGGGTCTTGTCCCTCCTTCCTTACTCCATGGCATCTTCTGTATCTTCCTCCTATTGCCTTCTACCACTATATATGGGATCTCTATCTTCTTTCCACTAACCTATAGCATGTTTAAACTTCCCTTTTCCTGCAGATATCCTTATAGCATTATTAGCTCACAATGAGATGTTGACTGCAGAGTGAAATGTATTAGAATCATCACTAGTTTCAATTTACTGTTCACACACCAAGAAATTGACCACTTTACAAACTGATGGGTATGGAAATAGACATCAAGATACCAGTGGGTAAAGCTATATAAATTGAGACAAGAGATGTCCAAACATCAATAGTTTATATCACCATTGAATTCAATGCTACCCTCTAGTGGCAATGCTAATCCACTAAAAGAGCAATATCTGATTATACAACAGACAAGTAGAGATATTTGCAGGAAAGCAACAGTCCTCAAAGGATACAAAAAAAAACAAAAACAATAGCTAAATGTGTAGCTGTACTGTAATCCCACAGCCTGAAATACCATTTTAAAAGTCTGTAAATCGCAAAAATTAACCTTCTCAACTTCTTAATTACAGCTTGTTAAAATACTCACAGTATCACTTAATCTTCTAATTAGCTTCATTAGTCTGCCCTAGAAATAGTTATTTCCAACATGGCATCCACCTTGTAACATAAGCCATGATTATAAACTAAGCTTTCATTGGAACATGCCTGTATTTATCAGGCAGACATTGAAGAAAAACAGAAATCTCGCATCTGACCTAGCTACATTTGTCAACATCACTTCCAAACACAGTTAAACCTAATCTTAAAACAGATCATTTTAAAATCTTAAACAAAGAAATAAGTATGTCCCATATACACCAGTAACCTATCAGCCACAAAAGTCTCAGATGATAAATTGTCCTATCTGAAAACAAAAATAATTAGTTGTTCAAAGGTTTGTCAAACACTTGCATCTTCGGTGCTGCCTGATATTTTGAAGACCATACAGCCTGTGTTTATGAAACAGAATGCAGATCTGCATTACACTTTCAGATGCAAACTCTTCATATTTTCTGTTTTTAATTAGATTAATTAATTAATCCCATACCATCAATATAATTTATAGTATGGAGACATTAGCTACACAGTTCTTCTCAGTGGGTAAAATAGTTTTGGGGGGGAAATCGACAAAAATTACTCATTTTTAAGTTCTCAAAATTGCACAAACATGCACATACAACCCGCCTCCCTCCCATTACCACTAACAAAAACAAAAATATCCATTTAGAATGAAAGCGGTGCATACATTTTTGAGGAAAAAGAGTGGAGAGGCCATCAAAGAACTAAGCTCACTTGCTTGCAGGAAAGATATTAAATGCCATGCACCTAGAAATGTTAGTGTAGTATAATTTTCATTTAAAACATTCTTCCTTATTATCATCATGTGTGTCTCTAGTTGAAAGCAGTTTGTGAGACTTGGATGAAATAGTAACATTGTGGAAGACACTATAAATGTAGTTGTCCCATTGCCTCCCCAGTAGCAAACTATGCTGTATTTTAATAAAATTAAAAGATGGGAAATTTAAATCTTATAAAAGGCAATCTTTTTCATACAGTGTACACTTATACAGTAAAACTCCAATAGTCCGGCATCCAATAGTCCGGCACTCCTGATAGTCCGGCATCAAAATGGCAAGAGCCTAGTGAGTGAGCTTCGGCAAAAAATGAGTCACAAGGTAACAGAGGCAGCAGCTGAACTGAGCAAAAAGGGTGAGCCTCTGAATGAGTCTCTGAAAGAACCAATAGTTACTGATAAGAAACTACTTTTTTGTCTTTGGGGCCTGTGTGCATTCCCACTTGTGAGAGAGGGGCAAGCCATGCTCCACTGGTAGATGGCGGAGTTTTCTAAATATGAACTGTAACAACACTCTCCCACTCTCTGGGTATTGAAAAGTAATGTTACATCCCAAAAGTAGCATCCGGGAATGTTGCTGCTTTGCACAGCTCCACCAAGCAATCCTCTCTAAAGCGTGCCATTGATGCTGTGGTGCCTCTTGTGGTTCTTCAAATTTGGAGGTACTGGTTTCTCAATTAAGATACAGTATTGATCTAGACATCTTCTGATCTGACAATCGGTTCTCCTTGGCCTCTTTCTCTTTCGCCTCTTTCTCCTTATGCTATAAATAGCCAGTTAGAATTACCAGGTAATAACAGAATGTCCTCTTTTCATCTAGTATATGGAGACTAGGGATGTTAAACTGCAGGTAATTGTGTAACATGTAACTGCTGAAAAACTCAGAGGTTAGTTTCACGGTTACATGCATCCACAGCCTGTGCACAGCTTAAAAGCTGTCTCCTGACATGCAATGGCTCCCTCCTGCAGCCTCGCTCCCATATTAGAAAAGTTATACTCTTCTGAAAAAGTATATTTTATTTTTGTGCATGTATTATTCCTGTATTTGAAATTAGAAATATGAGGTATAAACCTGTTTACTAATTTAGATATGCAAATTGAGGACCATTAGTAGTGCTAAAGGAACTTAATAGCCTGGTTCTCTGATCAATGATCTGTGAATAGTCTTGTTCTTCCTGTAAGCGTTGTCTATGGTTGGCCCTGCCAAGACATGTGGACTGGTCACCTGATGTTGGGACCCATTTTGGATGCTGAACACAAAAGATTCTCACATTTGGCAAAAGAGATATGAAGGTGGGACACCAAACAAAAGGCGTGGCTACCAGACGCCAAGACAGTACTGCTTACCACCCAAGATGACAGATTTGTCTGGGGTTCTGGTCCCACTGGGGCTGTGCACTGGGGTGCTCTGCAAAGTCCCTTTGACTGAGCCTTCCCAGAGCTGAGCTGATCTCATTGTCTGTATTACTCTGCTGTGAGCTATGAGCCAATTCTGTGCCAACGCTGGAAGAGACCACAGGATCTAGCTCAGCAGGAAAGGGCGGTGGGGCTGAGAGGGCTGATAGACAGGTTCATTGATATTTTAGCACATCAAGTGACAGTCTTAAGGGGATCTCTGTGATTGAACCCATCACACTAGCATTCAAAATGTATTGGCTGGAGTTTACTGGCTGGATGTTGTAACGACAATATTCTTCAATATTTCTCACAGTCTGGCTCAAAAATGTACAATATCCATTTGTTTTTGTTGCTGTTGTTCCTACTAACAATTAAATGATCTGACATACCGGCCTACAAAGGTGACAAACAAAAATCTGTGACAAAACCAAACAAAAAAGGTGACAAAAGCAGAAGTTTGGGATAGGGGACGAGAAGAGGTTCAAAGGACATCTCATTTTCTGTAAGACTTTCACCCCATCCATATCCTCTATTTGTCATCCTGGAATGTCTTAGTCCTTGCTTACTTGAAAATACCCAATATTTTGTAGGAATAATTCAATATCTCTTAGAATAGGGTATGTCTACACTACCCTCCTAGTTCGAACTGGGAGGGTAATGTAGGCATACCGCACTTGCAAATGAAGCCCGGGATTTGAATTTCCCGGGCTTCATTTGCATAAGCGGGGAGCCGCCATTTTTAAATCCCCGCTGGTTCGAACCCCGTGTAGCGCGGCTACACGGGGCTCGAACTAGGTAGTTCGGACTAGGTTCCTATTCCGAACTACTGGTACACCTCGTGTGTACCGGTAGTTCGGAATAGGAACCTAGTCCGAACTACCTAGTTCGAGCCCCGTGTAGCCGCGCTACACGGGGTTCGAACCAGCGGGGATTTAAAAATTGCGGCTCCCCGCTTATGCAAATGAAGCCCGGGAAATTCAAATCCCGGGCTTCATTTGCAAGTGCGGTATGCCTACATTACCCCGCTAGTTCGAACTAGCGGGGTAGTGTAGACATACCCATAGGTTCCAAAGCAGTTGGCCCTCCTAAACGACAGAGAAATGCACTACTGGCTACACTGTTGGGCTGGTTCCATAGAAATGCTTTTATCTTTTCTTAGCTAATACTGGGAAGAGTGTGGGGCTAGATTTAGGAGCAGGCAACCTAGGCAACCCCCAGAGGTTCCTGGTTTAGGTTCAGTGTCCAGTTCAGGGGTCTGGTTTTGTTGTTAGCAACAAAAGGCAAAAAAGAATGTTTGAAGTAGAATGTTTCAGATATTCCATATGTGAATTTATTTTTCACTAACCTCCTAGAATGCTCTGGATCTTTGTAGAATCTTGTGGAACCTTCCAGACTTTCTAAGAATTACATTTTCCTTGACCCTCCTACAATGTTATCAGCCATGTCCTCATGCTTATAAAAGGGGTGGGACATCACCAGTCTGTGAGATATGAGAACGAACTGAAGTGAAATGAAAGCTCAGATATGATATTATGAATCTTGTTTTATTGTGTAATTGTGAAAGTGTATTTGTATTTTAAGACTTCAGGAGTGTAAGCAGAGACTAATAAAGGGCATACTTAATAAAGCACCAGAAACCTCTATGAAACCAATATCTATGCAACAATATAAAATAAATACTGTTACATCTTTTGCCATGCTTTAATGCTGGATGACATTCTAAGACTGCAGAACATAGACTTTTGCTTTTCCTAATAATGTCTGTTTTCCCTGAATACAAAATGTCCCCCACAGAATCCTTCAGGAGCTCAGTATAGGAAGCAAAAAGCTGAATTGCAATATAATTTGCAGCAAGGGGAAAAATGGATGGGAAAACATTTGAAAAAGAACAACACAGACTGGACTTTAAGCAGTAGCAATTGTTCCAGCGCAAAAGAAATTGAGGAGCAGAACATAAATGATTGCAATCCTATTACTAAGGAATTAGCAGATTTCCCTGAAGAAAAGGAATGGAAATGGGAAGAAAGTGATGGACAATTATCAGGTTTCCTGGCAGGGCAAAAGAGACTGATGATAAAGAAGGATGTGGATCACACGAAAAAGAGAATAATGACAAAAAAATCCTGTTTACATGAAAAGGAGAGAAATGATAAGAATCAGACTCTCACGATGACAGAAACAGCAATGAGAAAAACTGCACACCCAAATAGATACATCAGATCTTGCTTTATGCTGGTGATCATGAACTCTTCCAATATTAATTGTACAATTTTGTATGTGTCGGCCAAAATCAAGAATGTGATTACTGACATTTCCAGTAAATAAGCAGAAGCGACACTTCTCAAAGTCACACCGCGAAAGAATGCTTGAGAATGGTGAGTCGGTGTTGGCTAGTTTACTTGAAATCAACTGACAAACTGTTCTGTTTTGGTTTGGGTTTTTTGCAAAATATTTGATAAGAATGACAAATCTTTGTACTTTCCAAGTGCAATTATAAGCACAGCTTAGTTGATGCTCTGAAGCAACATGAAAAGTCAGCAGCCTACTTTATGCCCTACTCCAAATGAATGGAAGTTGAGTCCTGACTCAGGCTGTATAAATGCACAGACGCAGAATACCAACACATTATTAATTTAGAAACCCAGCATTGGAGGAACATGCCTGAGCATCTGACTTCAATTACTCTTTTCCTTGCAAAGAATAATTTGGCTTTCTGGAGTTCATTGGATAAGTTGTTTACTGAACATAGCGGTAGTTTCCTCAATTTGGTAAAGCTCCTTGGGAATACCACGATGTCATGCATGGCCACCTACATGGAGTAATTCATAAAGAAACTATGGACTATTACTGAAGTGAAACAATTAAAAACCAATTGAATGACTTTAAAACAAGGATTTCCTTGATAACATGTTGATGCATCTCACAAAGTGAAGTACTACACCGTAATAACGACTGCACTCCTGACGTTAATAAAACTGAAAAGATGCCATTTACACTAAGATTTATTGATGACGAAGATGGCTGTATCAAAGTAAAGGAACGTGGTATCTGTTTCTGGTCTGTGGACAGCTCTACAGGAAAAGGCCTGGAAGAACTATTAATGAACTTTTTGAATGAGAATAAGATAAAGCTTCAGGACTGCTGTGGCCAAGGCTTTGACAATGGTCTGAAAATAAAAGGAGGAAACAGTGGCATCCAAGCAAAGATCCTTGTGCTGAATCCAAGCAGAGTATTATTTGTGCATTGTGGCTGTCATTACCTCAACCTGGTTGTGTCAGATTCAGTGACATCTTCTTTAGATTCAGTAGCTCCCTTCAGAGTACTGCAAAGGTATGTGTCCTGTTTTCAGCATCAGCTATCAGGTGGAAAATCCTCATGGATCACACTGACAGCATAAGGTCAGTGATGTACCAAATGACTGAGGTTTGCAACGCTGCGATGGAACAGGGCCAGTTGAGTAAAGCTGAGGCTGAAATCTGACACGAGACACAAAATGAGGCAAACCAAGTCACTGACTTCAAATTTCTGGTCACAGTAATGGTTTGGCATTACAAACTCACTCGATGGACATCATGACTGCTACTACTTTGATGAGAAGCTGCCTTGATTTCATTGTGGGCCTGGATTTGAAGAGGCCATCACGCTGCCAAAGAAATGGCAGAAAATTTAGCAGTTGAGCCTGTCTTCAAAGAAACTTGTATTCACTGGAAGAAGAAAAGAGTTTGGTTCTAAAGACAAAGATGAGGTGATGGGAAGCTTCCCCCATCTCCACAAGAGTTCTGTTCAGTGTCAATCCTTTCAATCCTTCTGGAAGGACTAGGGAGCCACCCCTTTGGCAGAAGGCCCTTTCCATTTGCTGGATCAGAACGAAGGCCTTGAGTCTTGAACTATGGCCCAAAGTGCTCCTGTATGTCTGAAATCTGAGCTAAAGTCAGAGAGAACTGTGCACAGAATGTAAGTCTCTTCCACGTGGCAAAGTAAAAATGCCTCAGAGAGACCATGGATGATAATGTTTTTTTACTCAGTTCAACAGGTTCTAGCTACTGATATTAGGGCTTGTCTAGACTACGGGGAAGATTCGAAAGAGAATATGCAAATTCACGGGAATTTGCATATCTTCTTCTGATCTCAGTTTTGAAAGCAGTTTTTCCTCAAAAAATGAGGTTTTCGCGGCTTTTCGACGAAAGGGGCAGTTTGCCACAAAAAAAAAAACGAATCTAAACTACTTTCACTTTTGAAAGCTCTGCTTTCAAAAGTGAGATAAGAAGAAGATGAATCTTTTGAATCTTCCCCGTACTCTAGACATAGCCTTTGTCAGCCAATATCCTCATGGTGAGATCCAGAAAGCATGGATCCAGGTGGAGAATCTGACAGTTTTTTGGAGATACTGCATTTGACTGGAGAGGTAACTGCACTGGAAATTGAATGGAGAGATTCTTTAGGACTGAATTGCTATTCTGATGCTGGGACCAATCCTATTCAACCTATTTATAGATAATCTAAAGAAAGGGATAAAAATGGAGGTGGAAAAATTTGCAGATGATACTAAACTACTCAAGATAGTTAAGACCAACGCAGACTATGAAGAGCTTCAAAAAGATCTCACGAAATTAAGTGATGGGGCAGCGAAATGACAAATGAAATTTAATGTAAAGTAATGCACATTGGAAAAAATAATCCCAACTATACATACAATAAGATAGGGACTAATTTAGGTAGAACTACTCAAGAGAGAGATCTTGGAGTCACTGTTGATAGATCCCTGAAAACATCCAGTCAACGTGCAGGGGCAGACAAAAAAGGAAACAGAATGTTAGGAATCTTTAACAAAGGGAGAGAGAATAAGACAGAGAATATCTTATTTCCCTTATATAAAACCATGATACACCCACATCTTGAATATTGCGTACAGATGTGGTCACCTCATCTCAAAAAGGATATACTGGCATTGGAAAAGGTTTAGAAAGGGGCAACAAAAATGATTAAGGGTTTGGAACAGGTTCCATATGAAATGAGATAAAAGAAACTGGGACTTTTCATCTTAGAAAAGAGGAGACTAAGGGGGGATATGATAGAGGTCTACAAAATCATTACTGATGTGGAAAAAGTAAATAAGGAAAAATTATTTACTTGTTCCCATAATATAAGAACTGGGGTCACCAAATGAAATTAATAAGTAGCAGGTTTAAAACAAACAAAAGGAAGTTTAGCTTCACTCAGTGCACAGTCAATCTGTGGAACTCCTTGCCAGAGGATACTGAGAAGATCAGAACTTTAACAGGATTCAAAAGAGAACTAGATAGATTCATGGAGGTTAGGTCCATCAATGGCTATTAGCCAGGATGGGTAGGAATGGTGTCCCTAGGCTCTATTTGTCAGAGGCTGGAAATGGATGACAGGAGAGGAATCACGTGATGATTCCCCGCTGTGTTCACTCTCTCTGGGGCATCTGCCATTTACCACTGTCAGAAGACAGGACTGGGCTAGATGGACCTTTGGTCTGACCCAGTATGGTTGTTCTTATGTTATGTATAGTGATCCAGGCTGACCCCCATCTGAGCTTTCTGAAAATCCTCAAGATTAACTTAATGGAGGATAAGCATATAGCTGGCCCTGGGGAAGCTCTAGCCAGGCAAGCTCCCAGGATGCAGAGCCTGAAGTAAGGCCTGAGGTACTAGGGCTGCAGGGAGGCATCCAGGGCAGCAGAAGGTAGCTGGTCCAAACCCCCTTGCCTATGAGTGGCCATTTTAGCCTGCAGTTTGTCCCTGAGGTAAAGGGCTAGATCAGTGGTCCCCAACCATTTGAGGTTGCCGGGCACCAGGGGGCGTGGCCGTTCGCCCGCCGGACGCAAGGGGGCATGGCCGTTCGCCCGCCAGGCGCCAGGGGGCGGGGACACTTGCGCGCCCGGGGGCAGCCCCCCCATAGCCGCATGCCCGGGGGCAGAGCCCCCCCATAGCCACGCGCCCGGGGGCCGGTGCCCCCTCCAAGGGCCGCGCGCCCAGGGCCGGCGCTCCCCCCACCATGCATGCTCCACGTGCCCGGGGCCAGGCCAGCCCCGAGCACTTGGCGGGCGCGCACAAATGCCCCCGCTGGCGCAATGGCACCCGCAGGCACCGTGTTGATGATAACTGGCAATGGGTCTCTGAGGCAAGGTGTGTACAGGGGGATGGAGGTTTCCTGAGAGGGAGGACCCCTAAGAATGGGGACACTGCAGCAGGACAGTACCCAGAAGAGAGGACGCCACAGTCTGGGGGAGGGGGGGGAGACATGGGTCTTATCACAAAGTGGTGGTGAACAAAAACTAACAGCAGGCATTACACTAGCCAGAAGGGGGCGCTCCAGGGCTGAGGGGCTGATTCCCTGAGTAACGAGCTGGAAGGAGGCACTGTGGCGATGAGTCACACCGTGTTACAAGGTTACCCATTGAGAGGAGACAATTGGGCACTGCAAGTTTTAACTTGGAGCCACAAGCTCCACGTGAGAAAGAAGAGAAATAGTTGGGTTCCCCTGCTTGTGAGGCCTCAGATGGAGCAAGCGCAGCTGGCCAAAAAAATCTGAACTCAACTGCATACACACACCGGCACCAGAATATGTATATCAGCAAGCACATGAAGGCCATAATATTATGTATCCAAGTTGTTACATTATATAATGAACTACTGACCAAAGAATAAATACCTGTGTGTAATGGCAACGGTACTAAAGCTCCTAACAAACAGGATTTGACTAGCCTACAGCAAACTGATTTTAGGAGACACATTGTTGAGTCAGCTTCCTTTAGTTCACTTTTTAAGGAGGAGCCTAATGTCTGCAGAGGAAGGTCTCTATCTCAATAAATCTATTGTTTTATAAAACATCTTCATTGTAGGCAGAAAAAAATCTACATAGTTTATAAACTGCTGCTGTGTACACACATGCGTGGACATGATGAACACAATTACCTACAACAGAAAGTAATTTTGTAAGTGAACATTATATAATACAAACGCTTGTTCATTTGTTCTAAAACTGGAATGAGTTTAGCCTGTTTTTTATTTATACAGTGTGTATTTCCTTTTCTTTTGCTTCCAAACAATAGTTACATACTGTTCAACTATTGCTTACTTGAATCATGTCAATCTCTTTTATTCACCTCTCCTGGCTGGGAGTGGGCAGGTAGCTGGGGAAGGCTGTCCAGGCTGGGGAGAGTTGCCCTGATGGAGTGGGGTAGAGAGGTGGGGGGAGCGGGGAGCGGGGAGGGGGGCTATTCTGGTGGGGGGGGTACAGAGAGCCATCCCGCAGGAGAGGCGCTATAAGCAGGGCACGTCACACCTTCACTCCACCAGTCTTCACGACCAGGATTGGGAGCCCCCTTGTGCCACCATCACCCCCACCCCATGCTCCCACAGGGCAGGCCAGGGGCTGCTTTGCATACGCTGGATCTGGGGCAGCTCCTGCAGTGCAGAGCCTCCCTTCCCCCCACCCATGCCAGTCTCCGCTCCATTCACTGCAGCCAGAGTAAGTGACTCCATGGCTCCAGAGCCAGCTGCTCGCTGGTGCCAGCTCTAGCTCTGGGCAAGCTGGTAAACCCACGTCCCTACCCTCAGCTGGTCCTGCTCTAGCCGTGTGTAAGATGGAGGAGCTGCACAGCTGCTCCTGGTGCAGGACTCGAACCCAGAACCCCAGGTTCTGGAGGATCCATTAGGGTACCAAAGGACCCAACTGAGGCCCAGACTTCTCAAGTCTTCCAGTGTATTCTCAAATGTTGTCTGTGACAGATGGCAGGATAGACACCTCTCCCTTTATAATAATACAGATATAGATTTTCATTCTCTGAAATCCAAGAAAAATAGTGGACAAAGTTATGCACATTAAAGAAGTAAGTAACTGTATACTTCTGGGAAGCACCAAATTATTTGTCTTTGACAATAAAAATAGTTGGAGAAGAGTTAAGTAAAGTAATGTAAAGCTCTTAGCTTTAGAAGAACTAAGACAGCTCATTCGTGCAGAAGCACCCTCTAATGGCTGGCTGCAGAGTTAATTTAATGGAAGCTGTAGGTTAATTAACATCTGCATTCTCAGGCAGAAAGAACAATTAAAATGCTGAGTGATAAACAGGGAAAAGGACATATTGAGTATTTTTGTGTGTATGTCTGCACACATTCACTAATAATTATACACACTACAAAAGGAATAAGATCAATCTATTGTATACTTTACACTGCCATATATTTCATGAGATTCTGGATGTGTTTATTTTTTAAATTATCCCCAACTGAAGTATATATACCATTTTAAATTTACATAGGTTTCAGTTGTCTTTCAGAGGAAATATGAAAGCTGATTTGCAAATCTGCATAGAAATGTAGACAGGTCTTCGTTCCAGTTTTTGTACAACATGCAAAAATGAGTTATGATCAAACATTTGAAAACAGCAGATACAGACAATGGACTTCAAGAAGGCAGACTTTAACAAACTCAGAGAATTGGCAGGTAAGGTCCCATGGGAAGCAAGTCTAAGGGAACAAAGAGTTCTGGAAAGTTGGCAGTTTTTTAAAGAGCAAGAGCACCAGAAGTAATTTCCCCAATGCCTAAGAAAGCTAAGTATGGGAGGAAACCACCCTGGTTTAACCAGGTGATCTTTAACAACCTAAAACTCAAAAAGGTGTCATATAAGGAGTGGAAACTAGGTCAAATTACAAAGGATGAATATATATTTTAAAAAATCCACACAACACAAGGAGGCCAAGGTACAAAATGAGATTAAACTAGGTAGGAATGTAAAGCAGTGTTTCTCAAAGTGGCCCATGGATAGGGTTGCCAGATGTGCAAAAAACAAAAATACCGAACACCCCCCCAAAAAAAACACTGGGAAAAAATTCTGTTGAAGAAAAAAAAAGGGGGGGGGGGGAGACCAACGTTGTTGAGCAAAAAAGAAAAAAAAAAAGAACTCTAATTTACCGGACAGAAGGTGAAAATACTGGATTGTCCAGGTGAGTACCGGACACCTGGCAACCCTATCCATGGATCCGCTCTGAAAAACCTGCTAACTGACCACTCTGGTTTGTTTGTTTATTTACTGCCTCCGCATTGCAGCTCCCATTGGCTCCGGTTCACTGTTTCCAGCCAAGAGGAGCAGCGGGAAGCCATGGATGCAAACAATGAACCAGAGCCAGTGGGAGCCACGAGGATCCATGACTGCAGAGCTGGTAAATAACAAACCAGACTGGCCAGTTAGCAGAATGGATCCACAGATGACTTTGAGAAACACTGATCTAAAGAATAACAAGAAAACATTTTACAAATGTTACATTGTAAATTCTACAAACATAAGAAGTAAGAAAAATACCAAAGAGAGTGGAACCCTTCAATGGGACTGGAATCCATCCTATGGGGCTCACAGATAGGGTTGCCAGATGGTTGAAACAAAAATACCGACCCCCAACCCCCCCCCAAAAAAAACACCAGGAAAAAATTCTGTTGAAGGGGGGGATAAAAGGGAGGGGGAGGAGACCAAAGTTGTTGAGCATAGACCCCTAGAGCTCAGGTGTCCGGTATTCTCTGATTTTTTTAACCGGACAGGAGGCAAAAATACTGGACTGTCCGGGTGAATACCAGACACCTGGCAACCCTACCCACAGAACTCACTGTCATGACAATGGGAGCAGCTAAATATACTTTGTTGCAAGTGGGACTGCATGAGCAAAAAAAATTGACTCCACATTTGTGGGAAAACACTAAATCTTTTTTTAAAGTAAGGGTTTAATATGTACATTTAAATGAGAGAGAAACAGATTAGCTGTCTAATGTAACAAGAGTTAGCGTATTTGTATATGGTTTAAGCTAGATTTGTTATATTCTTTTAGTGGTCACATTTGTTTCTGAAATCTGTTTTTTTATGTTTGTACAAATAGGTACACAACAAATATAAATAAATATTGTGGCGAGGGCCCTGCTTGTCCTTGTCAAACTCTGCTCTTCTCCCCTTGGCGAGAAGGGCCTCAGGCAAAGCATCCCCTTGTCCGTCATGTAGGGGCAATCAGACTTTTCCTCAGAAGTGAGTTAGGGTGGTAGTCTCTCTGGGATGAAGGGAAGGAGCCCAGCCTCTCCTCCTGGAGCTCCTTTCTCCCCTCCTGTCTCTTGTAAGTATGAATGTCTGTATGCTTCTCTCACACTCTCTTCTATCTCTCTCTCCTCTCCACCTAACGGGAGGTTTTTAAAGGTCTCCAGCAGGCCAAAAGTGGAGTCCGCTGGCCCTAATTGGTTCAAGGTAGCCCGGTCTCAGCTAATCCCTAATCTTCTTGAGACAGCTCCTTGTCAGCTGCTCCTAAGTGGCCCACTCCTCACTAACAAGGGAGTTGGCTTTTTTCCCTCGCTCCTTGGGCTGCCTTTCTCCCACTTGGTTCAAGCTCTTCGACCTGACTTTGTCACAATATATATAAAACGCATACAGGCTGAACCTCTGAAATCCGGCACTCTCTGATCGGGCAACATCCGTGGCCATGCAGGACCATGCATATTGCTGGACTAGAGAGCCTGGACGGGAGCAAAGGCAGCCAGGGTCAGGAGCGAAGCCCTGGCCAGCAGCAGCAGGTCCAGTGGCTGGGAGCCCCTGCCAGGCCAGGCCGATGGCTGAGAGCACAGTCTGAACCAACGTGGCAGGGAGCAGCAGTGGGGAGTGCAGTCCCGGCCAGGGCTGGAGGCAGTGGGGTTTGGGCAGTGGGGGCAACGGGGCTCGCACGGCAGGGAATGCAGCCCCGGGCAAGGCTGGGGGCAGTGTGGCCAGCACAGCAGGGAGCGCAGCTCGGGGCCAATGTGTTAAGGAGCGTAGCCCTGGCCAGGACCAGGAGCGGATCCCAGTGGACAGGACTGGGAGTGGAGTTCCATGGCTGGGACAGATGCCCAAGAGGGGCCAGTGGCAGTGGGGAGCCTTGACCTCCCCTAGTCTGGCAAACTCCTAATTGTGCCGGACCAGGGAGATCTAACCTGTAGTAGAATGGTGACTCTATCTCTGTAATCTCCTGCGAGCGCCCCTCATTCGGCCAAGTGTGAGTTCTTGCACTGCCTCAGTCTTAAAAGCCCTGCAGCTACTCAGCCCTCTGACCGAGTCACACAGTCTTGTATTCATTCACAACCCCCTTCTAAGAGATACCTCTAACAGAGGCCCATCCAGGTACGCATAAGACCTAGCCCCATTACAGTGTCTCTTCCTGGATTTGCAGAATCTACGGCTTTTGCCGATGGGAATGGGCTAAAAATGAAAGAATAAAATAAAAATGCAGGAGCAACTGGGAGTGGGAATTGTGGGGCGGGGCAGGAGTGGGATTTAAAAAATAGCATGGCTATTTTGCATGGCTTTGAAGGAGAGATTAGGCCCATTACTCATGTGGGAAAGACATAATAGAAAATGCAGCAATGGCTATTTTGTTTCAGCTTTCACCAAAAAAGTTAGCAGTGACTGGATGACTAACATAGTGAACATCAATGTAAACTGGATAGGATCTGAGACTAAAATAGGGAAAGAACAAGTTAAGAATCACGTAGATGTCTTCAAGTTGGCAGGGCCTGATGGAATACACCTTGGAATATTTAAGGAACTGGCTGAAGCGATCTCTTGGCCATTAGTGGTTATTTTTGAGAATTTGTGGAGGACAGAGAAATCCCAGAGGACTGGAAAAGGGCAAATATAGTACCTAGCTACAAAAAAGGAAATAAGAATAACCCAGGGAATTATAGACCAGACAGCTTAACTTCAGTACCCAGAAAGATAATGAGCAAACAATCAATTTGTAAGCACTTAGAAGATAATAAGGAGATAAGTATCAGCCAACATGGATTTGTCAAGAACAAATCACATCAAACCAATCTAATATCCTTCTTTGACATGGTAACAAGTCTCACAGATACAAAGAAAGCAGTAGATGTGATATATCACAATTTTAGTAAGGCTTTGATACTGTCTCACATGACGTTCTCATAAACAAATAGGGAATATAGCCTATGAGATGGTGTGTGCACAACTGATTGGAAAACCATACTCAGAGAAAATACCATTCAATATCTTTGCAAATGATTTGAAAAATGGCATAGAGAGTATACTTATAAAGACTGCATATTATACTGTGCTGAGAGGAATTGTGAGTGCTTTGGAGAATGGGATTAGAATTCAAAAATGATCTTGACAAAGGAAGAATTCTCTGAGATGAGCAAAATCTGGACAAATGCAAAGTACTACACAGAGGGAGGAAGAAATAATCAATTGCACAAATACAAAATGGTAAATTACTGCTTAGGAAGGAGTATTGCAGAAAAGGCTCTGAAGGTTATAGTGGATGACAGACTAAATATGAATCAACAATGTAACAGTATTGCAAAAAAAGCACACATAATTCTGGGAGGTTATAAGCAAGATACAGGAAATATGACTTCTACTCTAATCAGCACTGGTGAATCCTCAACTGGAATACCGTATATACCATCCCACTCTGGGAAAGATGTGGACAAATTGGAGAGCGTCTAGGGGAAAGGAACAAATAAGTTTAAAGATCTAGAAAACATAACTTATAAGGACAGATAGAAAAAATGGGTCATTTAGTCTGGAGAAAAGAAGACTAATTGGGGGAGCGGGACATGATAACAGCCTTAAAGTATGAAAAACGTTATATAGAGAAAAATGATAAACTGTTCTCCTTATTGTTTGAAGGCAAGAGAAGAAATAATGAGCTTAAACTGCAGCAAGGAATATATAGGTTAGACACTGGGTAAAACTTTATAACTGTAAAGGCAGTTAAGAAATGGAACAAATTACCAAGGGAGGTTGTGGAATCTCCATCATTGGAAGTTATTAAGAACAGGTTAAACTAACAACTGTCTGGGATGATCTAAATAATACTAGATAATACTTAGCCCTTCCTCAAGTTCAAGGTATTGGACTAAATGACCTATAAAGGTCCTTTCCAGTCCCACTTTTCTATAATTTACAAGTATATTTCACTATTTTAAATATTTTGTTACATGTCCTGTTGAACAGAAAATTACTTTGCTATCTTATCAATAAATTTTCACAAAAGCTATTTACAAAAGAATGTATGTAAAATATTATCAGTGTACTAAGCCAAGAATATATAGTTGTCCTTTTCATTTATCCCAGAAATTGCCTCAAGGCTACACTGAAGTTACTGGAAATATAAACCGTTCTGAAGTTTCAACATTTTCCTTAATATATAACTTTCTTTATATTCTACCATTTTTGCTGAATTTGACTAAAAATACCCAGAATATTCTGAAATATACTAAAACTGCTATATTATACCTCAGTATTAGAGTCTATATTTGGCATATAATACTTCATTATGAAATGTTAAGTATCATGTCACAGTCTTTATATAAAGCCAGAAGCAGATAGAGCAGTTAATAACATAAAAGTAATGAGGCTAACTGACCAACTTGCTTCCCAACGTCACTTTGCAAATCTCTTTGGGCTAAATTTTCAGCCAGTGAGAGAGGAATTAGCCATAGAAATCCCATTAATGTTAATGAGCGTGTCATGGCTAACTCCCCATGCACTGCGCTAAAGATGTACGGCTATATCTCTAAATATGTGCAGATGCCCATATTCTTTTTTTTTTAAATAGAGCCTGAAGAAATGAAAGGCTCTATTCTCACATAACTGACTTATACACATGTATCTTTTTTCTCCCACTCATGAATCTTCTACATATTGGAATGGGTGTACTGTCTATGTTCTGTTTATTAAAAAGATTATCCAAAGTATGTATGTTTACCAGCATAGAGAGACAGTCTGAGCTATATATTGTACAGTGAATAATACACATACGCAGAAGGATTTTTCTCTTATGTCCATATCAAGTAACCGAGTAATACTGTGTACTATGTGAATCGTGTTCAGCAGTACAAGAACAGCCTGTATTCAAGTGGATGTTTTTAAGAGACTGTAATACTCACAAAGGCATCAACAGGACAGAATTTGAAAGCAAAGTCCCAATTATATCTGTAGAACAGATAAAAGCATGGAAAGCCGCAATGTAAGGGCTTGTCTCCACTCACCAGGAGATGGACGCTGTCGAGATCAATCTCCCAGGGTTCAATTTAGCGGGTCTAGTAAGGACCCACTAAATTGACCACTGATGGTGCCCATGTTGACTCTGGTACTCTGCCAGGTCATGAGGAGCAAGGGAAGTTGACTCGAGAGTTTCTCCTGTTGCCCTCCGACAGTGGGGATGCCGTGGAAAATCGATCTGGTACATCAACTCCAGCTACACTGTTCATGTAGCTGGAGTTGTGTATATGAGGTCGACGTTCCCCCCCGTGCAGACCTGGCCTAAGTTTTCCCACATCCAGTGACTAGATCAGATTTAAACAGGAAAGAAACATCTGTGCATTGGGCCTCTGCCCACAATGGCCTCTAATTCATTTCATACAGGCCTCCAAAGAGCTATCTTGCATGTGCAATTGTTCTGTGTGGAGATAGCACAAGGTCTAAAGGGAAGCCAAAGATGAACCCCCAAATGAACAGTAAGTAAAATCTGCTTTAAGCTCACTCAAACAAGTCGAAGAACCTTCTTATGGGGCCAGGACATATAGGCTCTTCAATTAGATGGAATATAGCTAAGTCCATGCTCAGACTGCTAAAAATTTTAACTGGATCTTTGGTCTCACAATGGAATCACTGCCTACCTGTGGGAAAAGGGAAAAGGTGGAGAATGTTCTCTATCGATTGTATTGTCTTCCCTTTACTTATTCTTTACAACAACGCTTCATCTGGGCCACTGTACGGTTTGGAAAGAGGTGGGGCAGATTTGGAGGGAGAGAATCAGGGGACGGGGCTCTACCTCACTATTCATTGCATACCTCCCCATATTTTCACTCTGAAATCCTGCTGAGAATTTGTGAAGCTGTGTGCTGTCTTAACTCCAGGAGAGTCCTCTCTGTCACTATTTCTCAACAGTCTGCAGCTGTTTCAAGCTGCAGCTGTGCTGCTGAGAGAGAGACCAAAAGAACAACACAGAGGCAAGGTCTCCATGCAGTTGTCTCCTACCTCCTTAACTCTCTGACGTCTCCTTCCTTGTATATCTAGGATGAAAGTGGGATGCTTGAATCCCCACACCATTCCATGTTGTGGGAATTATTTGAAGAAATTTTGCATGGTGAACCTGGCATAGTTTTCTTGTACCTGGCTCCCTTTCAAAGGTTTCTTCATGAGAGATGTGCTATTTAGTAACCATCCTCCTCACTTGTCAGCTTTATTTGAGTATTGCAAAATACACCCCTGACAAATGTTCTATTGCTCGGTAATGCTAACACAAGTCATTAATTAGCAATAAGTTTGTGTAATTAAATGGGAGAGGTGCTTTGCACAACATTTAAAAGTACATGCAATGAAAATAATAAGCGACCTTGTATATAAGATATCATTATAGATCAGAGCCCTCTTCTGCCTGAAAGAAAGAAGTAACTTGGCAATGGATGCTAATTCTTCAGTGTTTTCTACATCACATAAATCATTACTCTTTGTAAAGGACTTGCTATCTTTAAATAACAATGTCTATAAATCACACTTTCTTCTGAATCATCAGGAACTACCATCCTCTGGTATTTTCTGTATAGTTTTAGATATGTTTCCTGACAAGTTAACTAAAGAATTTATCATGTATGTCATCAAACAGAAATATAACAAGCATATCTTGCCAGCTATTGCAGAACCTCCTCTCTCTGGCCATCTCATTACAAGTAATAAACAATGTAAAAGTAATCAAGTGTTCAGCAGTGCCATAAAATATTATTAGAATAGTTTAGGGCTAAGCCTTTCCCCCATCTCAACATACACACAGGCACACGCTCTTTGTGATAAGGATTTGTAAGCTAAAAACTTAGCGGGCTTAATCCTACAATTGTTATATGAGAAAGACTTCCAGGAACTTCACAGTCCAAAACATGGAGTAAAACATGAAAATAATGTGCACATTCTCAGCAGGATCAACTTTCTTGGTTTTATCTTTCCAATTTTAATATCAAAGTATTCCAAACTCCAATTATGTTTCATTACTGAAACTGTGAATATCCCATTTAATTATTTTTAATATCCTAGGATTACACAAGGAATGCAGAATGTTGGTAAAGTAGACAAGGAAGAAAACACATTAATGATTTAAAGGGGGGGAAAGCTGTTTTTCGTGTTCTTATCCAATCAACAACTAGCTTTAAATATAAGTAATATAGTATTACACATAATTGCTTTAATCCTAAGGCATTTTAGGGTGTACTTGAAATAATACAAGGGAACCTTGTTTTTGTATATTCATAGCGTAAAACATCTAGCAAATAGTTTCTACATTCAGAGTGTGTGATTAACCAAGATGGTAAATACTTTTAAAGACACATTTAAATCAAAATACTGTATGTTAAATCAAAGTACTGTATATTGTGTAACAAATCTCACCATTTTCTTCCTGAGATGTTACACCTTGATTATAAAACAAGAGCTACAGATATAATTATACTCATTCTATATTCTAAGACTTCCAGTGAAACTGCCAATTTAGCAAAGATGCAAATGTTCCACAATTTTCTATGTATAATTTTTTTCCCCTCACCTCTGATAAATTGATTTTTAAGTTATCATAAATGCAGCTTTACACAATAGCACCATCTAGTGTTTAAGATACATGTTTGCATTTAATTTACTAAATGGCCTCAACACATTTTTCTCTGGATTCCCAATCGAGAATATAATTAAAATGTTTTAAACAATGTTTCTTCCTCAAACTTCTCCCTACCTGTATGTTTTCCAATTTCTCTTATCTAATTTTTCCCACATTTTTAACGCAAAAGGTAAGTTTTCATTTTTATTGTTTTCAATCTAATTTAGATTGTCTCTACTTAATGGGAACTGGGGTGAAATCCTGGCCCCATTCAAGCCAAATGAATGGCAACAGGGACAAGGATTTTATTTCTGATCTTTTTGTTTGCCTCTCAAATTCTGTGCAAACAAATGGTGCAATATGAATAATAAAACAATAATAAGCTATCATTTAAGAGATGCTCACTCCTTATGGAAGGTATGTTATAATTAAAAGTCAATAAATTGATCTAAAACTTAGATTTTAACAAGACAAGTAAATACATGTTATATTCCTTCTTCCCTGTGGGTACGACTACACTGCAACACTATTTCAAAATAACTAGCACTATTCTGAAATAACTTAGTCCGTGTCAACACAGCAGGAAGTTTTTTCGAAATAGTGTCCAAATACTATCAAGCTGGAGCACTTCTTACTCCAACTCCTGCAACCCTCATTGTACGAGGAGTAAGGGAAGTCGGAGGTAGAGTGCTCTATTTCAAAATAAATGCTGCGCAGATGCTCCCTATTTCAAAATAAGCTATTTCGAAATAAGATACACAACTGACGTAGCTCAATTTGCGTCGCTTATTTCGAGTTAAGCCCTGCAGTGTAGATGCAACCTGTATGTCCTGTATCAGATTTAAAATAAAATAAATGCAAGATAACTTCCCTACAATTAAGTCTCCAAAAGAATGGAGTAGTCAAAAAAGTTAGAAGCTGGCATTAATATATTAGAAGAATGAATCATTGGAACAATTTTTGCAGGAAGGGGGTGCTCAAAGCAAAATCCATGCATTTGGGTTGTTATTACTATTTCAAGTGAGGGCGTACAGCAGCACCATCAGCACCCCTAATTCCAGAATCTATGAATGCACAGACCTGATTAAAACGGTGTCTTAAAAATTATAGGCAGCAGGGTTTCACTACCTATTACTGAGGCTTCGCATGATAAGACCTTACTTCCAGTGGCTTATAACTTTTCTAAGCTTTGAACATATTTGCTGAACTTTTCCATACAAGGTGTCTGTCTCAAGTTGGATGTTTCCAGAAAATTTTAGCCCTTATTGTTCAGCTATTTCCAAGAACAAGACTAGGGATGTTGATTTACCATGTTAAAAAATTCTCGAGAAAAACTGTTTGAAAGCTCTAGTACCTCCATGCTTTGGAGCAGTGACTCAGAATTTTGCAGGAAGGTGGCCTTTGTGTCAAGGACTTGCATTTTGCCATCATGAAAATCTGCTCAATTTGGCCACGATTGACTTTTGAAAAGTCACAGTTTGCCCAAGTCAGTAGACTTTTACTCAACTTCAACAGTTAATTCTCTGAGGATTCTTCCCTCAATGTGAAGATGCCTGAGCCTCTCACAGCTTCTAGTACTGACCAGAGTTCACATGAAGTATCTCTGCAGAGCAACAGAACATTCCCCCATCAAGCCAGAACTACTAGTCTCAAGCTGGATTTTTCCTGTAATGACTGTTCACACTTACTCTGGCCAAGTTGAGGCCAGGGTGAGATGACCACCTGTTCCTTATTTTAAGGGACCATAATTGATTTGTCCCTTAGGAAGATCACAGATCCCTTATTTTAAGATTCACTGAAATGTATTGAAACCAGTAAATATCATTTTAAACATTATCTTGAAGCTTAGGATAATTGCACTGCGCACTCAAGGGCAGTAGAAATATACACTTGAGAGAAAATATGCTAAGGGAAAAGGTGTTTTCCTAAAATGTCCATTAAAGGTTGACCATTTTTAATACAGTTCTCCCTTATTTCCATCCGACAAAGGCGGTCACCCTTGGCCAGGCGAGGGAAAGGAGACACTCAGCAATGCCCCTCCCCACAGCAGGAAACATGTTTGATTCAAATGCAGAGGGGATAAATGTCTAACCAGGTAGAAAGGAAAGGATTAGACTGGGACTGATGAGGCTGGCACTAGAGGTGAGACACAAACTGGGACTGGTTAAGGAGACTGAGGCTGAGCAGTAGGGAGAGACAGACAGGGAGATAAGACTGTGGACAAAATTAGTTTATTCTTCCACAATTAGAAAATAATTCCATAACCAAAATCTTGTCTCAAACTTTTTTTTAAATATAAGACTGAAATTTTATTAGCTATTTCTGAACCAGTTTTAGGAATATTAACTTGTGTTGTGTTCACTGACGATATATGGATAACAACCAATGAAGCAATTATAATAAATGTCCGTGTCTGATCTTTTTCTAATAAAACATATACTCCAGCCTCAAATAATGTGCCATTCAAATTGAATAAACCTAAGGTGACATGGAGTATCAATGTTTTAGTGCTTAGGCATTTTGTTCATGACATTAAATTGCATGTTTCACCTTTTATCAGCTCTTTTCAAGAAAGCATATATTTAACAGTTAAAAAATAAGTCCTCTTGGTTAGCATGTATCATTTTTTTTAAAAGACCCGGACATTTGTAAGCTGTGACAATTATTTTTCTAACAGAATCTAGATGTGGATATCATTGGCAGTTATGTTTGCAGCTTTGAAGTCTGCTCTAGGTCTGTCATTTGGTTTAGGCTATTGATGGGTGCCTGGGGTGTTTTGTCCTCTGGGATGCTATTTTCCTTTAATTCATCTCTGATTAGAAGCTATTTATGCATTTTTATCTGCTTTATGTAAAGATCAAAGAGATCAGGGATCCCTATTCTGACCCTATAATAGGCAAAAAGGACAGTATGCATGTTCTTATTTGGTTTCAGTGTAAATTTTAAAGCCCACCTTTACACTGTTCAATTCTTGATACATCCCTTATGGCAAGAGCTTTCTATATGACTCAGCAGTTAATGGTACATACCTTGTTGCCTACAAAAATGGATATACTTTTCTTTTCATACCTTTGTAAATAACTTTTTAGATTGAAATCTCTTTAGATAATTATTTATCTCGTCAGTGAGATTTGACACATTGAATTACAATTAAAGTACAATTGAGCTCCACAGTTACTACAGCATCATTGTTCATAATGCTGCCATTACACTAAAATTATGAAAACCTCTGTAACTATTACCAAGACTGTTGTTCTTATTGTGAAATACTCGTCTCAAAAATTAATTTAACCCTTTTAAAGCTCTAATGGGGCAAAATTTGACTATCTAGCTACTTCAAGATGGATTTCCTGTTCATACTCAAAAATAGCTCTAAAATGTACAAATAAGGAGTCATATTCAGCTACCATTGGTATTAATGAAAACGGAGATCTTGCCACCATCAGTGCAAAAGAAACAAACCCCTCCACACTAACACAGTGCAGTTTAAACAACAGGTATTGCTTTGGGGAAACAACTTTTTCAGTTACAATGTGTAGGCCCACCGACAGAGATGGGAAGGGAGCAACTACCCTGGAACCCAGCCATTCAAAAGAGCATGAGGCTCCAGATGGAGCTCTGGGCTTCTTAAATCGTCACTGGAGCCCCAGGTGGTGCTGTCCTGGCGGTGCTAATGGGTTGGCTATGGGGGAAGTATGGCACAGTCTGGACAGTGCTGAGGAATGGCTTCCCCAGCTCCTTCCACCCGAGGCCCCGCAGCTTCTGGGAGTGCGGAGCTGTCCTTCCATCTTGCATTGGGCCACCCCTGACACTGTAGTAACACTGTAGACACTTGTCAGATTTGGTACACAAACACAGCAAGTATGGTGAAAAAGAAAATTCCAAGGACTGTATTTTCAAAGGGATGCAAAAATGTTGTGTACAGAAACACTCTTCCTTCTGCTCAGTGGAAGCTACAACTCACCCTCCTTGTGGCCTGATTTTAATTTGTCCTGTTACTTCCTGCTTGATCTCCTGGTCCTCAGCTGAGAGCCATGAAATGAGGACCTGTGAAAACAGCCAACAAATCCCTCTGTGCAGGGAAAGCATAAAGTTTGAGTACACGAAACCCCTTTGGGGAATTTTTTCTGTCAAAACGTATTTGCATAAGGAGGTGCAAATTACTCCAACTGGTCTGTGGACTGACAAAAGAAGAAACGGGGACCCATTTGATGGGAGGAGCCTAACAGAAGGCTCAAAATTCTTCAGGGTTCCAGCCAAACAACAATTATCTGGAAGTCAGGACCACAGATCTTCACGTTATCTGTCAGAGTCTAGGATTGCAGAAGGTTCTGCTTTCTAAAAGGTTCTGGAAGACTGCAGCACAGGCACCTGGAGTCCATGAATAGGAATATACAGACGAAGAAACCGCCAGCTTTGCCAGACAACTTCAACAGAGCAGTTATGAACTTAATGCAGAAATCTGCAGCACTTTTAGTATTTAGAGGCACTGAAAAAAATAGGATTTAATATCAGAGTCCACAACTACTGAAGTGCCATTTTTTAATTCAATAAAATCTTTTTTCCAATTCAGTTGAACTTCTCACAGAATTGCCAATCTGTCTCACTGGAGTGCTGCAGAAAGTAGGGGTCCTCATTATAGAATTTAGGGTCACTTTGCAGGATATGACCAAAGAACAAGTATCTTACGCTCAGGCAGCTGCAGTCAAAGCCTTCTCTCAATTTTTGCCTATGTACTTCTACCCTGATTTGGAGACACCACACTAGGACTGAGAGAATAATTTTTTCAGGCCTCTCTGCTAAACAAGCAAACAAAAATAAATTGCAATTAATTTCAGCTAATTTTGTGGGCATTTTCTGACTGGAAACTGGATTGATACCGCAAAACTTATTTCACAGATCATCAAACGGTAAAAGATTTTGGTCCTTACCTCTCTTAACTAGATTTGAAATAGAGATCTCGGGGTGAAAAGCTCATACTCTATAATCTCTTAATCTATCAGGTCCCTCCAGATGATTTAAAAGGAATTCAAAGGGTGGAATTTAGGTTAAAAGCTAGCAGACAATGTCTTAATTGCTGTATTTTGGGACTGCTTCTTTTTTATTTTTTGTACTTTTTATTTTGCATCAGACAGCATTATTGTTGATATTTTACCAGATGCTCTTCTTATAACAGAAAACATAAACCTGGATGAGGTCAAACCTTTTTAAGATTTTAATTAAATGGACACTAAATACTGGAGGATGAAAGATGCTTAAATTGTTTTAGAATGTGTACCATCTTCACTGTCTTTTTCTTGTCTATATTTATAGCTTTTGCATTCACTCCAGGAAATTGCACAGCTTTAAGTAGAGGAGTGCCTTGCAAAGAACAACTGTAACTTAGAATTTAGAACACTTAGGGTATGTCTAGACTGCATCCCAATGTGAGGTAGACATTGCAAATGAAGCTGGGATTTAAATATCCTGTGCCTAATTTGCATAAAAATGGCTGCCACGTTTTGCAGACTCAGCACTTTGTTGGCAAAAAGCGGCAGTCTAGAAGGGGATCTGTCAAGAAAGAAAGTCTTTTTCGACAGATCCTGTAAAGCTCCTTCCAGGATCCTCCTCTAGACTGCCGCTTTTTGCTGACAAAGTGCCATTTTTATGCAAATTAGGCACAGGATATTTAAATCCCTGCCTCATTTGCAATGTCAATCTGCCTAATCTGCATCCCTCTGCCGACAGAGGGATGCAGTCTAGACATACCCTTATAGCTTTACAACAGCTCTGCTAGTCACAGACTGACATGACCCAATGAAACTGTATAAGCCAACAGAGAGGCAACAGAGGTTTTGTGCTACATCAAAATAATAATTATAATACATTCAAACAGGACTTGGTGCTTGGAGCAAATATACAAAAAATGGACAGAAACTTTATGTCATAGCCTAGTACCTGGGGGAAGTTAACAGGAAGAGATGAGAGTTATTTCCACCGTCACAAACTGCAAAACAATTTACAAAAAAAGAGTAGACTAGATACTCACTGGTATCCTATCCACTGAACTCAATGGACCTTAGCTGTTGCCAATTTACACCACTTAAGTATCTAGCTCAAATGAATGTATAGATGATACATTGTCATATAAGCTTTTAAAAAAATCTATATATGCTAATTATGGTAAGAAACCTGAGGCTTTCAGTCCTGTCTATAGTAAAGAAATTGAGCTCTCAGGCAAAATGTCAGGCTTTAACACAAATTATAAGAAATCAGAGGCCGTATGAACAGAACTACCACAGGCAGGGAAAATGCAATTAGAAGAGCTTTTAAATTTAAATGTGCAAGGAAACTGATGAGATACTTAGGGGGGTGAACATTCCAGCCGAAATGGAAAAACTATACAAAGAGAAAATTATATGCTGCTTTTAGGGAACATCAAAAATTACCTTGAAAAAACAGACAAACTTTCATTTTCATTCCTAGAGAGCAAAGACACTTCCAATGACCTTCTTTCTCTTCCAGATTCTGACAGTCTTGTGTCTAAGGAGCTTTTAAAGGGCATTCAATGACATATAATGAGATTTCTTGGACCTAGAAGCTGCCCAAAGCCAATAAGGAGGTACTTGTCTACAAAAAAAAAAAAAAAAAAATCAACAAAAGAGGGGTTGGTGCTATTACTTATCAAAAATAATACCAATACACATAGCCAAGAGCCTGGTCTGACTGGCAATGGATCTCAAATTTCTACCATAATTAAGGCCATGTCTCAACTGACAAGCTTACAGCAGCACAGCTGCACTAATAGTTGTGCCATAGTAAAGCTATGTCTACGCTGCTCCCATTTTGTGCAAAAAATATGCAAAGGAGGCGAAGCATGGAATATTGCCGTGCCTTGTTTGCATAATTAATGAGGCTTCCGCATTTTTTCAGGAAGAACGGCTGTTGAGCAAGAGTGGGGTTTTGCGCAAAAGCCTCTTGCGCAAAAACGGAGCGTCATTAATTATGCAAATGAGGCACTGCAATATTCTGTGCTTCGCTTCATTTGCATATTTTTGCAAAAACAGGAGCAGTGTAGACATAAGAGCGCTTGTATAGCCACGCTCTGCCGAAAGGAGAGAGCTCGCTCATTGACGTAATAAAACCAGCTCAATGAGAGGCAGTACCTATGTCAACAAGAGAGTGTCTCCCTGCTGTCTTAGTACTGTGCACTAGGTATGTGAACCAATTACAGTAAAACTCCAATAGTCCAACATCCAATAGTCCGGCACTCCTGATAGTCCGGCATCAAAATGGCAAGAGCCTAGTGAGTGAGCTTCGGCAAAAAATGAGTCACAAGGTAACAGTGGCAGCAGCTGAACTGAGCAAAAAGGGTAAAAAAGGGTTAAAAAAAACTAAAACATTACAGTATACTGTATACAGTATGTACAATAAAAAAGGTTAAGAACACTTTATATACAGTATATACTATATACAGTATATACATAACCATCTTATGTATATGCTTGATACTCTGGCATATCTGATAATCCGGCACCACATAAGTCCCATAGGTTCCGGGTTATCGGAAGTCTACTGTAACTGGTTACCTTGTAAGCATCACCCTTAATAGGCAGGCAGAGGGTTACTCCAGCCCCATGGGGCTGCTTAGCTCCCAGCCCACAAGGACTCAGGATTCGCAGCATGGAGAGGGAAAGGGCTGCCTGCTCCCAGCCTGCACAGGCTCATGGGCTGGGAGTCGGCAGCCTCGCATGTGTTGAAAGCAGCAGTTGTGGGGGGGGCGGAGCCTGGACAGAAGTCCTATCCTCTTCCTCTTGCTGCCGCTTCCAGCCCCATGTGAGGCTGCCAACTCCCAGCCTGCATGGACTGGGAGCCAGCAGCCCAGTATGGGGTTGGAAGCAGGCGGGCTGGAGCAGCCCCTGACCACAGTGCAGGAGCCACTCCAGCCCATCTCCATTTAATCAGTTAACCGGTTAAACTTAACGTTTAACCAGTTAACTAATTAAACAGGATTTTACATCCCTACTGAACACATGAGCGCTTATGCCGGCAACATTTATTTTGCTCTGAGTCCCATGGCAATAAGTGAGACCACAAACCAGCGGTTTTCTTTTACAAGTTCACTATCAGCAGTGAAACTGACAGTGCAAAAATTCTGCAAGTGTAGACACAGCCCAAGTTTTTCTAAAGCAATTGCTGCTTCTGAAAGCAGGCTGCAGGTAGGCCCTCATGTTTAATGAAAGAGCTCCATAGCTACTGTGGTGTTAGTGAAAAGTCTGTTTCATTCTAATGATTTGAATTATCTTGATCTGATTCGTTGGGTCAGAAACTGCAAGCCTCAGTAGATTTTAGCTAGAAAGTTGTTCTAAACCAGCCAACTGAATGCAACACTAACAAGTGGTGTCACAAAGGTTTTGCAGACATTAGTAATAATATAGACATGGCCTTAGTAAAAATTATGCAGGGATTATATTTTGGGAGTGCATTAAGAAACTCACTCAGAGCCTGAAAGAACAGATCCAAAGCATTATATAAAAGCCCGCTTACTAAACTCATGGGGGGCACTGTAATTTAAAAAACTCCCCATTCTCTCTGATCCCTCACTGAAGATTACAGATTTCCCCTTGATTTGTAAAACTACCAGATTTGCCAAATTATAAAAAGGTGAGTTTAACTGAAGCAGCTATTTAAAATTCAAGCAATTAGTCCACCAAAAGAACTAGAAGATTCTAGTCTTCTTCCTATGCCATCCAAGAACGCACTTCAAAAATCTTGATGAGAGACTCAGGAAAATCCACTGGGCGTAAGGGGATACAGAAGTTCCCATGTGCAGCATGAAGTGGGAAGCCGAGAAGCCCAGCACAACTGCCCAGTCCCTGATAGGGAGCAAAGAAACCAGGTGTGGCTGCCTCATTCATGGAAGAGAGTGGGGAGCTCAGGGGGATCAGTCAGGCTCCTGTTGGGTAGATCCACGCCCGGAGTTTGGCCAGCTGCCATGCTCCTAATGGGGAGAGGGAAGCCAAGAGCCCAGGTGGCAGCCCACATTAGAGCAGGAGCTGGGAGCCTGAGCAACAGCCTGGCTGTGAGCAGGGAGACAGGAATCCAGGAGGGCAGCAGTGCTCCCCTGCGGAAAGTAGGAAGCCCAGGTGGCAGCTTGAGCTGGGAGTCTGGGTGGCAGTCCAAGTTGGGAGCCTGGCTGGCTGCCCGAACTTGAAGCAGAGTCCAGGTAGCAGCAGACCACCTGTAGAGCTGGGAGCCAGCTTCCTTTTCAACTTCACAACTTCAGGAGAGACACAGAATTGACAAGAATAACAGACAATAGATATAAGTAACAGTTTCTACAGGGAAACTACGTCACCCTAACTACACCAACATAAGATCTATGCCTCTCATGAAGGTGCAGTTACTATGTTGGGGTAGTAGAGCACTTACATTGGTCAGAGCAAGGCTATAGTGTGTACATTGATATAATTAGATTGAGGTAAGCTACCTCGTATTGACCTAATGCTGTAGTATAGACCAGGCCTAAATTTTCAGACTCAATGTGGGGCAATGACAAATACCCAACTTGGATGGCATAGCCAAATGTCTGTTTTCTAATTTGAATTGTAGACCAGACCTTAACCACCATCAACCAAGTGGTCTAAAGCTATGCCGACAGCTCTTTTCATCATTTATTTGTTTCCTCAATTAAAGAATTAAGCTGCCACTGATATAGTTATCTTTAAAAAAGGATGAATTTACACAATACTCCTTGTCTGGAGTTGCAGTAGACAGTTCAGAAACTGAATGGGAATTACTGTTGCAAGACTGTACAGACCCCAGGAAAGTATAGTATGCTAAGCCAATGAGTATGCATTAAGCCATTCTTTATATAAAATACCATGCTCATGCTTAGAACAAAACACTTTTCTCCCAATGAGTTTGTCTCTCTGAAGTGAGAGAGCCATGAACAAATAATTAGAGCATGCACCAATAACATACATATTAAGCAGGCTGTGGCAGCTCAATAACTTTCCCCTATTTATCTTCCAACTTTTACATCAAGTATATAGCCCACATTACTGATGATAACCCATTATTGTTTGCCAAATCAATTTGTCCCTCTTGCATTGTCTGTAAACGAGTACCCCTAGACATATTTGTTCGGCTGGATAAACTTCCCTGGATTTCAGTATTCTGTCTAAAATACATACGTAATCAAGAACAACTTGTGCTTTGGATCTGAGGAAGTGGGTCTGGCCCACGAAAGCTCATCATCTAATAAACCATCTTGTTAGTCTTTAAAGTGCTACATTGTCCTGCATTTTGCTCCATTTCTTCCATCACCCAAAGCTTGATTCAGGTTCTCTCTCATGTCCCCTTACTGCAAAACATTAATGCTCCTGTAAGATATAAGCATTTCAAGATGTAGAAGGATCCTACAACATTGAGGATCACTATGTTACACGGATCCCTGTGAAGGACAAAATGATATAATTTTGGGTTGCAAGATAACTACAAAGATAACACCCTAGATAAACAGGATCATAATCTGATATCTGAATGAGGCAGAATTAACAATGAAGAAGAACGCCGTCACACTTCAAAGTTCATACAAAAGAATGATCAATTTTTGCTTGCCCAGATATACAAACAACTGACTCCTCCATGTATTATGCATTATAAACACCATTGGGTATTTGGTAATGCCCATTTGATAATACTGCTGTTGTTCAGGCTGCAGGGTGCTGTTTGTGATCCTGTGGTGCAGAAGCTCTATAAATTGATAGTACCATCTTAATTGATCAACAGAATGCAATCTGCAATTTCATAGCTTTTGTGTCCTTGCCAATACTTTCTGTTTTCAAATAAATGTTAAAAGTTTTCGCTGCAGGTAACAAAACTAAGTATATGCTTTATTGTGGTATAGTTAATCTGATTCACATTTTGAAATATGCAAATACTTGTCTCACAGTCTTTCAAATGTCATTAACTGCAAATCACAAAAGTAACACTGGATTCATTTGTATTGTACAGGAAGGTCAATCCTGGAAGATTCCTGCCTTTAGAACTTATTTGGCTAAAATAAATTGCATATGAAGGACTTGAAGGATCATTCCCTTAGTTCACATTTTTGCTTGATCAGTCAGGCTAACACATAACATACATCTGGTTCTCTCTGCTCCCCCCAGAAAAGTTTTTATATTGATTCACCTTAACATGACTGACAATCCTACCTTCTTACTACCTGTATTAATATTAATATTAATTAATATAATATATAATTAATATAATCCATTCATCTGAAGAAGTGGGTTGTGCCCATGAAAGCTCATGATACCATCTATATGTTTTGTTAGTCTCTAAGGTGCTGGAAGACTATTCGTAGTTTTTTAAGTTTTTCCAGAAACAGACTAACTTGGCTACCTCCTGATGCATTAATATTTGTTTGCTGTATCAAAATCCACTTTTCTTGGTAGCACTACATCATAAAATTTTAATGAATCTAGAAAAAAATCTACAGCACAATAGAAATCAGATAAATATGTTCATCATCCAAAAATCAAATAATCATTTATTTTACCCTGTGAGGCCTGACAGAGTAAGCTTTTGCTTAATTAAATTATTTTTAAAGTAAGTTTTAACACTGTAAATGTTCACTTAAGCTTTTGAAATATCTTATGGTCTTTTATGTAATTGTCCTATATTTAGATCATAAAAAAATAATTTGACTCAGGCTACAAAACAAGAATCTCTTTTTACAATTTTTATACAAATATTTGAAAAAAAGGATGCAGTGCCTCAAAGTTATTAGTCTGAAAATATACATATTATCAACAATATTATTTTAACATCCTAATTTATCCTGTCTTTATATTCCCCAAACACTAAATGACAGAAGAATTAACTATAAAACATAATTTAATTAGCCAATTTTTTTACAACAATAATAAAAAATTACAAACAAAACTGTTAGGGTATGTCTAGACTACATGGCTCTGTCCTCATGCCTCATGAAATGAGGTTTACAGGATCGGTTGGCAAAGGCTTCCCCAGCCAACAGATCCGCGTTTAGACTGCTGCGCTGTGCCAGATCAGCTGATTATCGGCACAGCGTGGCGGACATGTTTATTTTAATGAAGTGGGGATTATTTAAATCCCCACTTCTTTGCCTATGCCGGGTAAACTAGTTTACATGGCTCCGTTGATGGAGCCATGTAGTCTAAACATACCCTTACTGTAACAAATATTCATTTTGTAGATAATCTTTACAATGGGTATGCCCAGTAGAATGTACTCAAAAAGCCTTAGGAACTACATTACTATACTGTACCATTGATTATGATACTGAAAATGATGGGGTTAACCCAAACAATTTACCCTAGCCTTGCTAGGACAAAGATACTCAATTAGTATGGTTTTTAAACAACTGTTCCTTAAGAGAAAATATTGTTTGTTCCCAAAGTTATAGACCAATTTTAAAGCATTGGTTATCTTTGCTCGCAAGGGGGTTAATTCAGTTGAATAGATGGATTAAGTGAATTTACTTCCCAGCAGTGCACCTAAGGGAAATAACATCTGCAAGATAAGGCTTCACTATTGATATAATGGTTTGTGAACCTAGATGCATGATGGCTCCACTTTGCATGAGACTGGCTATGGTGAAGACACAGTCAATCTGTTATCTTTTAAGGGGCCTCATATGGTAACTAACTCCAAGAACACGCTACGGGGTTATTCAGTGCATGTGAATGGGACCTCAGTCAGCAATCTAGGGTCTTCCAGAGTGACAATGGAGCCCCCAGCAGAGATAGCATAAAACCACAAAGCAACTGCAATGTCACAATAGGTTTTATTAGGGAGAAAAGTGAAATTAACTTGGCAACAACTGTCTGGTGTTACACTTAAACAACTGGTAATTCTTAATAAAGTCACACCACTTGTGTTTCACAAGGCTGTCTACAACATTATGCTTTGCAAGTATGTAAATTAACATATGATATACACACAGACTTATATGTATTTATGTAAGGCTTCCCATCAATGTAGAATCTATGTACTGCACAAATGTTAATTTCTTTATTACTACATACTGTTTTCCCCACTTTTACAGATGGGAAATGAAGGAAAACAAAGTGTAATTGAAATGTTCAGGGTAACACAGGATCTCTGTAGCAGAGCTGGTGACTGAACCCAGATCTAGTGGATCCTATGTTAGTGATGTAACCACTGGACCATAGTTCTTCTCTGTGCATAACTATGCATACAAACACAGGAATGAGATCCACCTGATAAAAATGCAGATCCATGTAAAAAAATGGAGTTTCTCTCAAACTATGGCCATTTCAACTGGATTTCTCTGCTAATCCCTCTCTGCTGGGACTCCTTACAATGTTACAAATAGATGCACTTTTTATGAGAAAGAAATTAACCTGATAGGAAACCATTCCCTTCTTCCAAAACAACGGTCTTAGATGTAACAAGAAATATTCAGTCCTGTACTACAGGGTAAACCTCTCTAATCTCGTACTCTCTGGTTCGGCAACATCCATGATCTGATATGATTTTAGTTAGCCATATGTTCACTTATTATGGGTGTGGCTAAGTTTCCCACGTTCCCATAAAGTTTGTTTACAGCCACCAGTCCTCTTGGCTCTCAGTGTTCTGTGCTGTTACTTAGCTCTAATTTACCATTTACATCCCTAGAGATTACTAACAGTCACATGAACGTGTCAAGAACAAATAATGTAAAACCAAATTAATAACCTTCTTTCACATGATAACAAGACTTTTGGATGGGGGGAGCAGTAGATATGATATATCTTGACTTTTGTAAGGCTTTGTAAACGGTCTCAGATGACATTCTCATAAACAAACTAAGGATATATCATCTAAATGAGCCTATTATAAAATGGGTGCATAACTGCTTGCAAAACCATACTCAGAGAGAAGTTAATAATGGTTCAACACTCATACTGGAAGGACATACTGAGCAGGGATCCACAAGAGTTTATCCTGGGTCCAGTTCTATTCAGTATCTTCATAAATAATTTGAATAATGGCATAAAGAATACTCTTATGAAGAAACGAAGCTGGAAGAGGTTGAAAGTCCTTTAGAGCAGTGTTTCTTTTTGAGACCGCCGAACACCAAACAATAATATTTTTGTATGCGAAACACTGAGAGTTGCCAGATGGTTTCTAAAAAAAAAAAAAAAAGTGCCGGGGAAAATTTGTTGAGGGGGGAAAAAAAAGCATCAGGGGGAGTAACCAGAGAGACCTTGGAAGGTCGGGCCGAAATGCGGTTGCGGCCCCTTTAATTGCCGCATGTCCCAAGCAGGCTTCCATCAGCCACTGGGAAAAGTGGAAAAATTTCCTTAATTAGAAATACCCTAGGAACACCTGTGACAATTTTCTTAAAAAAAAAAAATATATTGTCGTCACACACACAAAAAAAACCAAACCAAACCAAAGAAGTAACAAAAACAAAGAAGAGGTCGTAGCATACCTGCGAGTTGTTCACAGAACACTAGTGTTTTTCAACCTATTTTTATAAAGTACCCCTTTTAAAAAAAATTATAAGTACCCCCAGTACCTACAGTTTTCAGACACACAGAATTTGTTTCTACCATTGCAAAACATGTGTTTAAACAATTTAATTGTAGCCAGACAGGTGAAGAAATTTTTGGGTGTAAAAAGTATACAAATAATAAAGCGCTGTAAAACTTGAAAAAAATTCAAATTTTCTTCAAATTTCAGTTGTGTTAACATACCCCCCAGACTTCTCTTGAGTTGTACCACTGGTTAAGAACAACTGCTTTAGAGTATAGGATTAGAATTCAAAATGATCTTGACACACTGGAGAAATGGTCTGAAGTAAATACAATAAAATTCAGTATGGACAACTGCAAAGTACTATACTTAGGAAGATATCAATAGCACAAATACAAAATGGAAAATGACTGCCTAGGAAGGAGCACTGTGGCAAGGGATCTCAGGTTCATATTGGATCACAAGATAAATAGGGGTCAACAGGAGAACACTGATGTATACTTTTTTAAAAATTTTACAACATTCAGGAGTGTATAAGCAGGAGTATTTATTGTAAGCAAGACATAAGAAGTAATTCTTCTACTCTACTTAGCATTGATAAGGCCTCAACTGGAGTACTGTGCCCAGTGCTAGGCACCACAATTTGAGACAGTTGTGGACTAATGGAAAAAATCCAGAGGAGAGCAACAAAAGTGATTAAAGGTTTAGAAAACATGACTTACAAGGAAAGACAGAAAAAAATGAGTTTGTTTAATATGGAGAAGACTGAGCAGGGACATGATAACTAGGGATGTGAAAGATTAACTATCTAACGGGTAATCATCACCCTTAAAGGGTGACGCTTACTGGTTCTGGTTAACCGGTGGAGGCTGGAGCAGCTATCTGCCATGGCTGCTCCAGGTGTGCAAGGGTCAGCCGCCGACTGGGGCACTCCAGCCTGACTGAAGCAGTCCCAGTCTGCAGAGGGCCCAGGCACATCGCAGGCCAGGGCTGCTCCCACTACCCCTTTAATCAGTTAACTGGTTAAACATTACATTTAACAGGTTAACCAATTAAATGGGATTTTACATGCCTAATGGTAACAGTCTTCAAGTACATAACAGATACTGGTAGTAACAAAGAGGAGGCTAATAAATAATTCCTTATCCACTGAGAACAGGACAAGAAGTAATAGGCTTAAATTGCAGTAAGAGAAATTTAGGTAGGCATTACAAAAAACTTTCTAATTGATAAGGGTAGTTAAGTACTGGAATAAATTGCCTAAGGAGGTTTTGGAATCCATCACTGGAGATTTTTAAGAAGAGGTTAGACATATACCTGTGAGGGATAGTCTAAATAATACTTAGTCCTGCCTCAATGCTGGGGAATGGATTAGATGACTTATCAAAATCCCTACATTTCTCTGATTCTATCTCAATCAATGTGAGCAAGAAACAGCTTCCTGTCAAGTAAAATGGTAGTTTTGTAGCTTTCTAATGGGGCACACAGCATTTACTTCCCGCCTTATCATCAGATACGGAACAATTGAACCTAAAAATATTCACATGTAAGATATATTTTGGTAATGTTTATAGTTTTCCAAAAATTCTCCCCTTCACCTAAGGTCTATATAGTGGATGGCTTATTAAAGGTCACAAAAAATTCACAGTAACTTTTTTAAACTCTCAAACATTTCTAATATAGTTAAGTTGCAAAATATGTCCTATGCAGAATACATCAAAGAATGGCATGGTGCAAAGGTTTTATTGGCACTTGTTTCAGTTAACTTGCATAGTTCCATAATGGTTTTGACAATTCAGCACCCGAGACACATGATAACTCTTTAAGCAACAGTGTACAATTATATATATTTATCTGTGCAAATATATACGATATGTCTTTTGTTTTACATGTTCTATATTTATACAGCATTTTCTTCTTACAAAATGAGCTAAAGCACAGAATGGTGAAAAACTTCTGGAGTGACTTCAAAACCTTATAACTCGTAAATTAGCAAAGGAAGCATCTCGATAGTATATTTAAGTTTAATGAAAGAGTCAGATTACAAAAGTCTACAGTAGTGGAAGAAAATGATATAGCTTTAAAGTTCAGTTGCACGGTATTAAAAAGCAATATTCAAATAAATTATTTTTCCCTGCAGTATACCAAGTGTTTGGAGATAGAATTAAAATTGGGCTTCCATTTTAGACTGAGTATAATACTAGACTGTAATGCAGTGTGTTCAAGTGAGCTCCAAGTGCCCAGAGTGTGTGAGAGAGCATTTTGCTTCAGGCATTTGAAACTTAATGCTACTTTAATATTCTCTGTTGGGTATTGTTACAATGGAATTTCAACTATGTCCTACAATTTGCGTTAAAGATTACCTGAATAGCGGTGAGCAGTACAAAATTTTTGAAGCATATATCTAGGCTGACATAGTGGCTTAATGTCCTGTTGTTTCTTGCTTTAGAAAAATTAATTTTTCCAGTCTTCTACAGTGAATGCAAGCACCACCTGGAGATTTAAATTCACTGTTAACTGTAGTGTATTTGCAGTTCTCTTGACTATTCTATGCTGAGGCTGGCCTATATGCATCAGACATGTAGAAAACAATAATGCCATCTTATAACACTACTTCATGTGCTTTTGAATCCAAAACTAGCCATACAATGGGTACCTTAAGTAATCAAGTCATTTAGTGTCTTGCTTCAAACAAGTCTGATGGCATATCACAATATTTTAAACAATTGCATGGTTTGTCCATAATTAAAACTATATTGCACAATCCTTAGGAAAACATCTCCCAATAGGAGATACTAACTCCTGTGTGGTGGTGATACATGTTTAATAAATTTCCTTGCTTTTTCAAAACAAAGTGTTAGATTCCAACTTTACAATCTTCCCCGAAGCAGGGACAGTGTGTAGCTGTATCTCTCCAGGAGGGCAACAGAAAACAAAGTGTGACTGCAGTCACATTTTCTTTGCTTCCCCTTTGCTTTAGTGGATGGGAAAGTTATTTCTCCTCTTTTCATGAAGAAGCTTACTCGCGGTGCTCTTCTCATTCCACATCTGCATTCCCATCCACTAGCTTTCCTCTTCACAACCAGATTCACCCTCTGAGCAGGTCGGAGAAAGGGAGTAAAGCAATCTTTCTTGCCAAAGTGCCATTCTCCAGTATAGCCAAATAAGGCCTGCAGACAATCTAGCTCTAAATTTGGCAATTAAAGATTCATTCATCTGACCCTACTTCAGCTCATGTAGAAATATTATGCTGCTATTTATGTAGTTTGATAGTGCTACACTATCTGATGTTAATTTTCATAAACTAATTCTCACTCTTCATTGAAGAGTCAAACCAGATCAAGAGATAATGGCAAAAATACAAACTGTACAAAAAAGGTAGGCACACATCAAGGACTTATTAGTTTAATCTTTTTTAAAAAAAAATTACAATAAAAACATTTTAAGTCATGTAACAGTCTTTAAGTATAAAGCTTTATAATACATTTAGAGGTACACCATCAAATTACAAATGCGTACTTCTGTCTGAAAAGATGCAGTCCATTATTGTTTTGAATAGCACTCAAGATTAATAAAAGACTAGAGAAAAAAGATTGATTTTCAGATTTTCATTTTGAACAATTAATGTTAATTGCCCTATGTAGCTAGTTTCACTTTTACTCTTAACTGGTCAGTTTCTTCTTTTGTTTATCTGCGTCTAAGAGCAACAGGAATAAAAACATTTTTAAGTTTAGAAAAAGATTATAAAACCAGAAACATTGGCAGGTGGACTAGGGCAGCGGTTCCCAACTGCCAATCCACAGACCTGTGCCAGGCTGCAAACAGCTGGCTGCTGGGCCACGGCAGCGGCTGGAGCTGAAGCTGGCTATTCATGGCGGCACTGGCCTAGTGAGCCGCCACACAGCTGCTGGCTTCAGCTCCAGCAGCTGTGGTGGCTGATTTTGTCCGGCAGTGGTGCTGGGGCTGAGGCGGCAACAGGAGGATGTCTGGTGTCTTCTGTAAGAGGGGAAATCATGCCCGGTTCCCAAACATTGCTGTCCTGGTCACCCCAGTGCCAGTAGCGAGGGTGCCGATGCCGACGAGACAGTCTGAGGCTTATTCGATTTAGTACAGATGTTCCCAGCTTATCCCCCGTGCTGACCCTACTCGTTGGAACAGGTGGAAGTGAGTGCACTGGTGAGGCACGTTTCTTTGCCGAAGAGCCCAAACTGAGGGAAGAGGCCCTTCGTTTTTGGGCCATAACAGGATCTGAGCAAGTAGTGGACGGTGTAGAGTCTGATGGCTGGAGCGCTTTGTCAAATAAGAGCATGTAAAGTCACATCTTTCTGTCCCGTCATGCCCTCACAGTTAGCTTAGAACAGTGCAGGCATTTTTGAGGCACATGTGCCTCACCGAGGCACCTAATACAAGAAGAGTACCATCGAAGGCCAGCATGGGCTTACAACAAGTATTGCATTTTTTGCAGCCCTGTGACCTCGGCATCATGAGGGGGTGCTCTCATCTGCCCCCATGTTCATTTCTGTTTCTTTCCCAGGTTACTTTTTTTTTTTTTGGCTGTGGTCTTAAAGACGGCTAGTAGCTACATAGTTTAAAAAACATTTTTTAAACTGAACGACAAACTCCTTAACAGTAAACTATAACTAGAAATTGAGTATAAACAACTGAACTATTTAACTAAGAGCTTTTTTTTCTGACTAGAACAGTTGAGTAGAAGGGCTCACTCTGTCTGCCACCAAGAGCAGCAATGAAAGAACTGGCAGGAGTCGGACCCTGCGCTTGTGCAAAAGGGCACAAACATCACGAGACGCCAACTGTGCACATGCGGTCCGGCTGACTACTGCTATGCAAAACTCCAATCTGCGGCACTGGGACGACCTGACAACCATGGAGCACCCATGGGGACAACATTTGAAGAAAGGAAGGTTGTCAATTTAAGTCAGGAGTTGCTGGAACACAGTGTGCCAAGTTTGGTAGTGACAGCGGATGCAGGACAGGTTCCAGGCAAGACAGAGATGGTTGCCAAAAGGAAGTTGGCAGCAGGGGGTATTGGGAAATGAGAGACAGTGGGCACTAGGGTGGGTTTGGCAGGTTTAATAATACAGAGACGCAGAGTACCAGGGTTGGCTGGATGGGGACAGTGGGTTCTGGAGTTGCAGGTAGAGGGATGTGCAGTGACAAGACGGGGTCAGCGGGTGAATGGGTTGGTGGACAGGTAACATTTTGTGTATTTGCATATTCATAATGAATATGCAAATACACAAATAAAATGTTGCAGGTCCGCCAACAGCTTGTAAATGGGTTTGCCGGTCGGCGGTATAAAAAAGGTTGGGAACCACTGGACTAGGGTGTAGTAACTGCAACTACTTTTTTGTGGGGTGCATTACATTTACTAAAATTTTGAACTGTTGATGTCACTGTAATATTTCTGTTCTTTGGCCTGCTAGTTCCACCTTACAGCAGTAACAAAATGTATTCTGCACATGGAAGGCAAAAAATAGTGGAAACATTGGCTCTGAGGCAGTAAAGTGAAAGCTGCTGTATTTCCTTCAGAATTTCTCAGGAACAGCAAGCAACATTATGGAGATGTATTTGAAACCAAATATGCAAACAGAGTAGTTTCCTCCTCTCCAAAACCAGTTAAATCAAAGGCTTTGTAACCTCTCTGTCCCTTGTGATAAAATAACAAACCCACTGCCATTTTATACACTAAAACTTTAGTAATTTAAAAGCACATCCCTGAGTGATATAAGTTTTACCGCTGAAAAGCACCAATATAGATAGCACAGCTCCTAGCAATAAATAGCTAATGAGTAGATCGATATAATGTGTTGTAAAAGCTTCATCACTTCATTTGGAATGAGATTTTTTATCACCAGGCGAGATCTTCCCTGGAGATAAAGAATGACTATGCTGCCCACGTCACAGTGCTATGGCAGCAGCGCTGAAACGTGGTCAGTGCAGACACCCTAATTCTCAGAGTTCCTGATCTCTGAGCCTCCCTTGAAGCTCAGTGTTAACTTGGCAGCTCAGGAATCACAGAGAAATTGGTTCAATTGTACTGTCACTTCCACCCATCTACATGAAAAATCTCTAAATCTTGTTACTACATATTTTAGAAATGTGTGTCTGTCTGTTCATTTGTTCAAGAACGCCTCTTAAATGGTTACAACCACCAAATTTGGTATGCATTTTCCTCTTAAAGCAATGAAAGAGTTTATTTGTGGCAGGACAATGGGACTTGCCTGGAATGTGATTATTTCTCAAAAAACAGAAAGGAAGAGATTTGCTAACAGGGGCAGTTATACTACAGAATGACCACAGGAGGGCAGCAAGGGCCAGAGATGAGGCCCAGGACAGTTATAACCCCATTGGACCCGGAAGTAGAAGGGATGGAAAAAGGGACAGCTACCTACTATATATTGTAGAAAGTTTGTCTGTCTGTGTGTCTGTCTGTCCCCCAGCTGAGGGACATGCACCCCTCTCCTGGCTGTGCCTGCTACAGTGGCCATGGACAGGTGCTTTTCACCTGGCCCCAAGCTGATACAGTGAGAGAGGGCTGGGATTATCCTCTTTCCCTGGGACAATAACCCCACCCTTGAACAATGACTTAAATGAAGAAAAACAAAATTTATTTAAGGACTTGAGCAACAGCAAGTAAATCTTCTGGTGTGTATATATTAAGCACATGAAGCACTAAACTAATGGAATCCATGAGATCAATTACATCCATTATACAAATACAGTCTAAATTACAGTCTTGTTCCTGTGACAAGAGATATTGGAGAGATTTTGATAGTACTAAAGCAACCAATATAAGTATAATGAAATGTTTCATTATAACATGTCTAGCTGGTCCTTAGTCCTGCCATGAGTACAGGGGACTGACCTTGATGATCTCTTGAGGTTCTTTCTGGTTTTATTATTCTGTGATTATATTAGGGATGTCAACGTGTAGACAACTACACAATTAACCAATAAGCCTAGGTTTATCAGTTAATTCTGTAAACTACACGCATCCCCTCCCCTTGCTGCCTCTGTATCAAAGACAGCGGGGAGCAGGGGGATGCGGGAGCCAGTGCCCATGGGAAGCCAACTCCACCTGTCCCCTACCTCTGCCTTTAATAGAGAGGCAGCAGAGCAGAGGGTGAGGGGACAGATGGGAGCTGATATGCATGAGGAGCCCAGCTTTCAAGCCAGCTCTCCATACATGCCGGCTCTGCACACCCCTTGCCTGGCTCTGCACACCGCCTGCTACCCCTTGCTGCCTCCTACAGTGGCAGAGTGGCAGGCAGGAACCACTCTTTCCTCCCCCCCCCCCCCCCCCACTGCTGCTTTTGATAGAGGGAGGGAACAGAGGATGCTGCCACAGAGCAGCAGGCCTTTGTCAACAGTGAGCCTGGGCCCATAGCAGCAGCCCCTGTACGCGGAGAGCTCGGGTGCTCCGCAGACAGGAGCTGCTGCAACCCCATGCTGCTGCCTCTGTATCAGGCAGGAGTTGGTCTGCATGGAGAGCTGGTTTTTAAACTGGCTCCCCTTGCAGACCGGCTCTCACCTAATAGAGGGGCAGCAGCCAGCATGGCAGGGGGCTCCCCAGGGGTGACGCTAGAGAGTACTGGCTACCAGCCCTACCCCGGAACTATCGAATAGTCACGTAATTGCTAAAATTTTATGCGGTTACACTATTCAATTACACACTAACATCCCTAGTTTATATTTGCACTTTTGTTCTGAATAATTTTTATGATAAACAGAGGGCCAGAGGGGCTATCAGGAGATTCTTTGCACCCACGCCCCAAAGTCTTGAGAAAAGGTCTTGTCTTCATTATGTGGGTGGATCGATGCCACAGAAATGGATCCACCAGCGGTAGATGTATCACATCTATTTAGATGTGATAAATCAATCTCCAAGCACTCTCCCATCAACTCTGCCAGGACGAGAAGAGTAGCTGGAGTCAACAGGAGAGCAGTACCCGTTGACCTTACTGCATGGAAGAAAACATTGGTAAGTATGTCTACTTCAGCTGCCTTTAGGGTTGAGCAACAGGAGGGCTTAGTGTAGCCAAATCTCCACTGTCCTCAGTCTTTGTTCCCCTGCCATGGGGAAAGCTGCAAATGTCCACACAACCTCCTCCACGCAACAACCTTACACATAAGGGGCTGACAGTGGATTTTCCTCAGGCAGATGGCAAGATCACACAAACCTATTTATGCCTATAATTGGTGAGAGAAAAGAAAGACTTAATCTCCCGCACCACAGCAACCAGAAACTTCACTACTCATCTCTTCCCTATAGCTGAACGGAGAAGGTGAGAGAGAGGGTAAAGACCTCAGAGTGTGGCACTGCCATTAAAAGCAACATCCACTTCCAAAAGGAAAAGACATTACCTGCTCATACTTTACAAAACCATTTTTAAATGGAGCCTTAAAATAAAGGCTTAATGGATTATTAAGAAATGTTATAAGAATCTTATAGCTGTGGATAGCACGCATTAAAAATGGCTAATAAGAACATCAATGGAATGTGTTGTAAAAGACTTATAAACCCCCTCTTAACTCATACAAATATTAAAGGACCCATATAAAATTGATTACCCATTTATTAGAACATCTAGGAATCATTTCTTAATTTTTTATAAAATATAAATGGAACCTTAATATTGTATAAAGTATAACCAAATTCCTAAAATATGGCTTAAAGCTTCTGTGAACAGAATGAAAGCCTGCTGAATGCAATGAAGTAATTCAAGACTTTTATTTCATGATAAAAAAGGAATTTCTAGGTAAGTTCCACTATGTCTTTTGTGCTTATGCAGTTTCTCACACTAAGCTTATAAAATAAACTATGAAAAAATAGAACTAAGTGTAGCGATTAAGAATACAGCAACTAAATCTTTTACAGGAAATAGTGATACCATCTGAAACTTTCCTTCTATGATTTTTTGCAAATGTTTCTAAATGACTTGAGTTCAAGTTCTTGCTTTATTTTTGCCTATTTACAACCTTTTCATTGTTTTGCTATTATATATATACAGGCAGTCCCCAGGTTACGTACAAGACAGGGACTGTAGGTTTGTTCTTAAGTTGAATCTGTATGTAAGTCAGAACTGGCGTCCAGATTCAGCCGCTGCTGAAACTGACCACCAGTTCCGACTTACATACAGAATCAACTTAAGAACCCCAAGCGTCCCCAAGTCAGCTGCTGCTGAAACTGATCAGCAGCTGATTCCAGGAAGCCCAAGGCAGAGCAACTCTGCCTCGGGCTTCCTGAAGTCAGCGCTGGTCAGTTTCAGCAGCAGCTGACTTGGGGACGCCTGGGGCAGAGCAGCTGGGGTGCTGCTGGGTTGCTCCAGTAGCGCTGCTCCTCGGCGCTACTGGACCAACCCAGCAGCACCCCATCTGCTCTGCCCCAGGCATCCTGATTCAGCCGCTGCTGAAACTGACCAGCAGCGGCTGAATCAGGATGCCTGGGGCAGAGCAGCTGGGGTGCTGCCAGGTTGGTCCAGTAGCGCCCAGAGCGGCGCCGTGGGACCAACCAGCAGCGCCCCAGCTGCTCTGCCACAGGCGTCCAGAGAAAAGCCTAGTCTGCTGGGGGGGGGGGGGGGCGTACTAGCTGCGCCCCACCCCCACCCCAGCAGACCAGGAAGACGTGGGCGGCGGACCGAGACGCACCGCGGTCCCGCCGCCTGGGTCCTCCGCGGCTTTGCTCCCAGTCTCCCTGGTCTGCTGGAGACCAGCAGACCAGGGAGACGGGGAGCAAAGCCTCTGAGGACGCCAGCAGCGGGACAGCCGCGGGGCGTCTGGGCTGCTCCGCTGCCGGCTTCCCCGAGGCTTTGCAAAGCCGCGGGGGGGCTCGGGTAGCGGGGCAGCCCAGGCGCGCCTGGGCTGCCCCGCTGCCCAAGCACCTCCGCAGCTTTGCTCCGCGTCTTCCTGGTCTGCAGACCAGGGAGACGCGGAGAAAGCCCCGGAGTACATGGGCAGCAGTACCGCGAGGTCCCGCAGTCCCTGTCCTCCGGGGCAGCCCCGTTCGTAACTGCGGATCCGACGTAAGTCGGGGACTGCCTGTACATCAGATCCCTACTTACAAACCCCGCACTAGCTGCTTCCCCCCAGCAGACCAGGGAGATGCGAAGCTAGCGCCCCCTTCCCCCCCCCCCCCCCAGCAGACCAGGGAGACGCGGAGCGGCTTTTTTCAGCAGACACCTCAGCTTGAGAATAAAGGACTGAGGGAAGTGAGGTGTGGGAGAATAAAACTGAGCTCTGGAGAAATGTGTGGCTAGAGTTTCCCCTACAATATGTACCAGTTCCGACTTACATACAAATTCAACTTAAGAACAAACCTACAGTCCCTATCTTGTACGTAATCCGGGGACTGCCTGTATATTTCTCTCTCCAAAGTTATTTCACCATTTTTTGCTTCTGTTTCTCATCCCCCCACCCCTTTGGTATTTTACTGTTATGTTTTATTTCTTTATATTATTTATAGTCTTTCTTTTTACTTCTCTTTCAATTCAGCTTATTCAGATCATGCCCCCCAAGAAACTCCATCACAGACAGAGGAATGAAATTAAAAGTGTAAAAACAGACTGTGTAACTTCATAAAGTATCTTTAAAAGTCACTAAAATCTTACCTAATTGTCTATTTACTCCTCCCTTTATTTCCTCAAAACTGTAAAACTTCAGTAGGAGGTGACTGTCATGATTATGAGGGTTAGCCAGCAGCCTGGGGATTAAGGGGTTAACTATACCTAGCCAGGTGGAGTGACCAATAAGAATGTAGGTGGGACTTTTCAAACTGGGACAAAGGAATTTGGGTTTTTTTCTTTTCTCCCTTTTTTTTGTCTCTCTCTAAGAGTTCTCTGCAGCTACAGAGAGGGACAAGCATGTCTCTCTCTCTCCAAGACACCATTCTTCATTTTCTGTAAGTAGGGTAAAGTTTAGGTAGTTTCGTTAGGTTTTATTGTGTTATGGATTGGGTATGGGATCTGAGATCTGGCACTGCCTAAAAGATTTTTTGGCTTTTCTTTGTAACTAAGTTCTAGGCCCATGGAGTTTCTCCATGAGTATATTTTGTTACCTTCCTCTCTAGTCATTATACTTGCAACCAGAATATTGTTGTAATAATAAAAGTTCTTTCTTTTCTTTTATTAACCTGGCAGTGGTTAATGGTGTGCCCTGATTTTTGTTTTAGGGGGAAGATTTCCCAAATGATCTTTCCCCTGGTTTCTTTAGCAACATTTGGGTGGTGGCAGCGGAAGTTTTATTCCCAAGATCTAGGGTTTTTAAGATCTTGGGGGAAGTTTTATACCAAAGCCTGGTAGATAAGGCTTTGGGGTACACTTGCTGGCCCCCACTTCTGCATTTATCATGCCAGAGTGGGGAAGGAGCCATGACAGTGACAAAGGGTAAAATTTGATTAACTATCCTGTCTCCATCCTAGCCATCCATCCCCTCTCCGGTGCAGGCACTAACTGAAAGGTCTCAAGTTCACCCCTTTCATAGAATACTAGAACTGAGAGGCCATTAAGTCCAGTTCCTAAGCATCATCTAGATCAGTGGTCTCCAACCTTTTTAATCACAAGATCACTTTTTCAATTTAAGAGTAATGTAAGATCTACCTCAAACCCGAACACCCTTGCCCTGCTTCCTTCCAGCGGCTTCTCTGAGGCCCCACTCCTACTCCAACCCCTTCCCCGAGGCCTCACCCTGCTCACTCCATCTCCCCTCCTCATTCACTTTCACCAGGCTCGGGTGGAGGACTGGGGTGCAGGATCTGGTCTTGGGCCAAGGAGTGAGGGAGGGGCTCTGGGCTTAGCCCAAGGCAGGGGATTGGAGTCCAGGAGGGTTTCAGGGTGCAAGCTCTGGGAAGGAGTTTGGGTGCAGGGGGAACTTACATTTGGGGCAAGAGCTTGGGTGCAGGAGGAGGTTCAAGGCTGGGACAGAGGTTCAGGAAGCAGGTTCTGGCTAGGCACCGTTTAACTGAGATGGCTTCTGGGTGGTGGAGTTAAGGCAGGCTTACTCCTACCCTGGCCCTGCACCACTCCTGAAAGCAGCTGGCATGTACAGTAATGGCTCCATGGCACCATGTGCTGCTCCTTATCTACAGGCACTGAGCCCAGAGATTCTGTTGGCCACGGTTTCCCGTTATCGATCAATGGGTGCAGCAGGAGTGGTGCCTGCAAGCAAGGACAGCATGTGGAGACCCCCCTGCTCTGCCTTTCTCAGGGGCTGCCGGGACATGCCACTCACTTCCAGAAGCAGCAGTTACATAAGGATAAGTACTCTAGGCACGACAGGATAGGCATTTCAGAACTCACTACTCTCAGAATTAAACATAAGCATAAAAGAGAAATGAAAATTATGAAATGCACAAACCAGTCAAAAACCAAATATAGCTCACTTTGCAAGCAGCAAAAGTAGTAACAACAACCCCTCACATATGTGTTGGGTCGGGAGATGAGTGTGAAGAATAGTGTGTGTTTGTGAGAATGACAGAGACACAGTGTATGACAGTGACAGATTTGCATTGGTAAGCTCCTTCCATCCCCCTCTCTCTGTGTGGAGATAGTGTACACACGTGAGGGGGGAAGGACACCCTGACACAAGCGTCACCCCTCTTTTGTCTCCCACACACTGCACAGCAAGCAGAAGGTTCCCAGAAGGTCAGCTCCAAGGCAAAGGGCAGGAGCAGTAGGACAGTGGGTGGAGGGACAATTGAAGTGCCAATGCTTGAAAGCTTCTCGGCAAAACTAGTCAGGATCACCTGTCAGAAGCTCCAAGATCTACCAGTAGCTCCTGATCTACTGGTTGGTGAGCACTGATCTAGATCATCCCTGACAGGTGTCTGTCTATCTTGTTCTTAAATATCTCCAGTGATGGCAATTCTACAACCCCCCCCCCCCCAGGCAATTTATTCCAGTCTTTAACCACCCTGACAGTTCGGAAGTTTTTCCTAATGTCCAACCGAAACCTCCCTTGCAGCCACTTAAGCCCTTTGCTCCTTGTGCTTGTTCAGTTCCCGCTGGCGGGGCTTGCACGGGAGAGTTCAGCCGCAGCGCAGGGTTGGTGCGCCCTGCAAGTCACCACGGCGGAAGGGAGCTGCTGTCCCCATCTCAGGGACCGGCCGCCCCTGGCAGAGGGGGGTCGCTGGTCAGGGTCCTCTTCCCACCAGGGGATCGGCCGGAAGTGGGGCGAGAGAGAGGCCGCAACCACCGCATCCTAGCAACAGTGCTCTCCCGTCACTTAGCAACCAGGGAAACAACCTGCGCGCGCATGCGCACATATCGCGGCGCGCCTCACCTTGTCTCTTCCACTCGCGCGCGGGAACAGGTCACGCCTAAAGCTACCGTTGTTTTCTTTGGCCGCGCATGCGCGCACTCTCGGGTTCCCTCAAAAACAAGACCGAAATCTCTGCACAGAACGACGTCCACCCGAACTCCCGGCTCTTTCATCTCGCGCACGCGCAAAAATAAACGCGGGCCACGCTCCCTCTGCGGCGCATGCGCTAACATACTCGCGGCCTAGCGCCCCCTGGCGGACGACGGGAGGCTGTTCCTCCTTGGGCCTGCTCTGAATGTGCCCGCCACTCACTGCGGGCGCGATTCTGCGCTTGGTGGGAAGGTGCTAAAAGACGGGGCACGAGCCGCTGTCATCACGCCGAGCTCAGTGAGCGGCAGCGAGGCTGGCCCGGGGCATGCTGGGAGTTGTAGTGCTCGCGAGGCTCAGACTGAAGGGAACGTGCGGAGGTGCCGCGAGGACAGAGACTACAGCGCCCAGGCGGCAGCGCGGCCCGTTGGGATCTGCCCTCTCCTCCCCCCTCTAATACCTTCTGCCGCGCCATAGAGCTGCTGCTGCCTTAGCTGGGATTAGAGGTGACCCTGAGGCAGCGACACAGCCAGACGAGCCGCTTCGTTCCGCCATGGTCAGTACCGCTCCTTACTCCGCCGGCACGAGGGGAGCCGGAGCGCTTCTCCCTCTGCTGAATGGGGATGGGAACCCCTGCGTGGGGCGCGGGTTCGCCTTCCCGCCTGTGTGAGGGGGTAACCTGCCCGGGGTGCGGCGGAGCAATTCCCCCCCCGTATCGGGGTGAGGGGCTGGGAGGGGGAGCAGATTCCCCCCCCTCCCCTCCCGGGGTGAGGGGCTGGGAGGGGGAGCAGATTCCCCCCCCCTCCCCTCCCGGGGTGAGGGGCTGGGAGAGGGAGCAGATTTCCCCCCCCCTCCCGTCCCGGGGTGAGGGGCTGGGAGAGGGAGCAGATTCTCCCCCCCTCCCCTCCCGGGGTGAGGGGCTGGGAGAGGGAGCAGATTCTCCCCCCCCTCCCCTCCCGGGGTGAGGGGCTGGGAGGGGGAGCAGATTTTCCCCCCCCCTCCCGTCCCGGGGTGAGGGGCTGGGAGGGGGAGCAGATTTTCCCCCCCCCTCCCGTCCCGGGGTGAGGGGCTGGGAGGGGGAGCAGATTTCCCCCCCCCCCTCCCGTCCCGGGGTGAGGGGCTGGGAGGGGGAGCAGATTTCCCCCCCCCTCCCGTCCCGGGGTGAGGGGCTGGGAGGGGGAGCAGATTTCCCCCCCCCCTCCCGTCCCGGGGTGAGGGGCTGGGAGGGGGAGCAGATTCCCCCCCCTCCCGTCCCGGGGTGAGGGGCTGGGAGGGGGAGCAGGCCCCCCTTCCTCTGTGTGTGTGGGGGGGGGAATATCCCCTTTCTGCGGTGAAGGTGGGCTTACAGAGCCTCTCTCTCCCCCATATGTGTGTGGAGGGAGTGACCTTGTGCAGTTCCTAGTGAAACAGAGGCATGTGTGGAGTACATAGTGGCTGTGCCGGGGAGGGGGTTGGGGATAGGGCAAGCTGCAGAGGTTCCTGGACTAGGCACCCACGTTTAGGCGTGAGGCACCATCGTTTCTGTGCTGCGGTGACCCCTTATCCTTGCAGCAGAGGTCATGGAGCCTGCAGCCTGGGCCCCTTGAACATTGCTGGCTGGAGCGCTTGCAGAGGGCACATCATCAGTGGCTAGACAGAGTTGCTAACGGTTGGGTAAAATCTTGGTGTGTTTTTGTAGAAACCATCTATAAATTCCTGGAGAAGGGATGAGGAGGTGGGTGATGTTGCTGAAATGCCTTGAGCTGGCTTTGAATGTGTTCTTCAAGGCACAAGCACACCTGAGACTCAAATGGCTCCTATCAGGGCTGCCTGCTTGCTGAAGGATTCAAACTAGCAATTGCACTTTTCCATATAGTTTTGTATCTTGATCTAAAAATGTCACAGGTCTAGGGGATCATACCACATGCACTCCTGTGTTGTTTTCCAATTCATTTTGTGTTTGAGTCTTATGATGTTAGGCAAGTTCAGGTGATGTAGTTAGGTAAGAGGGAAGGGGGGCTGGTACTAACCTCAGATATGTGCCCTTGATTTCAGATTTCATTTGTCCTTTCTATGGTGGTAGTGAAATAGTTGAAAAGATATTTTGCCTGCAAAGGCCTGAGAGAGAAACATTCTCATTTCTCTGTTAAAATAGTCACTAATAATATCCCCAAAGGCAAGGAGCTATATCCAGTACACTGCTTCTCTTTATTTCTGGTGTAACAGTTAGGATTGCACTACAGGTGCTCTGATCTTACTACTTGCCTCCATTTCCTCTCCTAAGATGCATTTAGATATTTTCAGGTTAAATAAATGAACTTGTATGATACGGCTTACTGTCGGATTTGTAAATTGCTTGCTTCCTGTTACTATCCAATGTATATACAGGCAGTCCCCGGGTTATGTACAAGATAGGGACTGTAGGTTTGTTCTTAAGTTGAATTTGTATGTAAGTCGGAACTGGTACGTATTGTAGGGGGAAACTCTAGCCAAACATTTCTCCAGAGCTCAGTTTTATTCTCCCACACCTCACTTCCCTCAGTCCTTTATTCTCAAGCTGAGGTGTCTGCTGAGAAGCCGTATCTGGGGGCGCTAGCTTTGCGTCTCCCTGGTCTGCTGGGGGGGAAGCAGCTAGTGCAGGGTTGCCTCACCCCGTTTGTAAGTAGGGATCCGATGTAAGTCGGATCCATGTAACCTGGGGACTGCCTGTACTTAAGATGACCCTTCTTGTATCCCTAGCCATGGATATGTATTTATTTTTTTGCCCATCCTACCTTCCTTGATCCTAAATCCTGCTGTTTCTGCCCCAGTCTTCTTTTATTTGTATGTCTACAATGCTACTCTAGTGAGTCCCTGTACAAACTTACCATTTTGATCTCCTGTTCATGCTACTCCCACTCATATAAATTGGTGCTAGGAATGACATTGTTCAAAACAAAATCCCTCATGATTTTAGTACTGTATAATTGTTATTAGTCAAATCCTCAGGTATTTTCAAATGTGAATGTTTACATATCTTAAAATGGAAGTTGAAGGAACGGACTCAGGACCACTACATCCACATAGAACTTGCCCATAGCTAGAAACAAGTGCTAAACTATCTGATCATGCTGAATTTTAGCAGAATTCAGTTTTCTGAACTAATTTCTCTACTCAAAAATAGGAAAAGGACTGAGTGAAAGTGAGAGACAAGATGGGTAGAACAACATATTTTATTGGAACAAATTTGTTGGTGGAAGAAATAAGACTTCCGTAGATCTTGAAAGCTTGTTTCTTTGGTTTTTATTAACCAACTTTTGTTGGTAAAAGATATTCCCTCATGCACCTTGTTTCTCTGATGTCATAGAACCAGGGCAGCTACCACAGTACTTCCAAGAGGGAAAGTCTGTCAACCAAGTCATATTGGTTTGATGTCTGACTCTTAAGCTTTCAATGAAATAAAGCTTCAGTAATATTAACCGTGTATAGTATAAGGTGTCTTATAAAGCAAGGTTGGGTACTTCTAAACCTTGAACTGAGCATGGACTACTGTCCTCGTAATCCCATTTTCCTATATTGGGGGAACGCTCCCCTATAAATGTAATTTTTAACTAGTTAACCAATTAACTGATTAACCAATTACATTGGATTTTACATCCTTACTCTATAACCAAGTATTCTTTTAAAATAAGATATTTTGTCTTCCTCTGTCTACAGAATTCTACTTATGCTGAACAATAAAGAGGATGAAGGGGTCTATAACAAAATACTTTATTTGGCACTCTTTTGTATAGAACCAAATACTCCATACACTTTCATGCCTTTGGGGGTGATGGGAGACAGCAAGGTATAAATAGCTTCCATTATATTTTAATTGAACTTATTTTATATGTGTCATCTAACAAACTCCAAAAACTGAAGACTAAATTAGGTTACTGCTCTAGTTACTAGAAAAGAAAAGTATTCTTATTAAAGTTCTGAAGCCAAGTTGCAAATTAAAATGACTATCCTATGTACTTAAGACTCCTTTCTGAAACAACGGACCTCCATGTAAAGGGACATGGTCACCTTGACATCTAGCAAGTTTAAAACAAAACTGAGGCCGCCTTCACTCTGCGGAAGATTGATGCGGCTGTGATTATCTTCCAGAGTTTGTTTGAGCAGGTCTCATAAAGACTAGGGATATCAGTGACTAGTCAAGTCACTACTTGAGTAGTTGCTTCTCTTCCCCTCCCTCTTGCTGCTGCTATCAGCAGTGAGGGGAGCTGGCTTAAAAGCTGGTTTCTCCCAACAGTGTCTCCGTGGGGGAGCGGGACAGGAGAGGCAGAAGTGCAGCAGGGGACCAGGCACTGGCTCGCTTCCTGTCCCATGCTTCACCTCTGCCTTTTAAATGTAGTAAGAGCCACCCTGCTCTTGCTGTGTTTAAAAGGCAGAGCCACAGTGGGGTTAGCGCTGCGTTTAAAAGGCAGAGCCACTGCAGCTCTTCAGTTTTCCCCCTTATTGGCTAATTGAGTGGTATATAGAAATTCCATCAACAACTCGATTATCTGATTAAACATAATTTGACCTCCTTAGTAAAGACCCACTAAAGTGAACTCAGAGGATGCCCCTGTCAGTGGCTAGTATGCCTGCTCCTGCAAGGAGTAAGGGAAGCTGACAGGAGTATTTGCTTCTTTCAGCCTTCTGCTGTGGGAACTGGGGGGGAACTTGAATCAAGGTATCTCGACTCCACCTACATAATTAATGTAGCTGGAGTTGCATGTCTTGATTCTGGTGCATAAAAAAGCCTCTGCCTGAGCTCACTAGATTTATATACATGGACAGGGCTCGACAAATAATACAATCTACTCACTACAGGTGAGTAGATTGTAACCCGGAAGAGCCGGGTTCGGGTGATCTGCGCATGCGCAGAATGCCGGACGGCACAGCTGGCAAGCAGGGCTCTCCGTGTTTCGGCGAGCCCTGTACATGGATTTTCTAAAGCTACACCAAACTGTAAGATCTAAGGTTTTAAACTGCAACTTGTTGTGATCCTTGTCAATCTTTGTAACTCTTTGTAATAGGCAGCCACCTTGCTTGTCACTTTTCCTAAGCTGCATTCTCCCCTGAGTGAATGGAGAGAGTGTGAGTGTGTTTGAAGAAGGCCTGGAACAATGGACCACATGGCAATGAGCCCTCACAGTCTGGGCATGCTCTCTGCTGGATAAAGGGAAGTCTGGGAATGCTCCCTGATGACCAGGTGAATGAGTCACAGGCATCATTCAGTCACTGTATAAAGAGAAGGAGCACATGTGAGACACTCTTTTTTTTTCCTTCCACTGATCCTGAGAAGCTCCCCTCTAGTGTCTTTCCTCCTGACCAGCTTCCCCAGCCATGATGAGCAGACAGAGCCTCCAGGATCCACATGCCTTGGCTCTTTCTGCAACTCATATGTCTGTGTAAGTGTGTGATTGCCTGAGGGCAGGAATGAATGGAAGTGTGTGTGTGTGTGTGTGTGAGAGAGAGAGTTCTGTCTTCTTTAGCTTAAAACCTTTGGTGGCTGCATTCTCCTCTTTAGATCTACTTAGTGGAAATAAACCCATACTAGTGTAGCCCTGGGTGGTCTCTGGTGAGAATATTTTTGGGGTAACAGATTTGACCTTCCCCGTTAGTTTAGACCTGTCCTGTTTTAAAAGTAGCTTCAGTTGCTCAGTGCAGCTATATCTTGCTGATTTTGTGTGTTTTTGCTTTTAAAAAAAATCACAATAATCCCAAAATGTCTCCTCCCTCCTACCAACTCAGACTGGTTCAGTTAAGTTAGCAGCCCATAGGCCAAGTGTAGAATGGAGGCTGTGCCTCACCAGGAGCACAGGGAGTCCTGCTGGCAGGTCCAGGCACACTGGCCAGGATCCAGCCTGCTGGCACCTGGATGTTGGACTCCAGAAGCCCCATGGCTCTGTCCACTGGGTGTGAGTGTATGGTGTGCACGGGCAGCGTAAGGTGGAGGCAGAGCAGTGGGGACATGGACATGGTAGCAGTAGGTCCTTCACAGGCAAGATGGCGACTGGGTCTGCTTCTGAAACACACACACACACGCGCGCGCGCGCACAAGGTACATCCACCATCACAATGGGACAGGCAAAGCTAGTAAAAATGAATTAGACTAATTAAAAGAAATAATAGCTTAAGGCATCTGTAATGGGGTTTTCTCTTTTGTGTGTGGACAGCTCCATGATTTTTACAATATTGACAGGTAATACTGTAGTGGGAGCTGCACCTGCCTTAAACCCCAAACTGAGTTTTTGTGGCATTCTCATTTTATTCTCAGTCTTGTTTCCTGTTGCTATGTTAAAGACCTATCCGTGCAAACTGATTCTACTGGGAAATGAGTTAAAACTGACTGAGTAGAATAAAATATTCTGTAATCTGTTAAGTATTCTTAAGTGTTGCTTGTAACAATAGTAGATAAAAATCTGACCTGATTTGTTGAAGTGTAACAATCCAGAGAAACTGTGCCCTCCTCCTCCCCCCATAAAACGATCATGAAATTGGAAGTCGCTCTTTCATTTTGCCAGAAGTGCCCCCAAATGACACTAAGCAATTAATCTGAAGTGATGAAAAGTGCATGGAGGGGAGCACCTGAATCTTGGTGTGCCAGTGTTACATGTTGTCTCATTTCAAGACCTGTTAATGTTCATGTAATTTAGTGGTAAGTTCAATTTTCACTTTTTTTTTTAACACAACTGTTACTTTTATTACAACTAGCAGGAAGATCATTATTTTATTAATTCTGACAGAAAACAGATCCCTGGAAGACTAGATATTAACATCTGATACACAGTGGACTTCTCAGATTATATAATGCGAACTCACTTGTACAGTTCTGTCATCTAGCCAGATTCACCAGTCATCAATAAATGTGTAAAATGCTACTTCTCTATCCTGTGGTTCTGTAATAAAGCCATCATTCTTGGAACTTTCTGAAAAAGGAACATAATCATTCCAGTACTCTGAAGACTTGTAGTAATAACAAATGTGACATTAACCTCACATGCTACAAATTGGAATCATTAAAAAAAAATGAATATCAAACCATGAGTTATTTTAAA